>NW_022900944.1:22767884-22776291 GCF_012274545.1 Fukomys damarensis
CGAGCACAGGGCCTGGGAGCCTGGGGCTGCCCTGCGGCCGGGTTGGTCCCAGCCCCGGAGGGGCCCTGGTGGTCTGGTTCACGCTCCTGGTCCGTCCTTCTGTCCCTGCCTCCTCTGCTTTCTTAACTGGTTTGGAGCGAAGTCAGGTTTGTTCCCTCCTGTGAAACCTCTTGTTGATTCTTCTAATCCTTGTCTTGCTTTTTCTCTTCTTTCTTCTTCTCCCCCTTCCCCCTTTTAAAACTTTTGTTTCTTTGCCTACACGCCTATCAGGATTTGGTGGGCTTGAGACTGCCAACTCCACCGCCAGTGGGTTTAATTTTGGGGGTTTCGGATTAACTGCTAATCCTGCAGTGAACTTTAATATTGGGAATTTCGGTGTTTCTACTACCTCGGCGACTCCGTTCAATTTTGGTAACAGTCTGGCAAGTGCAGGTAGATACTGCGGGTCGTATGTGTAATGAGTCTTGGGAGCTGGAGTCCAAGAATATTTCGTGATTGCTAGAGTTTGGGAAAGAACAATGATTTTGTCTAACGAGGGAAGGAAATTTATTCCCTAATGTCAAAAAGCATTTGTATTAAGTTTTGACTGTCTTAAAAGATAAAAGTTTTGGAAATTCTTGCAAGTTATAATGTTCCCTTATTAAATTTGCATTTAATTGAACAGAATATCTTCCAAATGATAAGAATTTTAACTGGATTCTACTTTATAAATAATGTATATTTCAAATTATTAGATATATCTTCCAGAGTATAAGCTTACTAGTCAGGCCCCTTTTCCTGGGATTCTTGGACTCCTGCACTTTTCATTTTTTCCTGCATTTTTCATCAGGATCTCATTGTCTTTGTGTTTCTAAGAGAAACAAGTCTTATACGAACAGCAATAATCTGTCTTACTTTTTAAGCTGTATAATAGTATATTTCTTTAGTGAACTCACCAGATTAGGATACATTCTGTAAAATGTAATTATAGCATATAGTTCTTCGTTGGATTTTTTTGGAAATTATCAAAGAGCAGTTTAATTTGTCAGATAACATTGCTGTAAAAGGTAGGCTGAGTAGCTTTGCATTGAAAAAGATACTTGTGAGGATTAAAAATCTATGTGGATTGTTTGAAGCTCATTAAAAATTTTGCAAAATGCAAACAATTATGGATATCCAAATTTAAAATAGGTTTGCATGTAGTTTACAATGACCCTATAGAATATTTTTTTTCAGCTGCTCGTATATGAATTTATCATCCATATTCTTTTACATTGTGCCTCTTATGCCCATGCCAATTATATGCATATGGTGAACATTTACTTCCTGAAACTTATTTGGAAAGTCAGGCATTTTGTTCTTTTACTTGTTTTTGCAATATGAATATCACTTAGCATGAGAGTTGAAAAACACTTGAAATTTCCAGAGATAAAACAATGTGTTATTATTAAGATATATTTGAAGTGTTTATATCGTTATCTTTTGGTATGTTTACTTTTCCTGTTTGCTTAAAATTGGCACTGGGTAAAACCTTATTTTGAAATTTGTGCTTCTGAATAAAGCTGTCCTCCAGCTCATAATTCAACAGTAATAAATAAACCTGTTGGTATTTGTTTGATTTCATATTCATTTGGAGTTATCACTGTTTAGAGTTGTAATAATAGAATGTTTTAAATTACTTTCATATGTTAATTAACTTATACTTCAAAGAGCAGGTAGAAATGCTTGTTTTTTTTGCAGCCATGCAAATCCACTATTATTAGTAAAACATTTATGATCTTGTGGAATGTACTGACTAGTGTTTTTATTGCACAGCCAGTTCAGGTTATATCATAGTTATTCTGTGGAAATGAGTAATGAGATTAAAATAAATACTTAATATTTTTGGTGGTTTTTATCAGGATATTTAGTTTGCAGTACTGCAGTAAAACCTGTAAGTTAATAGACTACTTACTTGTGTCTGCATATACAACATGCAGTCTATTCTGAATAATTTTCCAAGTCAGAACAATCAAATGGTTGAGGATTTTTTTGTTTTACATCTTTCATGTTACAGTGATGAATCTGTTATGTCACTAAAGTTAAGAGTTCAGAAAACCTGAAATATAATTTGGCATTAATATTTCAAATATTTGTCTTGAAATTTCTTTTGATAACAAATTGATAACCAGCCAAAGATTGGCAATAAGTTTAATAAAACAATTTTATTGCCTAGCATTCCATACCATTCATGTTATTAGATATAGTTAAGATTAATTTTGTTTCCAGACTTTCTAAAAAGGAAATTTGTTAGTCCTCATACTGCGTTGCAGAGGCCTCTGGTAGCTCTGCTCACCTTCCCTACCACTACTATTATTTTCTCTTTTTATCTTCCTTAAAGAAACACATTCTTGTTGAATAGAGGTAAGTATATTGGTACCTTTCTTTTGAAAGGTTGCTTAGTCTTGACACAGACTTAATTAGAAATAAAGCTAATGTAGATATAAATTCACTGGTCAGAATTACAATGGCAACACAGTCTGCTGACATTTGCTTGTCACACTATTTTAAAAATATTTGAATTAGTTACAAAAGACAAGTTAAACTAATGTTTAAAAACCTATAGGTCCGGGGATTTAGCTTGGTGGTTCCGCCACCTGCCTTGCAAGCTCAAGTTCCCGAGTTCAGTCCCTGGTACCAAATAAATAAGTAAAACCTATAAATTTATACTGAGAATGTAGCTCAGTGGTAGAATACTTGGCCTGCCTAGCATATGTGAGACCATCAGTTCAATCCCAGCGCTGCAAAACAACCCCACAAACAACAATAAAAAACCCTATAAATTTAACATGGAAAAAATCCAGATTTCTTATGGAGGGAAATGGAAATACAGTATGTGAACTACCATTCTTCTGTAGCAGTAATTTGCTGGAATTAAGGAATTTTTTTTTTTTTTGGTGGTGCTACTGGGATTGATCTCAGGTCCTTGAGCTTGCGAGGCAGGCACCCGAACCACTGAGCTAAATCCTGACCAGTTACTGCCATTTTTAAAAACTTGACTTTAAACAGTTCTGTCAGTAAATACCTACTTTACTGTTAGATTTTCTTGGTCTAAATCTTGTAGGCATTTGAATTTGAATCCATATGCTAAAAGTACATCCATTGTCATTTTAGAATTATGCGAATAGCCTTAAGGTATTTTGCCAGTGGTAGCTGTTAATCCCCCTGTAGTTGAAAGGTGTATTTTTCCAAAATACTTAGACATTTTATTTCTTGCATTGACCTCTTTACTAGTATAGTCTTTAAAAAATTTATGTTGAAAGTGAAAATTAGATCAATATATTTTGATTTTATATATAGCAATTATAAAATGACTTCAAAAATAAATTGTTTTTATGTAAATGAAATAATCTTCCTTTCTGTTTTTACTCTTTTTAGGTGGGTTTGGAGGATTTGGGACAACATCTACAACTGCAAGTTCTGCATTCAGCTTTTCTGCCCCGACTAACACAGGCGCTACTGGTAAGAAGCTATATTTTAGGTCATTTGTACAAGTAAATCTGGTAAAGGTCAAATTTTTTTAACTGACATAATTCCAACTTTCCATTCAAAGGACTGTTTGCTAGTACTCAGAACAAAGGTTTTGGATTTGGTACCAGTTTTGGCACAACGGGAACTAGTACTGGTTTAGGTACTGGTTTGGGAACTGGACTGGGATTTGGAGGATTTAATACACAGCAGCAGCAACAGCAACAATCTAGTGAGTATAAGGTTTTCGTCTTCAAATATAAACCCATAGCAACAATAGCTAACATTAGTGAATCTGTTTTCTTTGTTTTAAAGGATTCTAAACATATTTGGAAGGATTCCAAAAGCTATTTTTTATGTTTGTAATGACAGCCACTAAGGAGAAGACTGTTAGCATATTAGGATTGTATGGCCCCTATGTTTAGAATCATTCCATTAAAATATTTTTGTTAAAAATAACACAAATAGAGGAAAGTGCACACAAGTACAACTCATTGAATTATATATAAGGTGAGCACATCATGAGAATGTACCCTGGCTAGCCCCTTATAGTCACTTCCCTAGCAGAGGAACTGCAGCCTTGTCTTTCATGGTCATTTCCTTACTATTCTTAATAGTTTTGTCACTCATCTGTAATTAGTATTGTAGGTTCCCCTTTTCTCTTTTTAATTTTTCAGTTTGTTGAAAAAAATAGCATTTATCATTTTCATTCTTGTGGTATACTTTGACTTATTCTTTTATCTTCTATATTTCTTAATAGTTTGTGGCAGTTTTAGGGGTTTGTTTATATTGATACACTTTAGTTTCTTGTTTTCAAGACTATTTCACTGGTAGAGTGTTCTTTATGAAAAGATATGTCTACTGGTGATCATTACCTGGATTTATTAAGGGTTAAAAAATAATGCTATTCATTTTGATTCCTCTTCTATTTGTTGGACTGTCTCTGTGATGAAAAGCCCTACTTTGGTTCATGAAGTAATTCTATGATTTTGGAAAAAATGGCTTGTGTGAGAAAGATGGCCCAGTTTCTGTTTGTCACTCATTGCAGAATTTACAAACAGAAACAACATTTTGCCAAATGCTTCTGTTTGCAAACCAAATTGTTTACAAACAAAAGTATTTGTGTACCAAGGTACCACTATATTTGACTGATTCCCTTTAGTTTAGTTAATTCTTTCTTTAGTTTTTAGAATAAAGAATTGATTCCCTTGCATTCTGAAAGGGGACTATTTTAAAATTATAATTAATTAATTAATTTGTAGTGTAGGGATTGAACCCAGGAACTTTGCACTGAGCTATATCCCAACACTTTCTTAATTTTAAGAACGGGTCTCATTAAGTTTCCCAGGCTAGGCTCAAATTTAGGATATTCCTGCCTTGGTCTTCTAAAGTATTGGAATTATAGTTGTGTGCCACTAAATCTAGCTCCAACTTTTTTTTTTTAATGTCAGGGAGGCAAGCATTTAAATTGATACTTTTTAATCCATTGTCATTCTTATTGATGTAGTCATTTTCATTAATCTTTGGCCATTGCAGTCCCCTTATATTAGCTCCCAAAACCTTTTGACACAGGCCTGGAGTTACTCTGATGGCTTATGGGTGTGGCACTTGGTGCCAGGGTTATCCTGAACAGATTAATTTACTACAGTAAGTATAGGAACATAAAAATCCAACTTCCTTGACTTTCTGTGTAATGGTCTTTCTGC
This sequence comes from Fukomys damarensis, assembly GCF_012274545.1. Lineage (NCBI taxonomy): Eukaryota > Metazoa > Chordata > Mammalia > Rodentia > Bathyergidae > Fukomys > Fukomys damarensis. The sequence continues at coordinate 22,773,077 of NW_022900944.1, forward strand.
TTTACAGTTTGCAACCTCTTAAAATCACTTTTATTTCATTTTTTCTTTGGTAACTTAATTAAGGGGCTAGTTTAAGTAGAATAGTTTCAAGGATTGCTTAACCAATAGGATGAAGAAAATAATAGAATTATTTCTAATATTGTAGCTATTCATCTTTTTTGTAATCCTCCAGGTAGTAAGGAAGGTAAAAATGACTTGTTTTTGTTTCTTGAAATAGTCTTTCCAACTATGAGTAATTGTAGCTGTATAAAGTTTTGTTAGGAAAGCCGACGTTTTTAATCTGGTGCTATTTAAAAATGAGATTCCAGGATCATTGCTTCAGTCATTTGTTTTATTAGGAATTGCAAAATGGTAATTTGTAATTTCTTCCTTCTACACTGAAATGTGTTTGTAAAAGAAACTTTTTCTTCAATCCTGAAACCTACTTGATTACCCTGGGACACAATTTATATAGGAAAAGCAGGATGAATTCTAATTGGCAATTTTTTGACTAATGAATTGGTGGCTTCATTATTTCCAGTGTTGTCCAAGGAATTGAATTCTAAATTTTTATTTTTTGGCAGTATTAGGAGTTGAACCCAGGGTCTTGAACATGCTAGGAAAATAATCACTGAGCTACAAACCTACCCCTTCTTAAAATTTTAAGACAAGTCTAGTTAAGTTGCACAGTTTGGGTAGAATCCTTCTGCCTCAGCCTCCCAAGTATCTAGATCAGTGGTGGTGAACCTGTGGCAAAGCTCTCAAAGATTCACCATCACTAATCTAGACATTACAAAAACATGGCTCTGTATCAACAGTTTTTATTTATTTAGGTACCGGGGATCGAACTCAGGTCCTTATGCTTGCAAGGCAGGTGGCGGAAGCACTGAGCTAAATCCCCAGCCCAGTTTTTAAGTTTTAATTTCTACTTTTTATTTTGTGGTACCAGGGAACAAACTCAGGACCTTGCACTTCCGAGGCTGGCATGGTGCCACTGAGCTAAATCCCTGGCCCTTAATCTCTACTTTTAAAAAAAATTGTCCTTTGAATGTATGAGCTTTAATAATATGTATTTCAGTTAATGCGTTACTCTTTTTGATGTTCCTCGTCACATTTGTGGCAAATGGGAGCCCTTTACACTCTAGTGTATTTTTTCCTTCCTCATCTTTCAGTACTCCTTATTGCTTTTGCCAGTTCTTTCTCTTCTTCACAAAGATTTTGCACATGCTGTTTACCTCTTCTCCAGGCCTACCTACTTCCTATAGGCCTTAGCTGAAGTTGTAATAAGACAGCCTTCTCTTGAACACCTTTCTCAGACTTGATTACCACCCTTTTTAGTTCTCTCATAGCCTTTGTATTTCTCTCCAGAATTTAATCAAAGTTGCTAATATTTGTTTGATGTGCACAGTTTGTTTAAAGCTTGTCTTTTTGCCACTGTATCCACTGTGTTTAACTCTGTGCTTGACATGTAATGGGTGTTGGGGTTGCAGCCAACCAGGCCCAAACAACCCCACAAAGGGGAGGACATGTTATTTGGAGCGGCAGTCCTGCCTCCAATAATGGGTACTTAGTAAATATTTGTTGCATGAAAACCTAGTGAATGAGTATGTATATATGTGTACATCAAGAGAGACTAAATTATTAGGAAGTCTAAAGGTGAAGGGCTTTTCAAGGAGTGTGTGTGTGTTCCACAGAAGTTGATTTTTGAGGGCACAAGGGTCCTGTGAAGGTGGGACAGTTCAAGAAATCTAATATGCTAGGCTTACAAAGAGTCTAGAAGCCAGGCACAGTGGCGCACACCTGTAATCTCAGCCCTTGGGAGGCTGAGGCAGGAGGATCACTGTGAGTTTGAGGCCAGCCTGGACTGTAATAGTGAGACCCTGTCCTAAAAAAAAAAGGCTATTGGATTTTACAATTTGAGATCATCGTCTTCCCACTAGTGAACTTTGAGTAGACTGGTCTGATTATAATCCAGGGTGAAGTATAAAAAGGGAGGCAGAATATAAATCAGTATACATCATAGTTTGTCTCACTGAAGAAGATAGATCCCTGGGATTTCTTGCTTGAAGCTCTAGAATAATCTTATAGCAGTGATGGCTAACCTTTTAAGAGCTTTCAGTGATACAAACAGCCTGATGCGGCATGCATACCATAGGCTCACCACCACTGGTTTATAGTAAACCAGGATTCAAGTGTCTGACTTCTTGTCCAGTTGTTCCCAGTTTTGTATGTATTCCCATTTGGTAGTTAATAGTATTCTTCTGAAGGGTAAAGGGAAGCCTCTCTATCTCTGTAGAAGCCATATGGATCTTAGGTACTTCCAATCTTTAGAGCTGAAAGGGAACTTAAATGCCTAATATGTCTTAAATGTTCTAAAACTCAGGTCAGTTCAGGTCTTAATGGCTTTTAAAAAATATTTCTTCATACCATTTTATTGTTTGGGAATTTTCTTTAGATCTGTTCACTCTTTTTTTTTTTTTTTTTTTTTTTTTGGTACCAGGGATCAAACTCGGGTTTTTTGTGCTTGCAAGGCAGGCGGCAGAACCACTGAGCTAAATCCCCGGCCCTATTCACTCTTAAACATTAACAACTTTTTTAATTCATTAAGTTCATTGGTACATTTTAGGAATACAATCTGATGATACTCATCATTGGGAATTTGTACCTTTACATGTTATATCTTGGTTCTTATTTTTTCCCCATTCCCCTGCCCTCCTTTCAACCCCTCCACTCCTCCCTATTTACAAAGACTTTGTTTCTGTTTTTTGCTTTTCCCATATATTTTCTTCTCCTTCTTTACTTTCCCCTATCCCTCCTACTTCCCTTCCCCTTTCTACCTTTTCACAATATCTATTATACATTTTGATCTTCATTTACACTTTCAGTTTTTCATACCAGAGAATATTTGGTATTCACATATGTGTGCCTATTTCACTTAAGAGTATGGCCTCAGTGTGCATCTGAGTTCGATCCTGGTACTGGGGATTTTAAGACAAATCTATATTGCTTCTATAAATGGAAAACCAGTATTATTTGCTGTAAAGAAAGGGTAACCAAAGTTAAGTACAAGGAAAATACAATAGTGTTAATAAATTCTAGCTAGACATTTAATTATATTACTCTAGAATGTTCTCTTTCCAGATGATGATTAAGAGACTAATAGAAAAAATGGTGCCAAGTACCACAACAGCAACAGAACTTTGCTGTTGTCTGGATATTATTATTTTCTTTTTTTT
>NW_022900944.1:22776475-22823215 GCF_012274545.1 Fukomys damarensis
AAATGTTAATTTATTTTTATTTTTATTTTTTATTTTTTTCCATGTGTACAGGGGTAACACATCGTACTAAATATGTAAGGTCATATCTACGTGGGTTTGATTACAGAAACTAATAAAGTATTCTCTAAATAATGAAAAAAAGAATAAGACTATAAGAGCGAGAAGCAATTTAAATATGTTTAGGGACCATTTTCATCTCCAGAATTAAGGATTATTTTAATGTTACATCATTGCCTTTTCTCTTTTACTTTCCTTTTTAGTTTTATTTTAGGATTCCCTATTTTTAATGTTCATACAGAGATTTCTTTAACTGAAATACCGAACAGTTTCTTTGGTGTGAAAAACTATAGTAGTACACAGGATCCAAATGAGATAATAATGTGAAATAGGAAATAAAGGGCTAAAGGTGTAGGGAAAGTGGGAAGGGTGGGGGAAAGGTAATAAGGGAGAGGAAAAAAATATGAGAAACTGAAAATATGGAAATAAAGTATTTGTAAATGGGGAGGGGAGGAGGGGGTGAAGGGAGGGCAGGGACAAGGAAAAAATGAGAATCAAGACCTATTATGTAAAGGTACAGAATCCCAATGATGAATGTAATTGTATTGTATACCTAGATTGTACCAGTAAGCTCAATAAAAAGAAAAAAATAAATTCTAGCTAGGTACCTTTGTCATAAGCTCTATCTTAGACTTGGTTCTGTTTTTGTTAAAAAGTATGCTAAAGTGCTCGCTTCAACAGCATATATACTAAAAAATATGATAAAAAGAGTTAATAGGCATAGTAGCACCAACCTAAGACTTTTGATAAAATCAGGTCATTGAAAGGATGATTTTTGGGTATGTGAATTAGTGCCATTTAATGACTGGTGTTTCTTGACAGCTATAATATCATGTACCAGGGGTACTTAATTCATACTTTGAGAAGTGTTTACCGTTCTACCAACTTTGTTCTTTCCATTGGAGAAGTTGTAGGCCTGAGACTTGTTCTAAGTTATACAGCCCAACTAAACTTTTGCCTGGTACCTGATAGCTAGTCTATTTGTTATTTCATTATACATTTTTTTGTTGTAAGAGAACTGTTTAGTAAACTGATACAGATATAATTCTTTTTAGCTTTGTTTGTGTCTTTCAATTTATATTATAGAAATATAACAATACAAAAAATAAAAATAAAAACCCCTGAACTTTACAAACTTCACTATTCCATTGTTTGTATGCAGTATTTGCTTTTCTTTTGGGGGAAGGGTGAGTGTGAATCTAATATGCATCTGTTGGTGGTATTAATTGTATTGATAGGATCATTAGGAAAGCCAGTTTAATAATAAGACTTGCCCTAGTGGTTTTTGGATGTTTTTTGTTGTGGTGGTAGTGCTTTTTTGTTTTGTTTTTGTGTGTTGTTATTTTGGCTGTACTTGGAGATTGAGCTACATCCCCAGCTGTTTATTTTGAGGCAGAGTCTTGTTAAGTTCCCCAGGCTGGGCTCAAATTTGGAGTCCTCCTTCCTCAGCCTCCAATACTAGCCACCATGCCTGGCTGTGTATTAGCTTCTTATTTCTGCTATAACAGACTACCATGTGGCTTAAGACAACAGCAATTTATTATTTTACAGTTCTAGAGATTATAAATCCAGAAATAAGTTTCACTGTGTTAAAATTAAGGTGTTGGCAGGATTATATTACTTTTAGAGGTACTAGGGAAGAATCTATGTCTTTGCTTTTCCTAGAGTTTCCATGCTTTTCTTGACTTGTGATTCCTCCATTTTCAAAGCCAGGAGCCTAATATCTGCAAATCTCACTTTGAGATGTATAATGTATAATCTGAGCTCTCTCTTCTATTTTATTTAATTTACTTTGGCGGGGGGTGTTTTTTTGAGACAGGGTCTCACTATGTATTTGAGACTGACCTGAAACTCACTATGTAGCCCAGGCTGGTCTCGAACTCACAGCGATCCTCCTGCCTCAGCCTCCCGATTGCTGGGATTACAGGTGTGAGCCACCACGCCCAGCTTCTCTCTTCTATTTTAAAGGATACATGTTATTTCTTTGAGCCCCACTCTCATAATCTTGGATAATCTAGCATAGCATGCCTATTTTTAGTCACATCTGTAAGGTCCTTTTTGCTATATAACATGTGTATATGTTCTATAGATTAGAATATAGATATTGTGGGTGGGGGGCTGTATCCTGCGTACCATATCTAGAATCTAAGTTTTTTGTGCTTGTTTTTGTTTGTTTTGTTTTATAGCATTAGGTGGTCTCTTCGGTCAGCCTACACAAGCTCCTACCCAGTCCAACCAGCTGATAAATACTGCAAGTGCTCTTTCTGCTCCAACACTATTGGGAGATGAGAGAGATGCTATTTTAGCAAAATGGAATCAACTGCAGGCTTTTTGGGGAACAGGAAAAGGGTATTTCAACAATAATATTCCACCAGTGGAATTCACACAAGAAAATCCTTTTTGCCGGTTTAAGGTATTATACATTTGAAGAGTGTATATATAAGAGAGAATTTGACTTTTAGATTTAAAAATCACATCAAGAAAGCAGTTGCTTTGTTCTTTAGCACTTTGTGCTTCGAGCATGGTATGATTTTACTTTAAAAATCCAAAAATTATAAAATCAAGGTAATTTGGTTAAAAACAAAAAGTGATCATCCTGTCTTACCACTAGCAAAAATACAGGTTGAGTAATTCATCTGAAATGCCTGAGATCAGAAGTATTTCAGATATCAGACTTTTTCACATTTTGGAATATTTGCATATACACGAGACATCTTGGGGATGGGAACTAAGTCTAAACATAAAATTCATTTATGCATTATCTGCAGCTTCTACACATACCTAAAGGCAACTGTGTTTTCCCTATATCTTATCATGAGATCAGGTGTGGAAATTTCCACTTGGTTGCATCATGTTTTGATACTCAGAAAGTTTCAGACTTTGGAGCACTTCAGATATTCACATTAGGGGCATTCAACTTATATCTTAAGTGCATTAATTAAAATTTTAATATTTTTGTCTAGTGAAGTATGAATTAGACATGTTATATATAATTTAAGTTTTTCTCTGAAAAAAGTTGGTGTAGGGCCAGGGATTTAGTTTAGCGGTTTGGTGGCCTGCCTTGCAAGCACAAGGACCCGAGTTCAATCCCCGGTACCAAAAAAAAAAGTTGGTGTATAATATACATATGTGAAAACACATATTAAACACTTGGATGAATTGAAATACTTTTTAAAAGTTGTGTGTGGTGGTAACAAGGAACCACAGTATCTAAATGAAAAGTTTTCAGCAAGGTATTTAATATTTGATTAAAGAAAACCTGATTCATAGTTTTCTGCTACACAAAACCATAAAATTATAGCAGTTCTATAGTATTTCTAACTTGATGGCATCATTATTGTACTTTTAAAAGCATTTCTAAATCCTTTCTTTGTTTAAAACTTAGGGGCCAGGGATGTAGCTCAGCAGCATCATGCCTGCTTGGCAAGCTGAAGGTCCTAAGTTTGATTTCTGCTACTAGAAAAAAAAAATGACTAAGATTCTTCAAATCAAAGGCTGGGAGTGTAGCTCAGTGGCAGAACATATGCCTATCATGTGCGAGGCTATGAGTTTGATCTTTAATATTACAAAAAATTCTATGAATTTTCTATATGGTGAAATACATTTCATCTATAATTTTTGTGGTCATAGCAGTACGGCATTTAGACAGGGTTTCAGTATGTAGCGTAGTCTGGCCTTGAACTTGCAGCAATCCCTGCCTCAGCCTCTCAAGTGCCGGAATTATGCCCATCATTGGGTGCTGGGATGCACCACCATGCCTGGCTTTGCAGTCATTTTATAATGACATACACAGTTGTTTCAGTCATTCAGAAACACCCAACCATAATGGATACCAAAATTCTTCTGAGGAGAAAGCTCTTAACTATCTGTAAGATGAAATTTTAATTTCACTATATGTTTATGTTATTCTTGGGCAATAGAATTTTTCTCGTAATAGAATTTTTATATGTAATTGTATGATTCCTAAGATACAGTATGGTAGGAAGAACTATATTTTCTTCATTACTAGACATTAAGTTATTTTCCTCATTTTAGTAGGTATTAAACTACTAATTTTAACCATTTGATTTTAAGATCTGTGCGTATTTTTGATATTATTTACTTGTTATTTCACAGGCTGTAGGTTATAGTTGTATGCCCAATAATAAAGATGAAGATGGGCTAGTGGTTTTAGTTTTCAACAAAAAAGAAACAGATATTCGAAGCCAGCAACAGCAGTTGGTAGAATCGTTGCATAAAATTTTGGGAGGAAATCAGACCCTTGCTGTAAATGTAGAGGGTATTAAAACATTGCCAGATGATCAGTAAGTATACTCAATGTATTGTTTATTTCTTTGTGCCCTACTCCAAAGAGAGTTATCAGCAGTGTTTTTTTGTTGCTGAAGCACAAATTAAATATCAGAGCAGAATATTAATTTTTCATAAATATTAGAAAAGTTTATTAGCTTTTAATTTTGCATTTCTTACTAGATCCTAATAATTTCGTTCAGGTCAAAAATAGTAATAGTAATAATTTCATTCAGGTCCAGGATCTGAATCACACATGGCTGTGTGCAAATGAGTACCTTAAAGATGTTACTGGAAAGTTTTATTAACTGATTCCTATCTATGTTCATTCATGGATAAATATAGTTGCTTTACTTCCTTTGTCCCATGTATAATTTTTAGTCTTAGTGGCAAGACATTTGTTTTAGGACATATAGGGTTAGAGAAATTATGATTAGTGAGCTATAATAACTGAATTAGATTTTACTTCTTGGATCTTAATTGCAGAGAAGCACCCCATAATAAATAATACTTATATGAAATTATACACATTTTGTCTTATGTATCTGCCTCATGTTATCATTTAAGTACATATTTTTTTCCAAGACTTAAAATCAAAACAGTTCCCTTTTAAAAATCCATTTCTGAATTTAGTTAGCACCCATGTAAAACCATGCTGTGTTGATACTTGTAGCTGTGGGTTATGTACTCACTATTTTATAAATTGGTTATTTTCCTCCAGGACAGAAGTTGTTATTTACGTTGTTGAGCGTTCTCCAAATGGTACCTCAAGAAGAGTTCCAGCTACAACACTGTATGCCCATTTTGAACAAGCCAATATAAAAACGCAACTACAGCAACTTGGTGTGACCCTTTCAATGATTAGAACAGAACTTTCTCCTGCACAGATCAAGCAGCTTTTACAGAATCCTCCTGCTGGTATGTTTCTAGAGTCAGAGTTGAGAAAATGAAAAATTTGGTAAATATGCATGTGAATAACTGCATATAGCTATGTTTGTTAGAAATTTTGGGAAATGGTGAACTAAAGAAAGCAGGCCATAGGTGTACTTGTAAAATTTAAAATTTTTTTTCTAGTTTATCTCTTATTTTAACTGAGAATTGAAATAAAACCTGTGTGTTCTCCGTTAAAGATTCTAGGTGACCTAAAAGGTTGACTGTTATAATTCTTTATCTCCATTCCCTAGAACTATTAATTTATTATATTCTGTTCCTGCATTGTGTGTGATTTAATTTAATTTGATTTCAATTTGGAGACAAGGTCTGTAATTCAGGCTGGCCTTGAACTCACTATGTAGCCCAGGTTGGCCCCAAACTCTTCATGATCCTGCAGTCTATCCTAAGTGCTGGCATTAAAGGTGTGTGCCACCACACCCAGCTTGTCTATCTGTGATTTTAAATGTGAGCATATGTAATTCTCTTAGAAAAGGATTCTGTACTGTACTTTACTGCAGCATTGTTTAGAGCCAGAAATGATGTTGCATGCCTGTAGTTCCAGCACTTGGGAGGGTGAGGCAGGAGAACTGCCAAGTTCAAGTTCTCCTGGGACAACTTACTGAGTCCCTTTCTCAAAATAAAAAGGAATGGGTATGTAGCTCCTAGGAAGGCCCGGGGCTCAATCCTGATTATTCAATAACACAAAGGAAACACTAATAGTATTTCCTGAATAATACCTTATTTTATTTAACCTTAATATTACTTCTGTGTTTCCACTTTTCTAAATCAAGCAACAGTTAACATGTAAATATGTGTTAGAAAAAATGGGTAAATACTTTTTAGAACGGATCTCTGGTAATGAAATAAAGTTGACAGTATGTTTGATATGTTGGATACTGCCTAATTGCACACTAAGGAAAGTCCTACTGTTTACATCTATAATAAGGAGATGTAATAGTACTTGTCTTTTTCTTGTCATGGGGGGAAATATTTGTTAGCCAAGTGCTCTACCACTGAGTTATATATCCCCAGGCTTTCTCCCTTTCTCCCCTTTTGCCACCGATGGCCTTTTTAAAAATTTTTTTTCTTGTTTAAATTTATTGTTTCTTTTTAAGTATGCAGTACAGTTAAAATTCATCATTGGGATCTTGTACCCTTACATGCTTGGTTCTCATTTAAAATTTTTTTTTTGTAGTACTGGGGCTTGAACCCAGGGCTTTCAACTCTGCTACATCTCCATCTCTTTTTAAAAAAAGAAACAGGGTCTAAGTGGCTTAGTTGCTCGGGCTGAGTTCAAATTTAAGCATCCTTCCACCTCAGCCTCTGGGAGTACTGAGACCGCAGGCTTGTACCACCATATTCAGCCCAATAATACTGATTTTAATTTGCATTTCCCTATTTCCAGTAAAGTTGAACATCTTTCATGTGTTTATTAGTGCCATGTTGCTATTCTTCTGTTACCTGTTTGTCATATGCTCATGCTCTATCAAGTTATGTATCTTCCTTTTTATTCATAGCTCTTTCTATATTCTGCAGGTTCTATTTCCTTTCAATCCATATTTTTTAGTTTTATCCTACAAAAAATTTAATTTTTATACTGATAATATTTGACACACTTTTTATTATCACTTCTGAGTTTTTGCATATTTTAGAAAAGTCTTTCTCATAAGGACTTAATAAACATAGAAAATAGTTTTGGAAACAATTTTTTTTTTTTTTTTTTTTGTGGTAGGTGTTGATCCTATTATTTGGGAACAAGCCAAGGTGGATAACCCTGATTCTGAAAAGTAAGTGTATCTTCATTTCATTTTATACATGAACTAAAACCTACTATGAAGGAAGTAAACAAATGCATGCTGGACTATTATAATTTTTATACTCGAGGGGAGTTTTCATTTTCATTGCTTTTTAAAAGTATATCTACTGTGGTAAGGTAGCATAGTGTGGTGAAAACAGCTAGATGAAGAAATCTGAGTGCCAGTCCCCTAATTACATTTGCATTTAAGTAATGCAGGTTTTTGAATGAACTGTATTTCCTCATTTGTAAAAGAGGGAAGTTGAATTAAATCTCTGTACTTATAATGCTGTTGATTTTCATAGTTATGATCTAGAAGTTTGATGTACTAGTATATGTATGTTATGAAAATCTTGTGTTTTGTAGTAATAGGCTTACTATCCGAAAATTGTTCTCTTGCCTTTCTTCAGGTTAATTCCTGTACCTATGGTGGGCTTTAAAGAACTTCTCCGAAGACTGAAAGTTCAAGATCAGATGACTAAGCAGCATCAGACCAGATTAGATGTAAGCAGTTTGTTTCATTGTCTAGTCCTGACAGTAGGAAATGGAATTATAGACATTTAATTCTTTTTTGCCATATATGCTATCTTTTTTATGGAAAACCAATACAATACAAGTTAACATGGTCGGGGATTTAGCTTAATGGTTCTGCTGCCTACCTCTCAAGCTCAAGGTCCTGAGTTTGATCCCTGGTACACAAAGAAAACTATGACTGTTAATGTGTATTGTTTTTTGTTTTTGGTAGTGGCGGGGATCGAACTCAGGACCTTGCGCTTTCTAGGCAGGTGTGGTGCCACTGAGCTAAATCCCCAGCCAACAGTGATAGTTTTATAGACCATCTTTTTTTTTTTTTTTAAATAAAAAAGTTTACTCCATCAATGGGGATTGATCACACCTAATGGCCGTGCCCTGATTGACACACACACACACACACACACACACACACACCCACCATTGGGTTACAACTCCTCCTTTTATAGGGTTTTACAGACTTGATCTATTTAGTTGGTTATATTGCATTTTCACAGTTCACCTCGCTGATACTTAAAACCTGGTGAGGAGGCGGTTGAATTTCAATGGCATTCTTTGTTAGGGGAGGTTACCTTTAAGATTTATCTATTCCAGCCAAGGGTAAGGGAGGTGTTTGGTCAGCAAAGCTAACAGTGGTTCTTTTCATTTACAGAACTTTTAGAGACTAGATGCTTCTGGTGCCACTTAATTCTGAACTAAACAGAGCAAAGGGCAAAGTTATTTTACATTGTGATACTTCCTAAGTTTTCCCTGTCATTCCTCCCTTTGTTTTTGGGGTAACTCCTTACCCTTCATTATGCTCATACCAATTTTCATTATTATTGTTATTATTCATAATCAACATCTGGTAGTGCTGGGCAGGGTTACTCTGATGTATGAGCCTCAATATCCATTTTACCATGCAGGGACCAAATGTGAGTACAAGCAGTATGACAATAATTGGTCCTGTGAGAGTGCTGACCCAGGTTCTCCATCCTGACAAGTTAAAACCAAAATTAAATGTCGAGTCCTCAGTACCAAACTTTTCCTAGCAGTTTAATACGATCTCTTAGTTTATCTAGTAATTCCTTAATTATTCCAGATCTGTTGGCATAGTAGCAGCATTCATCTCCTAGAAACACACAAGTTCCTCCTCTATGAGCAGTGAGCAAATCAAGAGGCCCAACCTCTTCTGTAACACTATATTAGCTAATGAATCTGAGTTTCTAAGGCTTGTATCTCATCCCAAATTTCTTCTAAGTCTTTTCTAATTTTTTGTCCCAAAGCTACAAACTGTTGCCCTAATCCGAGGGCCATGGCACTTAGAGTGAGACTGCCTGCTATAGCTAATCCTGCTAGTATGGGGAGGACAGTTGGGTCCGTTTTCCTTCTTAACAAACTGTTCCAGTGATCTGCAAAGGTACCTTTCTTATGGCTGAAGGGGTATATACAGACAAGTTGGGGATTAGGATCCCCAAAGCACACAAACCAGCAAAGTACCTTGAAATCACCTTAAAAACACCATTTTTACAGAGAAAGAAAGTTCTGTTTGGGGAAGAGTAATTACCAGTGGTTGAGGATAAATCAACAATGTTAGTGCAAATGGCTGAAACATTGCGTGATCTTTGAACACCTAGAAAACAAGTTCCATTATCAGATATATCTAATGGATAGTTGAGTAGGGGGTACATGGCAAGCTTTACTGGCTCTAAGGCAAGTCACTCATGATGCCAATTGCCTGATAAGTCATTCTGGTAAGTGGTGCACAAATCCAAGCGTCAGAGGCTAATTTTTGATCTGTCCATAACAGCAGTGAATAAGTATAAGCAATTAAATCTATCATAGCTATCCCTGTATACCTACGAGGGCCCCCATCTCTTATCTGTTGAATCTCCTTTGGGGCAGGGATTTCTCCAAACTTAGGGGAGACATTCTCCAAATTTTTACAACCTGGAGAATCCACTGGTGTCCACAAGCAAGTGGTGACCAATGTTCTGGGGTAGAGGAATATCCTATGTATACCCTGTAAGATTGTCCTTTCAACCATATACTATCCCAGGGGTTACTTAAAACCATACTGAGTGGGTTATATTGACCCTGTATACAATTGTTACAGTTCTTGGTGTTTCTGGCCATATCAGTATTGTTTAACCATATTTGGGTCTTCTGTTTACAATAGGTTTGTTCCTAAGAATAGCCTCCACAGTCATAGTTAACACCAGGTCCCCCATAATGTTCCCTGGGACAAGCATCAAACGTCACAGTTAATGGATATTCTTCTGGGTCCCATTTGACAGATCTAAATGTCACATAATTTTCATCAAACTTACCATTTTTAGGCTTATAAACCCTTAGCTCAAAAACAAAATAACTCGTAATAGTCTGACATAGCAAAAGAGTCCATAATATCTTGATTGCATTTCTCATTCTTCAGTTGTGCGTGGACTCACCAGGTTCCAGCGTGGCGAGAGCAGGGCTTTGAGTGCATTGTCTCCTAGAGTCAAAGTCCGTGGAATTCTCTTGATAGACCTCTTTCACTCTAGAGTGGTGGGAGCTTAACTTCAGCTACCTTGATAGCTGCGGGAGTAACCATAGTGCCTCATATGGCCCTTTCCATGTAGGTCATAAAGGGGTCTTTTTCCAATTTTTAACATAAACTTGGTCCCCTGGTTTTATCAGATGGGCAGGAGTTAGCACAGGAAGGTCCTCTTTATTTCTAATTTGCCCTTGAATATTTTGGAACACTTTGCCCAATTCTAACAGCTGTAATGCCATACTGGATAAGCCCAGTTGAGATAAAGTCTCTCAAGATACAGGGTGGCCTTCCAAACAAGACCTCGTATGGGGAGAACTCAGTATATGACTTGGGGTATCTCTTATTTCAAGGAAGGCCAAAGGAAGCAGGTAGACCCATAACCCTGGTGTTATCTGAAAATTTAGCTAATATGCTCTTAATGGTATGATTCATCATTTTTTCAATCTTACCAGAACTCTGAGGTCAATAAGCAGTATAATAGTTTAGCTAGATCTTGTACAACCTGTGCTGCAAATGCTGGGCAAACCAAACCTTGGAATTTTTCTCCTTTAATAAAATATTGCATACCTCTGAAGCCCTCTCTGTTTTCATAGGGAAGGCCTCAGGCTGTCCAGAGTAAGTACAATCCTGCATCAACATATAGTTTAGAAGGGGTGGGTATAATCACGTGGTTTCTGTTTAGTTGTCCTGTTGGCTTATATGTCTACCTTAGCATTGGCTTTTGCTATTGCATCTTTTCTTTCTTGAATTATTATTGCTACTTTGTCAGATTTCCACATTGCCTCAAACAAGTGTACTATATCCCGTTTATTTTTAATGTTTGCCCTCTGCTGTGAGAAGACCACACTTTTATAGACAGGAATCTGTATAAACACTTACCCTCTTTTCTTTTGCCCATCGGAGAGCCTGTATGAGTGCCCATAGCTGCCCGCACTGAGCCTACCATCCAGTGGGAGGGCGGTTGCTGCTTGGACCACTTCATCTCTGCATAGCCAGCATAGAGTACCCCATTTTCCATAAAGCTGCTCCCATCCTTGAACAGGATGAAATCAGCACCAGGCAGTGGTCTTTCTGCAGATCTGGATGACTGGAGAAAAACTCGGTGGTGGTGACCCTGAGGCAGTCGTGGTCAGGGGGCCAAGTTCCGAGGGCAAAAAGTAGTGGGTTTTAACTGGAGCAAAATATAGGCAGGGATTCTCACAGATGAGGGCCTAATATTATGTGACTCTATTATTTGAGAGCCATTGATGTCCTGTAATTCAACAAAAAGGCATGGGGAAACTGAACAGTCCATTTTTCCTAATGTTAGCTTGTCAGCTTCCGTAATTAGTGTAACTACAGCTGCCAGGGCTCATAAACAAGGGGGCTATCTCTTCGTAGCTGGATCCAAACTCTAAGATAAATATGCTACTGGCTGATTCCATGGGCCTACTCCTTGAGTGAACACCCCTAAAGCAGTATGATTTCTTTCAGTCATGCACAAAGTAAAAGGCTGACTCACATTTAGGATCCCCAATACAGGGGGCAGCAGAGCGAGTTAGTTTTAGCTGTTTAAATGCTGACTCTTGCTCTTCACCCTATAATAATTACTGTCCTTCTGGGCCCTTTAAAGCTTCATATAAAAGTTTGACTATATCTGCAAACCCTGGAATCCAGATCCTGCAAAAACCTGTTACCCCAAAAATTCTCTCATCTGCTTTCGAGTCCTTTTATCTCCCAAGCAGCTTATACCTTTGGAAACTTGGAATCCTAAATATCTGACTTGCTGTACACAAATTTGAGCCTTTTCCATGAAACTTTATATCCTGTCTCTTGAAGCAACATTAATAGTTTCTTAATACCCTTTGAGGTTTTTATTAATTTAGTACATCAGGAAATTAACAGTAATAAGCATAATTTTATATATGAAACTTCATGCCCTTTAATATGGTATCAAAAGCATTTTTCCAATAAACCCTTTAAACTTTTCCCACAGAAAAAACATCGTATTTTGAAAATTACTATTATAAACATATCACAATAACATATTTAGAATCCAACCCTTTGGTGATAACCAATATAAACATTTTATAGCAATATATTTAGTGATATTTTTGGGGAGTGTATATCTTCCCATAGGCCATGAAAACTGTTGGGGCTTCCATTAGTGAATAAAGACCACAATAAATTTTTCTGAGCAGCTGTCCTTTTTACCATTAACAGGAGTCTATCCAGACCTAAGAGTTTATATTTAATTCTCTCAACAAAATTTTAACTTATAAGACCAGGTTATAGAAATTAATGAATTATTAGAATCTTTGATGTCATTTCAGTCAGAATAAAATTGGACAAACATTTTTCAAACAACTGGACAGACACAAACATATAAGACAATTTATGAAACTATAATGCACTCAAATGTATTTGGCCAATTGAATTATAAAATCTCTTTATTTTTTTGTTTTTGTTTTTGGTACTGGGGATTGAACTTGTGTCCTTGAGCTTGCAAAGCAGGTGGCAGAACCATTGAGCTAAATCCCCAGCCCTAAAATCTCTTTTAGTTAAGACTAGTCAAAACTTTTGCAGATCACTTAACAGAAATCTCTTGTAGAATTAGAATAAAAAGGAATGGAAGTTCTTTATGACTGTAAAAGTAAACCTTTTCTAACAAACTTGAGACCAACAAGCAAACATACATATTTTCTTGTTAAATCATTTCCACACACCTTCTCTATATATTTAGGCCTTTTGGTCTTGTATATCTTTTTTTATCTTTCTTTTTTTGTTTTTGGTACTGGGGATCGAACTCGGGTCCTTGCACTTGTGAGGTAGGCAGCAAAACCACTGAGTTAAATCCCCGGCCCTTTATCTCTTTCTAACAAGACAAACATACAAAATCATTTCAAATCAAAAGTATATCTCTTTTATCCATACCTTTCTTAGTATTTTCCTCCATAACAAACATGAAACCAACAAGCAAACATATGTATTTTCTTGTTAAATCATTTTCACACACCTTCTCTACATACTTAGGCCATCTGGTCTTGTATATTTTTCTTTATATCTTTCTAACAAGACAAACATACAAGATCCTTTCATATCAAAAGTATATCTCTTACCCATAGCTTTTCTAATATTTTCCTCTGTCTTATTTACTATTAACCTTCTATAACAAACTTCAGTTGTTAAAATCTTAGTGTCCCTTTTTTCTGTTCTCAGATTGTTACATCTCAAAATTTGACTGGCTGTCAATGTAACAGTATTAACCTTACATTTCTTTTTTTTTAACAAAGAAAAGAAAAGAGCAAGTTGACCCTATAATCAAATTTCTTTTAGGCACACCAATCAAACATCATCTCAAATTGAAACAATGATACATTTACCAAATAGTTAAAATCTGCAACTTGATTTTTCTTGTAAAATCCCTTGAATCTGGTAAAGCAGTCGAAGTTTCTCTGACTTTTAGATTCCAGACCTTTGCTGGCAGCATCGGACTGGTAACATAGGGTTGGCATTGTGGCTCTTAAAGCCTGGAGTGTTTTTTGTTTTTGTTTTTTTTTGGTACGGGGGATCAAACTTGTGTCCTTGCTCTTGCAAGGCAGGTGGTGGAACCACTGAACTAAATCCCTGGCCCTGGAGTGTTTTTTCTCTATTCTGCTGTATGCTTTTCAGAGCTTTCCTAGCTGTTTTTAATCCATTAAAATTTTATTTTTTCGTTTTAGTTCTTTATAATCTGAGTGTAAGCCCTGTTCCATTCTCTGAGTTGGACCGTGGTTTCCTATGTACACCCTATAATGCAGTAAGGCCATGCAGTTCTTCCCCCTTGTTTTTGCCCCCACCTCCTCCACACCTGTGATCTTAGCAATTCAGGCAGAGGAGGAGGCAGCTCAACCTCCTCCAAAGAGGAAGCACTGGTATTTACCTGTAACGATGTCACATTTTTTGAGAGACAAGTCTGCCATGTGAAAAACAGCGGATTTGGCAAGCAGTTATTCTAAGACCAAAACTAAATAGTTCTCACACCAGCAGCTGATTGCTGCAGAGCAGAGGCTTGAGCAGCTCCCAGCCTGGGTTGTTCAGGCCTCAAAACAGCATACAAGGCTCCAGGTTGTCAAAGTCTCAGTTAAAACAAAGGAAGATAACTTTTCTTTTGTCTAGAGTTTTTTTTGGGGGAAAGCCTGGCTTAGCTGAGACCACGATAACTCACAGAGTTTTCTGAGCATCTTTTGGTCTTAATTTTACCCCATAGTCCCTCACGAAGCCTTTATCAAAATTCTGAATCATGTACTCAAGAACATTTGGTTTAGTATTTGCATTTCCCATGATCCCTAGATATTTCCTTGCCTGGTGTCGCAGGACAAACAGGGTAGGTATCGCTCACGTTCACCAGTCCTGGCTGTCGGGTCTCTTCACAGTTTAAGGCCTGTCAGAGCTGAAGGAACACTGTCATGTTAATGTTCTGTTTTGCTCATATGAGACATTGGCCACAGAATCGTGGAAACAGGCCACACACAAGCTCTGTGACTTGGGGAGGGCTCGTAAAGCACAAATGCCCCCTCCCTTTGTCTTGGTGCACAGACAAGGCTACCTATGGCTTTCATAGCTCGTTCCACTCACTCTTCTAACCGAATCTCTTTCACACACGCAATCACACAAGAAGTTAACACATTCCCTCCCTAGGGCCCCTTACAAACTGCAGTAAGTAACATTGAGGGCAATTGAAACCCTCACAAATGGCAAAAAGATGGTTAGGCCTGCACTCTATATTTTGCCCAAATTCAGGACATAAATCCTTGTGAATGGTAGAGAAAGGAGGGTAATCAGGCCTCCAATCTGTAATCTGCCCAAATGTTCAATTAAGACAAAACCAGAACAAACGCAAAACAAACTAGGGGTTGCCCAGGGAATTTCACCATTCAGACAGACAGTTCCATTCATATGCCTTCCTTCTGTCCCGGGTTCGAGCGATCCACTGCCAGCTAGCTGGCCTCCATGTCCTAGAAAGGGAACCCAGGAAATCCCAGGGTGCGCCTCTTCCCTTCGGAGGAGGCGGACTGCCACTCCCCCTCCCTTCGGTGTCCACCCCCTCTGACCCAGCGAGACTCGGGTGGAGGCCCAACATGGGCCATGTCAGTTACCCATTTCCTTCCCAGCCACCACACACCAAATGTTATGGAAGGAATTGGCAAGTGACACACAGAGAGACAGTAGAATGGAAGTAAAATAAAAAAGTTTACTTCATCAATGGGAATCGATCACACCTAATGGTGGTGCCCTGATTGACCCCCCTTGGGTTACAACTCCTTCTTTTGTAGGGTTTTACAGCCTTGATTTTATTCAGTTGGTTACATTGCATTTTCGTAGTTCACATTGCTCGACCATCTTTTTTAACAGACTGCCCCAAATCATATAAATCTGAGTTGACATACTTTAACAATGAATTTAGATTTGTTGGAATAACAGTTTATTCCAGTTCTGGACAGTGAATCCATATTATTTTCTTTATCGAATGCTTTTATTTATAGGGCCTTATGAAAACAAAGGCTACAATTGTGACTCTGTTGTCATAATTATACCGGTATGTTGTCCTACATTGATGAAGCAAATTTAAATTCCCAAATACTTAAATCTACTTAATATTTTATAAATAGATTTTTTATTATCAAATACTTAAAGGTTCTTAAAAGTCAACTCCATAGTCTCCTACATGGAATTCTAATTTCATTCAGATGTCTGAGAAATAAAGAGCTTACTGTTCTGTGAATCCATTTCAGTGTCACCCAGCTTTGTTAATATAATTTATTTTCCCTACATTAATCCTATATGTCTTATACAGTTTACATCTATTTTCTCTGGCATTGCTTTGTGGGTATAGCCTAAAAATACTTGAACATTATAATCACTTTTCAAATTCTCTTTTCTGGTTAAAAATTCCAGTGTGGTTTCTTATGTTACATGATTTCCAGGCTCTTTATTATGTAGACAGGACAAACAACCTATCAGCATTAATTTTAAATTGAATAATGTACAGTACTTGACTGGGATGTGACCAAAGTTCTTAATAGTTCTTCAGAGTAAACCCAAAGAAGGTAAGTCTTGTTAAATACTTGTCAATTTTATTGAATAGGCTTTAGATTTTCCTCTAATTATGTTTTGTTTCATTAATTTCAATTTTATATATCCTTTATTCTGCTTGCTTTGGGTTTATTTTTCTAATTTTTTTTAGGTAGCAGTTTATTGAATTGAGACCCTTCTCTTCGTTTTGGTTTTTTGAGACAGGGTCTCACTATATAGTTGAGACTGACCTGGAACTCCCTGTGTAGCCCATGCTGGTCTCGAACTCAGTGATCCTCCTGCCTCAGCCTCCTGGAGTGATGGGATTACAGGCGTGTGCCACCACCCCCAGCCCTTCTTTTCTAATTTAAACATTTAATGCTATTAGTTCCCCTGTAAGCCCTACTTAGCTGAATTTCATGAATTTGAATAATTTAATATTTTCATTTTCGATATTGAAAACACTCATTTCCAATTAAGAAATCATTTTGACTTCTGAATTTTTCTTTTCTTTTTGACTGTTAGATTATTTAAAAGTATGTTTAATTTTTAAGTGTTTGGAGATGTTCCTTGTATTTTATTGTCCATTTCTAGTATAATTGTTCTGATTAGATAACTGTATGACTAATTCTTTTAACTTTATTAAGGTTTTATAACCGAAGAGCCTTTGTTTTTGGGTGGCACTTCCTGTTAGTGTTAGTGAGATTCACTTGGTTGGTGGTATTTGTTCAGCTCTTCTGTATTGCTGATTTTTCTTTTCTTTTTCTTTTTTCGGTACTGGGGATCGCACTCAGGACCTTGCACTTGCCAAGCAGGTGCCAAACTTCTGAGCTATACCCTCAGCCTAGAGTATTGATTTTTCTGAAGTCTCCAACTATAGTTTTCCATTTCTTTTTCTCTCCTTTCGGTTCTCTGAGGTTTTGCTTCATGTATTTTGAATCTATTAGATGCATACTTACCTAGAATTGCATTTTCTTAGCAGATTAACCTTTTATTATGTAATATCCCTTTTTCTTTTAAACAGCTTTATTGAGACATAACTCACATATACAATTCACTCTTTTAAAGTGTATGATCCAGGGCTGGGGATTTAGCTCAGTAGTGCTGTAACTGCACAGCAAGCACAAAGTCCTGAGTTCGATCCCCAGTACCAAAAATAAATAAATTAATTAATAAATAAACAAATAAGTAAATAAAGTATATGATTCAGCTGGATACCGTGGCATACATCTGTTTTAATCTCAGTATTTAAGAGGCTAAGCTATTATGGTGAGTTGAAGCCCAGCTTGTGCTGTATAGAAAGACCCTGTCTCAAAAAAATAAAAGCAAAACAAAACAAAAAGTATAAGACTCAGTGATTTTAGTTTCTTCACAGGGTTGTGCAACCACCACAATCATCATTATCCCCCCCCCCAAAAAAAGCACACCCATTAGTCACTAGACTATATTATACTATATCAGTAGTCACTAGCCAGGGTCAAGGCTAATTATCTGTAAAGCCTACGCTTGTCATCTTATGGATCTTAACATTTTTTTTATTTAGGCCTGGTTATTGGTTGTTTGTATTCTGTAACATTACTTAAAATCTTTATTTCTAAAACGTGTTTTTATTTTTACTGTATATTATCTCATCACTAAATATCCTGGGGCACCAAAGAATTTTCTGAATGATACTTTTTCGTTTTTAACTATATAGTAAGGAAGAAATAGAATGCAGAATTAAAGGAGTTTATATTTTTCAGAGATGACTTTCAAGCGTATATTAGAATTAGACTTTGCTTATACATATAAGTGTACCTGATAAATAGTTGTGGTATTCATATTTGACTTATCTTTTTTTAACAGATCATATCTGAAGATATTAGTGAGCTACAAAAGAATCAAACTACAAGTGTGGCCAAAATTGCACAGTACAAGAGGAAACTCATGGATCTTTCCCATAGAACCTTACAGGTAGTAATTAGGTTTTTTTCCCCCAAACATTTGTAAGATGTGTGTGAAATGTGTGCTAAATACAGATTTTTGTAATAGAAAAAAAAAACCTCAAACAATAGTCTGAAATTGAAAACTTTGAAGTTGGAAGAGAAGTCATAAGGTTGGGTGAAGAGAAGATATTTGAAAGTTTGTATCTTAGAGTAGGTGAGAATAGTGAAGAAATAAAGGATCTTTGAAGAAAGCACATATGAGATCACTGATACTGATTTTTCATAAAATAGAAAAACATGTTTGGGTGTCAAGAAAGGGAGTGTAGGGCCAGGGACTTAGCTCAGTGGTTCTGTGCCTGCCTTGCAAGTGCAAGTCCTGAGTTTGATGTACTAAAAAGAGTACCGAATTCGGTAGTTAAAAAAAAAAAAAAGAAAGAAAGGGAGTGTGACCATTAATGGTTGAAAAACAACAGAACTCCCCAATTAATGAGAGAAAATAAAAGAATAAATGGCAACAAAACAAATTATAAACTGTCATGAAAATAGAAATATTGTATATTAGAACAAATGGGACACAGCAATAGATGTATTCAGAAAAATATGTAAGCTTAAAAAGTCTTCAATTTTAAAAACCAAAAAGTAACTCATGTTAAGAAATTAAGAAAAAGCTGGGGGATTTAGCTCAGTGGTTCTGCTGCCTGCCTCGCAAGTGCAGTGTCCCGATTTTGATCCCCAGTACAAAAAAAAAAGGAAGCAAAAAAAATTAGAAAAAGAATATCAAGATAAGCCAGAAGAAACCAATTAAGAAAAAAAAGCTAAAAGTAAAATCAGTGAGACATTTCAAAAATTAGAATTAAAAAGCTGTTTATTTGAAAAGACCATCAAAGTGGTTAACTATCTTCTGAGTCTGAAGAAGAAAAAGCAATATATATACAAAATTAGTGAAAAAAAGAAACATTATCACAGATATATAAAATAGTAAGAAAATCTGGGGCCAAAAGAAGTTAACACAGAGAAAGATACCAATGCCAGATAGTTTCTTTGCTAAATTTTGTCTAATTGGTGAGAGCTAATTCCAAATTTTTCTTTACAATTGAGGAAAAGTATAGATGACTTTGTTGTATTTATTAACAGCTTCACTGAGATACAACTTACTGCATAATTCACCAATTTGAAAGGTATAGTCCAACATAGGTTTTTAATGTATTTAGACTTTTTTTTTTCTTTTTTTGTTTTTTGTTTTTTGAAACGGTCTCGCTATGTATTTGAGGCTGACCTGGAACTCACTTTGTAGCCCAGGCTGGTCTCGAACTCACAGCGATCCTCCTGCCTCAGCCTCCCCTCCCAAGTGCTGGGATTACAGGAGTGCACCACCACGTCTGGCTAATGTATTTAGACTTTTTTTTTTCTTTTTTTGTTTTTTGTTTTTTGAAACGGTCTCGCTATGTATTTGAGGCTGACCTGGAACTCACTTTGTAGCCCAGGCTGGTCTCGAACTCACAGCGATCCTCCTGCCTCAGCCTCCCCTCCCAAGTGCTGGGATTACAGGAGTGCACCACCACGTCTGGCTAATGTATTTAGACTTTGATAACCATGACTGTAATCAATATTAGAACATTTTCATCACCCTAAAAATAATTTTCCTATTCATTGGCAGCCACTCCTCCATTTTACCCTAAATCAACCAGCTCTAGGCAACGACTTTCTGTCTATAGATTTGCCCGTTTTGGACACTTCATATTAATGGAATCATACCAGTTTCTTCGTAGCATAACTTTTGCAAATGTCAGCCATGTAACAATACTTATCCCTTTTTATTGCTGAATTTCATTATATGAATATACCACATTTGTATTTATATATTCAACTGATGAACATTTTGGAGAGTTTTTTGCTATTATGAACAATGTGACTATTAATATTAATATGTCCATATATGCTTCTATTTCTCAAGTGTAAATGTAGGAGTAGGTGCTGGGTCTTATGGTCCACTCTCAAATTTTTTGAGAACTACCAAACTGTTCGGCAGTGCACTTCCACCATTTTATAGCTGAGTTTTAGTATTTCAAAGAGATCTATGAACAGAGATATAGGTTTATCTGTCTTTTTGGTGGTTTGGGGGAGTGAAACAAGGCCCCCTGTGTTGAACTACATTCCTAAATAAGCCCTCCCGCCCCCCTTTTTGAGACTGTCTCACCAAGTTGCTAAGATGCCCAGGCTGGGCTTGAATTTGATCATTCTACCTCAGCCTCCCAGAGTGCTGGCACCAGACACATCTAATTAAAAATGCAGATTGTCAGGTATGGTGCCACATACCTGTATCCCTAGCACTCTGGGAGTCTGAGACCGGAGTATCACAAGATTGAGCACGGCCTGGGACAATATAGTGAGACCCTGTCTCAAAAAATTAAAAGGGCTGCAGATGTAGCTAAGTGTGAAGGCCCTGGGTTCAATTCCTAGTACTGAAAGAAAAAAAACGATGCAAATTATGCTAAATTTTAAAAGCCTGACTTGAAGGCTCCAGACATTATGTACAAGTTAAGTTAATTCAAAGGGCCAGAGATAAGAGAGAGGCAAGAGGGAAGTTTTTGGATGATGGAAATGTTCTGTATCTTGTTTGAATATATGAGGAACAGTGTTGGGAATCACCCAGGTCCTTACATATATTAGGTTTGAGCTCTACCATCGAGCTATACTCCACTACCCTCCTTTTTTAATGTGGTACTAGGGGTTGAACCCTGAGTTTCATAGTTATTGGTTTTTGTTTTTTTTTTGGTACTGGGGATCGAACTGTAGACCTTGTGCTTGTGAAGCAGGCAGTGGCACCACTAAGCTAAATCCCCGGCCCTGCCTCATAGTATTTTAACCCTCTTGTGATCAAATGAATATTGTATTGGCACAGGATGGGACATAAAGATCCATAGAGCAGAATAAGAAAATCTATAAACAGATGCAAGTGTATCTCAACTTGTATGACAAAGGTGGTATTTTAGTTAAACAAACCATGCTGGAGTAACTGACTTTCCATCCAGAAGAAATAAAATTAGACCACTGTTACCACATTATATTCAAAAAAAGTAAATTAGAGATTTAATTCTAAGAAACTTAGGAGCGTGTATAACCAACAGATTGGAGACATTGGAACAAAAACATAGAAACCATAGAACAAAATTGACTACCTGAGAATTAGAAAATTTTTCCAGGCATGGTGGTACACACCTTCCAGCTACTTGGGAAGCAAAGACAAGAGGATCACAGGTTCAAGGCCAGCCTGGACAACTTAGCAAAACCTTGTCAATTTTTTTTTTTTAAAAAGGACTGAAATGTAGTTCAGTGCTCCCTGAGTTCAATCCTAGTAAAAAAGGAAAGAAAGAAAATTACACAGCAAAAGTTACCAGAAGCTGCCACTGAGTACCCTGGTGCATTCCTGTAATCCCAGGTACTGAGGAGGCTGAGGCAGGATGATCACTAGTTTGAGACTAGCTTGGGCAACCTAGTTAGACCTTGTCTCCAAAAAAATAAAATTTAAAAATGAACTTGAGATATGTGTAGTTTAGTGGTAGACTGCTTGCCTATTGTGTACAAGGCCCCAGGTTCAATCTCCAGTAATGCAAAGGGGGAAAAAACCTGATTCTAGGAGCCATGTGCCAGTAGTCATGAGTTCAGAAAAAGGGAAATGTGAGAACAGCACTGATGTTAGTTGTAAGTTTTTTGTTTGTTTGCTTTGGTACCGGGGATTGAACGTGGGACCTTGTGTTTATGAGGCAGATAGCAGAACCACTGAGCTAAATCCCCGGCCCAGGTGTAGTTTTAATACACATATTCCACAAAGAAATTTGTAGTTGGATAAGAAAACAATTGAAATGAGGGTAAAAGATGTTTACTGGCAGTTTACAGATAAGCAGATACAAAGTATTAGGGATCAAAGGATTTACAAATTAAAGAAAAAAATGTGATCCCTTAAACTTGTCAGACTGCAAAATTTTAAACAGCCTCGCAGCTATTGCTGACAATAATGTAGGGTAGTGTGTAGCGGTGAATCTAAAATTGTCAGGATCTTTTCAGTAGCAGCTTCTATTAGAAATGAAAGTGTACATACTTAATTTAACCAAGCAGTTTCATTCTTGGGAAATGAATTTCATTCATTCAATTTTCATTCTATACCAGAAAGCTAATTTCTTTATACAAAAATGTTTATCCCAGCATTATTCATAAAACAAAATGTTGTATGTCCATCAAGACAGTGAATATTGAATAGACTGGTCATTAATGTATAAAAAAATGCATCTATTCAAAGTAACAAATTAGTTATATCACTAAGGATTTCATGAGATTTTGTTAATTATATATAATATACCTTTTGTAAAAATTAGTGACTACAGGGGCCAGGGATTTAGCTCAGCGGTTAGGTGGCCTTCCTTGCAAGCGCAAGGCCCCGAGTTCAATCCCTGGTACAAAAAAAAAGAAAGAAAGAAAAGAAAAATTAGTGACTAGAAAACCACTTAGCAAGACCTTGTTTCAAAATAAAAGAAAGTCTGGGGCTGTAGCTCAGTGTGAAGGCTCTGGATTTAATCCTCAGTACCAGGGCAAAAAAAAAAAAGTCACAGACTGCTTTTGTAATCTGAATAAAAAGTCCAATAAAAATGGATTTAAACTTAAATATTACAGGTTTGTGTTTTTACATAAATGATTCTGAAAGGTTACAAATATCTAAAACTGGTATAATGTTGCCTATTTTTTGTAGTTTTTTTAAGTTGTAAAAACTAGGTATAGGTTTAAAACAGTTGTCTTCTTGCTGCTGTTGCCCCAATTGTTGAGTGTATATCATTGTTATCATTGTACTTATATGATACCTCTGACTGATTAAAATGGATAAAAACAATTCAGATCACAGTGTTAAGCCCTACTACATTGGTTCACAAACATCGGTACATTGGTACCTTGGTTCATGAACACGGGTGTTTATAAACAATTTGGTCCACATACACGAGTGTTTGGCAAAATTTTTTTGTTTGCAAACTGCATCAGGTGACAAACACAACCATAGCCATTTTTGCCACAAAAACACAAATGTGGCCATCTTTTCCAAGATCATAGAACAAATTAAGGTTGTGAATTGAAGTAGCCCCATATATCGTTAGCATAGTTTTCAGCTGATTTCTTCCAACAAACAATTGTAATAAAACAACTTTATAAAAAAGTTGATTCTGTTTCTACTGGCGACTTTTCTTTGTGTAGGTCCTAATCAAACAGGAAATTCAAAGGAAGAGTGGTTATGCCATCCAAGCTGATGAAGAGCAATTGCGAGTTCAGCTGGATACAATTCAGTCTGAATTAAATGCACCTACTCAGTTCAAGGTAAGCACTTCTAAGTCAATCTGCAGAAAAGTGGCAAATACAGTGGACCTTTGACTTAAGAATTCATTTGGTTCCTGAGGGCTGGTTGTAACTTAAGTCAATACAGCTGAGATCTGGATGTTTACCTAGGTACACACTACAGATAAAAGGAGG
Organism: Fukomys damarensis; assembly: GCF_012274545.1. Taxonomy (NCBI): domain Eukaryota; kingdom Metazoa; phylum Chordata; class Mammalia; order Rodentia; family Bathyergidae; genus Fukomys; species Fukomys damarensis. The sequence goes on from NW_022900944.1 coordinate 22,800,063, forward strand.
CAAATGAATCCATTAACCTTTTTAACCCAAGTTATATGCCAGGCCACTCATAACTTGAGGGTCCACTGTAGTCTTCAAACAGGAATTTTCTATAGGTGTTTATTAAGCATTTGTTAAAGTTTCCTTTCTAAAGTAAACTTATGGCGAGCCATTACGGTGAGCCTAGACACAGGCCTAGCCATGATTGAACTTTGCGTCACCTGGCTGGCACGGACGTGCTCTCGTCCATAGCCACGGGCGAGTTCAGCTGGTAGCAGATGTAACCCATAATGGTTGTTGTTTCCCTCTGGAATGTGTGGGCGGTACCCTCGCTCCCTCGCTCCCCTGCAGCCCTCGCTTCCATGCAGCTGGAGAGTATAAAAAGGAGAGGTTCTGTAATAAAGCAAGCAAGCAACATGAGAAGAAAGGTGCTTCCCGTGTCTCTGTCCTCATCCTTTCAGGTTTAGGACCTGCTGGCAGGATCCTGACGTCGCGGCTCGCAACATAAACTCTTAATCATGATTCTTTTTTTGTTTTAAATTTTTTTTCCAGCTTTGAGTTTATTGGTACATTTTAGGGATACAGTACAGTTAAATTCATTGTTGGGATCTTGTGCCTCTACATGATAAGTCTTGATTCTCATTTTTTCCCCTTACCTCTGCCCTCCCTTCACCCCCTCCTCCCCTCCCCATCTACAAACACTTTATTTTCATCTTTTCATTAGCTCACATTTTTTTCTTTTCCCTTATTACCCTTCCCCTACCCATCCCACCTTCCCTACACCTTTAGCTCCTTTCTTCCCATTTCTAAATGTCAGTAATCTTATTAGGATCTTATGTATTATTGCAGATTATTCACACCAGGGAAACTATTCAGTATTAATCATGATTCTTTTGTTGGTGTTAGTGTTTCAAATAATGCACACAGGGATGTGGATGTAGCTCAGTGGCACCCTGCCTTCTTTCCTTGCAAGCACAAGTTCCTGAGTTCGATCCTGTTTCCAGAAAAACAAAAATCAAAATAATGCAAATAGAGAAAATTGGAAATTTTTGTTTTTTGGTTTTGCACAGTTTTGCTGTGTAATTTAGGCTGGCCTTGAACTTACTATGTAGCTCAGGCTGACCTCAAACTCATGGTGATCCTCCTGCCTCAGCCTCCCAAGTGCTGGGATTACAAGCATGCACCATCACGCCCAGCAAAAAATTTTAATGTTCTGGAGCCATCCTTTCAAAGAAAACATTCTTTGTTAGAAGTGGTACTACTGTTAACAGTTATATTTTGACTGGTTTTCAGGGCCGACTAAATGAACTGATGTCCCAAATCAGGATGCAGAACCATTTTGGAGCAGTCAGATCTGAAGAAAGATATTATGTAGATGCAGATCTGTTACGTGAAATCAAACAGGTAAGTATTGTACAAAGGTGTACATTTTAAGTGTGAGGTTACCACCTCACATTTGTTAGGATGGCTATTATCCAAAAAATAAAACATTGGTGAGAATGTGGAGGAGTCGGAACTTTGATGTGCTGTTGAGGAGCATAAAATGATGTAGCTTATATGGACAGTGGTGTGGTGGTTCTTTTAAAATTTAAAAAGAGCTGGGTATGATGGCACATGCCTGTCTCAATGTGAAAAATAAAAAGGGCTTGGGGGGATAGCCCAGTGCCAAAGCCCTGGCTTCAATCCCCAGTACTACTAAATACATGCATTACACTATACAGAGTATAATGAAATAAAAATAGGGTTATCATGTGACTGGCAGTTCTGCTTCTGGAAGTCTAAGCATGGAAGCTGGAAGAAGGGACTTTGAACGAATACTTGTACGTCCTTGTATATATGCAAATAATGGGATGTTATTCTTTTAAAAAGGAAATTCTGCTACATGCTACAACATGACCAGACCTTGAATATGTTTATGCCAAGTGAAATAAGCCAGGCATAAAAGGACAAATATATGATTGTACTTGTATCAGGTACCAAAGTAGTCCAATTAAAAAGAGAACGAGAATAGTCCTTACTAGGGTAGGAGGGAGTGGGGATTGTTTTGTGGGTTCAGACTTTTGAGTTTGAGAAGTTCTAGAGACAGGGTAGCAATTTCTGCCCAACAGTGTGAAAGTACTTAACACCCCTGAATTGCACACTTTGTTGATTTTTTTTTCTTCTTCTTGGTACCGGGAACGAGCTCCGGTCCTTGTGTTTGCAAGGCAGGTGGTGGAACCACTGAGCTAAATCCTCGGGCCTGAACTGCACACTTTAAAAATGGCTCAAATAGTAATTTTTATGTTATGCCTATTTTACTTCAACTTTAAGTAATGAATCATGTCTACCATCATTCACCCATCCAAAACTGCAGGTAGTAGTGGCAACAGGAAGGACATTAGAAAGGCAAAATCTCATTCCTTATTCCAAATCTATTTAATTGCATTTTACCAAGATTATAGTGATCTCTATGTATGTTACAATGGGAGGCAACTGTCCTGAATCATACCTTCCCAGCCTATATATAAACTGTAAATGTACTATACTGAGTTATTGATTCTCTTAAGTCTAAGGGGACCAGAGTGGATGTTGGGGTAGCCAGAGCCTCCAGTCACTTGTGTAGGGTCACTTTGTATGAAAAAACTTGAGAAATAGTGCTATTTTCATTAGTATAAATATAGATTGGCTTAATGAAAGCTTTCCAAACACTGTTCTAAAGAAATATACCACAAGGTGGTAAACCTTGTGGAACATACTAGGTAGGACTATTGGCCAGGCCCTGAGAGTTTTATTTAGATGGCTATAAATGTTATACAAATCTGATATTACTGTATACATTAGAATGGATATCACTAAAAACTAGCTTGACTTCTGAGCTCTTAGAAACACAGTTATATTCCATCATTTAGGTACACAGTATTTGGCAATAAAATTAACTGAGATCGATTCTAACATTAATCTAGAACCATACTAAAGTGCTTATATACATTAATATATAAACACCCTTTTTTAATGTCGTATTGGCGTTTGAACCCAACTTAATGCATACTGTGCAAATACTCTACCATTGAGCTAATGCTCCCAGTCTTGCTACCTTTTTTTTTTAAATACCAGGGATCAAACTCAGGACCTTGTGCTTGCAAGGCAGGCAGTGGCACTACTGAGCTAAATCCCTGGCCCTCTATCTACCTTTTTAAAGTGAGGAAAAGTAGTATATTGTATCAGGATTGAATCACAGTTTACCATCTATCTTATGACCTTTGTGACTTTGGACAGATTACTTACGCTCAGTTTCTTTGAAGTAGAATGATTCTGGTACCCCGAAAGGTGCTCAAAAAGATTTTAAGTGAATTAAATACCTACAAAGCTATTACAGCAGTACCTTAGTGTGTGGGAAGGACTCCTAAAAATGTTACCAACTGTAGTCATCATCACCATTACCATAAAAACATGTATTAGAGGTCACAAAAACTGTTTTCAAATACTAAGTATCCTCTTTGAGTTATTTTAATATACCTTTTATCACAAAGAAATAGCCAAAAACATTTCTGTTTAAGATATTATTCATAAATATTTGGTTTAATTGTATTTTGAATTATATCTTTCTTACTGTTGGTCACATAAAGTATTAGCCAAAGATGTAGTACAAATTAAATGAGTTGCTATTAAAAGTCTTTTCTGTGAGTAGCTTGCAGTTTAATAGAGTAATATATTAATGTGTTCTATTTTTTTTTTCATTTTAGCATTTGAAACAACAACAGGAAGGCCTTAGCCACTTGATTAACATTATAAAAGATGATCTAGAAGATATAAAGTTGGTAGAACATGGATTGAATGAAACTATCCATATCAGAGGTGGTGTCTTTAGTTGACAAGTCACAAACTTGTTTTAGGAGTTTGTAAAACGTATCTTCTTATTGCATCATGCCTTTCCTAAGAATGGAATGAGCACATGGAAAAAAAAGAAAGAAAATGATCCTCCCCTGGCTTGGATTTTTGAGATTACTAACAAATTACTCTTCATTAAATCTGAAATAATCTAGTCATCACACATCCCTTCAAAAAGAACCTTCAAGGCTGGACCAGATTTAGGTCAGCGGTTCGGTGGCCTCCCTTGCAAGAGCAACGACCCAAGTTCAATCCCCGGTACCAAAAAAAAAAAAAAAAAAAACCTTCAAAAGATTTACATCTTAAAAGCTATATATACTTTAAAAGAGAGATGAACCTAATACATTTTTAAAACATTTTCTTAAGCATCACAGTATTATTCTGTCTTGTGCTTTCTATGGCAAGTAAATATGAAATGTATACTTTGCATATAACAAACTATAATTACTTGGCTGTTGATTTGAGATAATGAAAAGGACATCAGTTTTATATATGTGAATTCAACTTGGGAGTAGTAAAGCAAATCTAAAAGTATTTAATGATGTGATTTTCATTTTCTGTAAGATTTGAAAATATATTTTTTTATTTGATTTGAAGTTTATAGAACAATTCTAAGCAATTAGGATATAACGATTACTGGAAACTTGTTTTTTAAACCTTTATTTCTAAAAGTGAAAACTTTAAATAAATTCTTTATTTGTAATTTTATCTGGTACTTTATTTAACTTTTAGGGAAAGATCATATGTGTCCACATAATTACTAAATTTATAATCAAAATCTGGGACTTTTAAGTCTGATTTTTGGACTTCTGTCAGTCCTGATTTTGACTAGGGTATGGCAAATAGAAGTAGACTAAAAAAATTTCTTAATACATCATCTGTATCTGAAAATACAGAAAACCCAAATTAGACATCATAATGTACAATCATTTTATTGTTTTTTTGTTTTGTTTTGTTTCATTTTGTTGAGACAGGGTTTCACTACGTAGGTGAGACTGACCTGGAACTCGCTATGTATCCCAGGCTAGTCTCGAACTCACAGTGATCCTCCTGCCTCAGCCTCCCAAGTGCTGGGATTACAGGTGTGTGCCACCATGCCCGGCCTAATCATTTTAATAATACTTCTGACCACAAACTATATATATTTGGGCAGCATCTTATTGGCACCTTTTTTTTGTTTCAGATGGGCTCTTGCTATGTGTAGCCCAGGCTGGCCTTGACCATGGAATCCTGCCTCAGTCTCTGGGATTATAGGTGCACACCACTACACCCAGCTTGTTGGCCCTCTGAAATGATATAATCTCTTTTGGCTTGTACTGAGAGGTGTTATAAGAAACAGGCCCTGTGAATCTTGCTATTATATTTACTGTGGAGATAATGAGAAATATGATATACACATACCCAGAATCCATCCTCTGACAATCCATTAACACATTCCATCCTCAGTTACTGCAAAGTAGGTTGCAGTTGTATAGGAGACTGAAAACTTTATTTTTCCTAAATTAGTTGCTGCTAGAATTTTGCAGCTATTTTTGCTGAGTTTATGGCATGCAAATGTTACACTACTCCACACACCACCCTCTCAGCATTTTCCTACCATTGTAATTCCAGCAGTTGGGAATTGTCCCTTTCTGCTTGACTTGGAAAACAGATACATCCATTGTTCTCATCCACTCAGCCAGGTATGGAAAGGAGTCTCTCTCTGCACACTTCCTTACAGCGGAAAAAAATTGTTTTTCTAAAAAGAGCCATTGGGCTGGGGATTTAGCTCAGTGGTTCCGCCACCTGCTTCACAAGCGAAAGGTCCCAAGTGTGATCCCTGGTACCAAAAAAATAAGTCATTAATCACCGAGCTACATAATCTAATGCATGGATCAGTGATCATACATACCATGCTCACTTTTTTTTTTTTTTTTTTTTTTTGTACCGGGGATCACACTTGGGACCTTGTACTTGGAAGGTAGGCAGCAGCACCACTGAGCTAAATCTCTGGTCCTACTTCTTTTAATTTTTCATGTTCTGATAATGTTAGTTCTTGGTGGCACAAGATAAATACACCTAGGTAGGACTCAGAGTCCACTTTCTTTTAGTTTTTTTTTGAGACAGGGTCTCATTATTCAGGTTGGCCTTGAACTCACATTGTAGCCCAGGCTAGCCTTCAATGCACAATGATTCTCCTTGCCTCAACTTCCCATAGAGTCCTCATTTTAGACAGGTCCAGTCATCCTCCTAGATATAACTCATTGGTAACAATGTGTAAGACAATCCTTTGGTCCTAGATAATATAGCTGGTTAGAAAACTGCACTCTTTGTCTGGGGATTTAGCTTAGTGGTTCTGCCGCCTGCCTCACAAGCACAAGGTCCCAAATTCAATCCCAGGTACCAAATAAATAGAAAACTGCGCTCATACTACAGGTATATTCCAGTTGGGCAAATGATAAGTGCTATAGACTTAAATGTTTGTCCCCTAACACCCCATATGACATTATAGTGATACTTGGTTGTCAAGTGGCTCCAAGTTTGAACTTTCCACTACTTGAACAGCAAAGTTTGAAAAACATCTGCTCAGTGTTCATAACTGCTTGATAGTCAAACTGAAAATATGACTTGAAAAAATACGGCTGTGAGTCATGTCTCATCTCTCAGCAAACAAAGTGGTGACACTTCAGCCTAAGCACTGCTCTTGGCCAGACAACATACACTATAGTGTTTGTGTTAGTATGTTAAAACATTCCTTTTTGTTTGCACTTTATTTGCATAAAACTGTGACCATGGCTCCAAAGAGATACCAGCGGTAAAGCTAAGAGGAAAACTAAGAACCACAATAAAAAAATCATTGCACAATTTAAAGTCTTGGAAAAATGAATTTGTAAGTGTCATTTTGGGGCCTCAATTTGGTTTTCCATTATTATGGGAAAAATATGTTCAGTTCTCAAACAACTTTTCAGTGTTTGAACATGAATTTGTAACAAACTGAGTTCAACAATTTGAAGTATCACTATATTAGAAGTTGGGCCTTTGAGAGGGAATCCAGTCATGAGGGTGGAGGGTTAAACGAATAGGATTAGTACCCTACCATCTCGCTCCTTGCAAATTTGAGGACTCAAAGTATTTCTCCCTATACACCAACAGAAGCCAAATATTATCTGCCAGTACCTTGATTTTGGGCTTGCCTACCCTGATGAACTAAGACATCAAGCTCTGAAATTTAGGTGAGTGGGAGGAAAGACCCCTGCAGCCCTAGTACTAAGCTGTGTTCTTAACACAATTTACCAGAAGTTCTGTTTTTAAGCCTCAACTCGCTACTAGTGCTTACAGATTGTCTTTCCTCAAAATTTTGAATGAGAGGTAGTTGGCAAAGAAAGCACACAACCCTTACTACATAGCTTAGATTTATGTATCTGAAATGCTTTTTGAAACACTGGCAAAGTATAAACAAGTCAGTTACCATGCCTATGTCACTTCAACCACAACTACCTTAGGAAATAGGGTACTATGACTTCATTTCTCCTTGTTTGACATACGTATTTCATATCTTGTCTAACTTCATAATTAACTGTTAGGGGATAACACTGGATTCCACATCCCTTAGTTTTCTACTGAATGTCTTTAACATAATAGTAACCATCTACATCTCAGTACCTTTCCCTGAGGGATACAGGAAGCAATCTGTTTATCCAGTTGGTACAACAAATGGCATGGTGTGTTCACCTGTGCAAAAGTGTCAAATGGATTTTACCCACATGTTCCACCTAACAGGTTGTGTGTATTTTTACCTGAGCATCACACAGGGTATACACTCATACCACCCTAGGATTTGTTTAAAGAGTTTTCTTGTGATTTTTCTGGTAGAAGTAGCCCAATTCAGTGTCATGGCACATGAAAAACCAGATTTACAAGTTTTGGAGGATATCAAAAGTGAATCAGGTTATTCATCTATGGATGATCCATTATGGAGAAATACATGTTTTCATAACAGAAGAGTAGTGCAGGTGAATGATGATGATGATAATGATGACTTTGACATTGGCCAGGTGAGCCAAAATTCGTGTGACAGTGAAATGGAACAAGAACTGACTGATACTGATTCATTGATCCTGTATATAGCCAAGAAAAGCAAAGTGGTATTGCTGATGTCAACACTGCACTGTGATGGAAATACTGATATGGAAACCTTGACAAAATACAAGTTTGAGATGGAAGCTTGTTACAGCACAACTAAAGGCAGAGTAGATGTAGATGAGTTATGGGACAACTGATGTCACTTGAAACAGAGTTGGCCAATGGTTGTGTTTTACTCAATCCTCCACATGCATGGCATCAAAAGTTTGATAGTTTACAAAGAAAATAAGTTCAATATACCACAGAGAAATTTTCTTAGAGGATTGGAACTGAACTCGACCATCTACAGGAGACGAAAAACAAAATGTTTCTCCCCAGGAACTGCAAAAAAACTGTGGAACACACTGGGAGCTGACAGGTGAACAGGCAAGCGCACCATCACAAAGACCTACTATGACAATAGGAAAACTAAAAAGATGTTAACTGTGCCCTACAAAATGGACAGAAAAACAAAATGTGCTATCAGCATGAATGATATTTCTGTATAGAACATGCAGTTTTCATGTGTGAAGACTGCCTTAGGTGTGACAATTGAAGCAAAGATTATTTCTGTGCTAGGTTTTTGTTTGTATTTACATTGTAGTTTGCACAGGTTTTTATTTTTGATGTTATCTTTTAGGTTTTGTAAGCAAGTACATAGCTGATGTGAAAATGTTTATTTTAAATAGGCAATACATATTAAGAATACTTTACTGTACTGATACTATATTCCTGTTACCTACACATTGCATAATAAGAACCTCCTGACAAAACAGAACAACGAAATGTCACGTATGTCCTACTAAAAGGCCAGGAAAGGAAAACACATAATGCTGTCAGTGTAAGCAATATCTGTATGGAATGTGCTGTTGTTATGTGTGAAGACTGCCTCAGGTTAAATCATTGAAGTAAATATTTTTTTGTAGAGTGCTACTGGTATTTTCATTGTAGCTCACATAGGTTTTTATTTCTGATGTTCTTTTTTAGACTTTGTACACCAGTCGATATTGAAAATTTTGATGCTTTTTTAATAAACAATAAATATTAAAAATATAATACTTTATTTTTTGGTTAAGCACTCATTAATATAACTCAAAATTAAAATTAATAATTCATCAATAAAAATATTCTAAAGAATTGACACACATTTTTATGTACATATATGACAAAAAATGTGCTATGCCCCTTTAACGGGAGACTCAAGTTAGAGACTATATGAACTGTTGGGTTTATAAAAAATAGAACTATATAGTGAAAGATGATGAAAAGTCTGAGGAAGAGGAATGATACTATTTAAACAGATGATACTCCTTTAAACAGATGAGAGTGTCTTTAAATTTCTGAGTCTAGTATTAAATTTATGTTAGGTACTGATATTACTAATGGACATTTACTGGCAAGTCTACAGAAATACTTTTCAATCAAGTCTTTTATTGAAGCCAATGGGTATACAGTTTTAGAGGTTTTTTTCAATCATAAGCTTAATGTAGAATTAAATGAAAAGTTAATTCTGTGCCATATCTGGACCAACTTTCTGAATTGGTAAAACAAATAAATATACAAAATTCTCATTTTATAAAGTGACTTTGACCAACAAATGAAAAAAATACATCTTTCTTTTTGCTCTCCTGTGGGATCACAGCAGTACATTCCAAGTAAAGAATAAGAAAGACAATGTATCAAACTATCTAACTACAAAAAGATTTACAGCAGAAGTGCTGATTAAAATAATGAATGCCCCAAGCGGTGGAAGGAACATATTGCCAGAAGATGCAGAAGGATGGGTTTTGGGACCTGGAACAGGAACTGGACCTGGACCTGGACCTGGAGCTGTTAAAGAGAATACACAGTCACTGACACATCATTTTTATTTATCAAGTGTCATCCACCTATACCATATATCCTGAACATGTAAAGAGCAATACTGAAACTGAGCTAGACACATACTGAAATACAATACTTCCAAACAGGAACAATTTTCAAGTAAATGTAACATTACAGATTTCAAGCTATATTTCCATATATCATCAGAATGTCCTGCTTAGGCTTTACCTAGGACTTCATAGGCTTTTCACTTCCTACACAGCGAAGTAGGTTCTTGAAGTAGGTATTGATGATCCTTTAGATTCTGCTGGGTCCATTGTAATTTCATCCTTTTCACTCCTAATTGCATGGATTTTGGTCTTTTCTTCCTTCCTTCCTTCCTTCCTTCCTTCCTTCCTTCCTTCCTTCCTTTCTTCCTTCTTTCTTTGAGACAGGGTCTTACTATGTAGCCCAGGCTGCTCTCAAACTCACAGTGATCCTCCTGCCTCAGCCTCCCAAGTGCTAGGATTACAGGCATGCATCACCACTCCCAGCAATTATTATTTCTTGTTCAAGTTCTCTAGCACTTCCTAGCAATTTTTCTTTCATTTTTTTGTTTTGTTTTGTTTTGTTTTTCAGTACAGGGGATTGAATTCAGGACCTTGTGCTTGCACGGCAGGTGCAGTGCCACTCAGGTATATCCCTGGGCCTCTCAGAAATTTCTCTATCTTGATTTCTGTATATACATGCAATGTAAAGTTTAACTCTTCTATTTCAAGTAAGACAGCATAGTTCATATACATATTCAAGCAGCTACTAGTATACAGTTGGACATACATGTATTTAAAAATACTAAGCCCTGGAAATCTGACCAAAAAAATGTCTTTGTCCTCTATACATATATAGCTCTGTTAAAAACTGCTTCCTAATTATCTAAGTAATGGGTCCAACTGGAGAATAATTTTTCATGTTGCTCTAAACTCAGATAACTGAGTTATGGCTGTTTTTGTTTAAACAGACTATACAATAGGAGGAGACCGACTGAAAGTTTATCCAAATGGGATAACCAGCCAGATTTCCTAAGTGAAGCTGTCATTTTAACAGTCTTATAAAAGCTTTAAATCAATTTACTTTCCATAGTTACAAATATGCAGTTATATGTATAGAGATGAAAAAGAGGCAGATGCACTTAAGCATGATTATGTATCTGTAGACCACTGGTTCTCAAGGCAACAGTATTCCCTTCTGAGAGGTAAATCTGGGCAACTGTCAAAAAATTGTTTTATGATTGTCCTAACAATGGCATAGAGGTAAAAGATACTGATACTCTGACATACTCAGGATAGTCCCATACAATGAAAAATTGACCTACTTCCTGCACAACTTTCAAGTACACTGCTAAACATGTTTAAAACTTATCAAATTCAGAATCTAGTTCCACACATAAGCAAAATATTTCAGATCATTTTTAAAAAATTAAATAATAGTTTTTAATCTAGTGTCCACTGTTTTTTCATTTTCATTTTCTTATATTTGTTTTATAGAACAACTTTCACTTTTCTTAAATCCAAATTTGTGTAAATCTAAGCATCATTCTACATTAAATCTTAGCATTTACTGTAATTTTGTAATAAATTTTGTTATAAAATATTTGTTACCGAAAAAGGAAAATCAGGCTGAGAAGACAGAACTATTCTAAACAGGGCAATCTTTAGCCACAGTAGAAATGATTATTTAAGAAATAAAGTCAAGGTACACACACGTTTGGTTATGATGGCAAACCCTGTTATTATGATGCCTTAGTAAATTTCTCACTTTTTCTACATTGCATAGGTATTTATCAATGGAAGAAATGAAATATTTCTTACTAGGATTATCCATGTTTCCTTGATGTCTGTCTTCTAAAATAGAAATAGATTTTGAGTTAATTGCATTATACATGTACCCAGAAGAGAAAGATCTAATTAAAGATTAAAGAAACTTGGTTATCTCTCAGAGTGGGCCTGAAGGAAAGGATAACAGGTCTAGAGGTATAGGCATTGTAAGATTAAATGTGTTTCTCTGTACTGTGTTGACTTTAAAAAAAAAAAAAAGTCTGCACTACACAATGCTTTCCAGGAGTGGGCACAATACAGTACAACAGTCTCAGCAAAAGCTAGTGGGCTGGATGTGGTGGTGCACGTCTGTAATCCCAGCACTGAAGAGGCTGAGGCAGGAGGATCGCTGTGAGTTCGAGACCAGCCTGGGCTACATAGTGAGTTCGGTCAGTCTCTTGGTGGTGCACGTCTGTAATCCCAGCACTGAAGAGGCTGAGGCAGGAGGATCGCTGTGAGTTCGAGACCAGCCTGGGCTACATAGTGAGTTCCAGGTCAGTCTCAACTACATAGTGAGACCCTGTCTCAAAAAAAAAAAACAAAAAGCTAGTGGATTATTGGAGGAAGGGAAATCATAGTAAGGAGCATAGAATGGCTGGTTCCAATATTATATTAGTGTGCTGTGTAATTCTCATTTGCACTTCCTTGATGAGCCTTTCCTGTGTCTGAGGATTCCCTCCTGGTTCTAGTTTATCCTGGGAAGCCTTCTGTTTCATTCTGGAATAGACAAGCACAACTGGATGGTAACTGTTTGTTTCAGCTAAGAATCATTTTCTCTGAGAACCTTAATAGTAGCTCACCACTCACACTGAAAGTAGTTCTCAATATTTTCTCCCTCTGGCATACAGACTAGAATGTCAAAAACTGTACATACAGATATCTTCCCCAAATTCCTTACAACTGAGCTAACTGAATGACTATGGTAAAGAGTTTAGAACCCAGTGGTGCTTCCATTCCAATAAAGAATTAATTACCAGAGTTTTCATCCGGTTGTATCACTTTTATTTCTAAACGAAGAAAAAAAAAAGATTTTCAGATAACAATAACAGTTACCATTTACTATTATTTAGATACTTTATTTTACTGGGTCCTTAATTAGTATTAAAAGACAGAAGTATCCTTTTTACAGGCATAAAAGTATAGGTACAGAAAAGTAAAGTCATATACAAAGTTATACAGAGGAAAGTGTAGAGACTTCCTGAAGCCAGGTCTCTACGTATCTCATGTTCATCCCCAACATCCTGTTCAGTGGCTGAGTTTCAGAAAAACCACAGTATGACTACTAAAACTCCAATCAGAGAACTATGCAAACTCAGGTCTAGAGAGAAGAGATGTAGACAGACAAAGTGTGTCATCAGTATCACTATGGGTTCACTTTAAAGTTGTGGCCAAATAAACTTATCACTGCTAAACTGGGTCAATATAAAAGAGCTGCTGGACCCTCCGTGCTTATGTCTATGCTTTACTTAAACTGTAAAGTGCTGTTTCTGCACACAACATTCAGTTTCCATAGTGATGTTAGGCAAGGCTCAGAACTATGTGGATAGTTATAATTTAGCAGATCCTAAAACTTAATTTCTGTAACATGATGATTTCCATAATAAACTTAAAAAATTTTTTCAAAGCACTACATGAACTCAAGAGAAAGGATTTTAAGCACTGTGTAAGTGCCTGTACCCTGAGATATTCCCATGAGGTAATTTAACAAGTGTTGCCCACATATGAAAGAAAAAAATTCTGAGGCATAGAGATGTGACTGTCCATGGCTCTCTGGTAAAACATCATGTCTTCTTTTCTTCTCCTTGTCTCAGGAATAAAAAATAGTCTGAGTAGTTCTTCTTCCCAACTCTCCCATAAGCATAAAATTCTGAGGAACCTGACTGGAGTCATTGTTCAGTTTCTCTGATCATAGAAGCTCAATGCCTCTCAATGGCCTTCCCTCAGCTTCACTTTAAAAATATTCGATGTAATGGTTATATATGTAATAGGTTAAGTCTGCTGTAGTAAATACCCTGGAAAAACACTTGATGAACCATAAGTATTGAGGAACAAACACTTGGTAAAAGTTAAAAAGACCTAGGTCCTTCATTCATTTTATGTGATCTTGTGAAAGTACTTAGCCATTCTACATGCTTACTGGTGACAGTTTATGTCTATACCTCCCAAAATGGCACCTTCCCTTCTGGCATGCCAATCATTGCTTACCAGGTAGTGGAAAAGGTTCTGGAACTTTCATTCCTAAATGAAAAAAAAAAAAGAAAAATTTTCAATGGTTTGCAGTTTGCTCCCATGAGTACAATTTTCAAACTCTTTTCTGATGAACTAAAAATACAATCTCCCAAGTTTCCACTGTGCTGTAGTTTCTGGCTTTTGATGGAAAAGTTCCGGCTCCATAAGCTCTTCCTTATGTAAATCTACACCAAACTTTTAGAGGAGTCTTCTGTCACAACACCTCACTGAGTATTTGTTTATGCCAGGATAATACTATGTTTTGTTACCTAGAGATCCCAGACCAAAGATAACAAGTCAGCTTGTGCGAGAAGGGGAAATTTCTATTGAGTAACTTTAGCTGTAAAACCCTGAAGATGCTGACCCACTGCATCCAACTTCCATGCAGAGCTAACAGAGCTAACTTTCTTGCCCCAGCGATAGTCCTCTTGGAGCAAATGAATACTGGGTCGGAAAGGCACTCTATTTATAGTCTTACCCCATGGTTCATATCTAGATGTCTCCCCAAAATCTCAGGAGCTCATAGGTGGGGCTTTTGATAGGTGGCTGGATCACAGTTCTATGATACTGAATTATGGGTATGACAACTAGATCACTGATTTAGCATGGTTGTGGGTGATAAGACTACTGAAGAGGGAACCTCCCACCCTGCTTGTGGATGGCAGCAACCAACAGGCTTGTAGCTTGTATGGAATAAAAGTGAAAGGAAGGCTCCTGCTTCACTGCCTTCTGCCTGCCACACCATGGACTGCTTCTCCTCTGCCGTGCTGCCTTGCCTTAGAGCCTGCTGACTATGGACTAAAACCTCTACAACTTGTGAGCCAAAATAAACTTGTAAAATAAACTCCTTTAACTTATGGGTGTTGGGTATTTTGTCCCAGCAACAAGGAAGTAACTAAGACACTTAGCAAAATCTATAGATGATGAACACACATTTACAAGAAAAATATTCACTTTAATTTTGGGACAATCATTCTCACTTCATATCTGGACTCAGAATGAACAGAATACTACCTTACCAGGTATTTGGGGAAGTTCATGGATTTTCACACCTAAATGCAGAAATGAATACTGATTAGTGCTAATCAGTTTATCTTACACTGTTAATGCTTCCATTTGTCTATATAATTCCTCTATTATCAGTACTCTCAAAGGGAAAAACAGCAACAACAAATCACCTTGCAATGGCTCTTCATTCTCAAACAAGATGAAGATCAAACTGTAAGCTAGACTTCCAAAATTTCCATGATTTATCCCTTATCTCTCCAGTCTTATGTTCATGAGACAGGCCTAAGACATTCATTTTTTCCCCCTGTACCAGGGATCAAACTCAGGACGTTGAGCTTGCGAGGCAGGGGTCAGAACCACTGAGCTAAATCCCTGGCCCCAGACATTCTTTTTTTTTGAGACAGGGTCTCCCTATGTAGTTGAGACTAATCTGGAGCTCACTATGTAGCTCAGGCTGGTCTGGAACTAATAGTGATCCTCCTGCCTCAGTCTCCTGAGTGCTGGGATTACAGGCGTGCGCCACCACACCCAGCCAGAAATTTTAAAAACTAGGCAGAAAGGAGACAAAGAAATTGGGATTTAAAACACTGTAGTTTTAAGAGAAACTGTAGCTTCAGGACACAAAAGTTACTCAGGCCTTTTTCCTTTCCAGGAAACTCACTCAAAAAACAATTTTTTTCCCCCTAAAGGTCTTAAAGACACAGCCTCTAAATTCAGGTCTGACCTGTCCTTTTCACCCGAAAATTACAATTCCTACATCCCCAAGGAAGCAGCAGTACTGCTGGGCAGCATATCTCAACTTCAAATGCATCTAAATGGTTTGCATTCTGACATAACCTGCTAGATAAGCAACCTGACAGGCAACAGGAATATGCATTCTAGTTACCTTTTTTTTTTGTACCAGGGATCAACTCGGGTCCTTGCCCTTGAGAAGCAGGCACCTGAACCATTGAGCTGAATCCCCAGCCCTCTAGTTATCTATCTTGAAAACACACCCAAGGTCCCATAAACATAAGCGAGTTGTGGCTCATAATCTCCCTCCCTTCTCTTCTCTCCTCCTCTCCTCCTTCCCTCCGCTTCCCTCCCCTCCTCTTCCTTCCTCCCCTTCCTTCTCCACCTACTCTACATACTCCTCTTCTTCCTCCTCCCTCTCCCTGTCTCACACTCTATTTCTTTCATTTCTGCCTACTAAAACCCCTCCCACGCCTCTTACTGACTAGTTCTGCAAATTCTTTTTCTGTAATAGGAGTCACTAAACCTCCAAACATTCTTCAGGGTAGGTTACGATCCTTATCTTAGCTACAGAAACCTCAGATTCAGTCCAGTGACGCTAAGAGTCCTCATACCACCTCCTAATTTTGTAGCTAGTCTCAGAGAGTAAGAGAAAGATGATTCATTTACCAGCTAAGACAATGAGCCTTGCCATTTTATTCCTAAGGGTAAAAATAAGAACTGTTTAATAAAAGCAAATCATTCCACTTGAAAGTTAATTTAACTTTATAACAAGCTTTTATAGTGGAACATTCAGTAAGATTTGAGAAATAGCAGGGGACAAGGGAAAAGTTTGTGATAATGTCTTACCAGGGTCTTCGAGCTTCTGGTTTTCCTCACCTAAATTACAAAACAAAAGGGGGTGGGTTCTAGTTTAACAAGGGATCAAAAGAACTGAGACTTACCTATAGCTACAGCCAATATACTTTCAGGGTGACATGGCCATTAGAAACATTTGATATGTTCATTAACTGCTATTACTTTTTGAGTGTCAGCAGAATCTAAATGCACCTAAGCTAATGAGCTAAACTTCCATCTTCTGTTTCTATTAAGAAAAATTCATTATGTAGATATCTCCTGGAGTCTCAAGGAGGAGAAAAATGTCTATTTTGCACATGAAAGAAACTAAATACTTAAGGAAAGGCTGATTTTTTTTTCCCTTCAATGGAGAAAAATGTATTGCAGTCACATGGGCCAAATATATAATAAGTTAACCACCTACCACTTATTTAAATGCAGGAGGATCAAAATTTTCATTTTTGGTAATTTTTATAAGATAAGAAATATAAAAACAAATATAAAATGTATTCAATAAGTTTTGTGTGTATGGTATGTCTTAGAACATCCAATACACAATGCAATGTTACAATCTGGACAGTAGTATCTAGTCTCTCTCCAAATGCTTTTTGCATTATTGTCTTTCTCTGAACAACATACTTCACACTGTTGTGTTGGCCTTTCCTTTTTTTTCTGTGGGTGTTGTACTTCAATAAAACATCTATCCACTAAACATAATGGCGAAGACGTCAATGATGGATGTCCTGGTTGGCATTTTGCCATCCTGTATTTTTCAATTATTTAGTCTATTAGACAATCTTAATTGTGAATGATTTCTTGAACACCTTGTTTTGAAAAAATAACAAATGAGTTCCATAGTATTTGGTCCAGAAGGTGCATAAATATTTTATAAGAATATATTTTTTCCTTGCTTTTTGATTACAGGATAGGTTAATAGATGTTGGTCAACTCGGTCCACACATCCACACAATTATCATAAACATTGACCACTACTAGAATGTTTTTAGTTTTGTTTCTTCAAGTTCCATCTTTTGTATATTATTAATAGTTGACAATAAGGAGACATGTTTTTTGTCTTTCCATTTCATGACCTTTCCTCTCTGATGTGCTAACATTTCTCCCTTTTTCAAAAGTTGTTTCTTTTGAAGATCTTGTGGCACTTCCTTATTCAGTGTCAGTATCCCAGACATATCTGCTTTATAATGTAGAAGGATATCACTGAGTTCTAGAGAAGTATAAAAATTATATCTAATGTACTTACAATAAGTTTTTATATATTGTGGAACAAAACTATAGGTTATTTTTCACAAATGAACATGAATTTGTGAAAGAAAATAACCAGAACTTATTATTAGACTGCACTAGAAACAAACATCAAGGTGAGTACAATGTTCTAAACACAAAAAGTTTGCAAAAAATAGTTGATATAAAACAAATAAACAAGCCTAGTGCATTGGTGCACACCTATAATACCAGAATTTGGAAGGCTGAGGCAGGAATATCACAGTGAATTTGAAGCCAGCCTAAGCTACATAGTGAGCTTAAGGCCAGCCTAAACTACTTAGCAAGACCGGGGGTGGGGGAGGGAAAGAGACATACGAGTATATCTTGTGCAAACAAGAACTGACTGGTTGAGTCAAGAATTGACTGCCTGAATGATGCTTGGGATAGTCAGTACATAAACAAACACTGCTCCAGTGACATTTAGAGTAAACCGTTAAATTGGTAAATGCAAAGAAATGCTTTGGCTATATCTCCATAAGTAGGAACTTTACAAAAATCTAATCATCTAGATACTTTAGTCATGATACCTGTGAAGGGAAAAAACTTAAAATGGAGCACTTAAAATGAAATGCATGTCTATAGTTCCAGTAATACAGATATGGAGTACAAATGGGGGTATGGGACCATTTGCCTCTACTCACCTGGACAACACTCGAGGGCCACCCCCTAACTTCTGTCCAATCGTCTAATACCAGAAGGCAAAGATAAAGACAAAGGGCCTGCCTTGGAAGAATTCAAAGTCCCAAACCAAGAAGCATGTGTGCCAGACTCTCCAGCATGAAGTATAGTAACCTTTTCTCACTAGAAGCCCACTGACGGTTCATGCATACAGACTGCATCTCATACATCTAATCATAACAGAATGAATTATTAGATACAAATGATAGTACTCAGCACCCTGTCAATTACACTTTCAGAGACCCAAATGGGAGGTGCCCTAGGCCCAGTGCATCATTTTACATGCCTAAACCCAACACCTTCAGTGCTCATGCCACTTTCTTTTCCACTGGTGTGGGTGCATTCACTCTAAGTGCACTGTTGACTAAATTAAATTATATTGCTGAGTGGGTGGCACACACCTGTGACCCGAGCACTTGGGAGGCTGAGGCAGGAGGATTACCTCAAGTTCAAGACTAGCCTAAGCTGCATAGTGAGTTGAAGGACAGCCTGAACTATATAGTGAGTCTTTCTTTCAATAAACATAAACTGTTGCTTTTTTAACAAATGGACAAGTGGCATATCCAATTTGTTCATCACTCACAAGGACCTAGAAACCCATGTATGACCTGATCACTCATGGTAACATACTGGTAAACCAGCTAGGAGGCAAGCCCTCTTTTGGGGGAGATTTTATACTCCTTCTCTTCTCTTTCCTGTTTTTGTGGTCTTGGTCACTTGTTACAGGAACTGGTCAGACTGTTAAATGCCATTAGTTTAAGGTTAATTAGAAGGGGAAATAGGCAGGGATGAAAGGCATGACGTGGCTGACATGGCATGGCTCACCAGGCAGACAGCTACAGAATAAATGACCACCTGCTTACTAGAAATTGCCCTTTGTGAAACCTTTGCAGATGTTGAACAGTTATTTTTAGAGACCTGCTTGTGCTAAAAAATATTAATATACACTAAAAAGTACTGCAAACCCCATGCTCATCCCAGCAACAGCTTGTAGGATGATAGGGCAATGAAGGCTAAGACCCTGACTGGCCTAGAACACACACACCAATCAATGAAGACCCCAAAACCCTTAAACCAAGGCTGAGACCCTGGTTAGCTTAGAACCTATATAAGTATGGCCAGAGAAAAGATACTGCATTGAGAAGTTCACTTGAACTTCTGCCTACCATGTTGCTTGTCATGTAACAGTGTTGTCTCCTGCTCTGCCATCTTATGAATAAACTTTTTTTTGTATGAAAGGGATATTACTTCTTTTTAAAAATTAAGTGTATTGGTACATTTAAAGTATACAATATAAAGACATTCATCTTTGGAAATTGGCACCTTTACATAATCCATCTTGGTTCTTATTTTTTCTGCATTCCACTGCCCTCCCCTCAACCCCTCCCTATCTACAAAGACTTTGTTTCCATTTTTTCATTTTCTCATATTAATTCCATTCCCTCTTTCTTTTCCCCTACCACTCCGACTTCCCCTTCCCCTTTGCCCCTTTTTCACTATTTCACATTATCTATTATACCTTTTAGTCCTTATTTATATTTTCAGTTTCTCACACTAGAGAAACTATTCAGTATTCACACATTTATTTCACTTAAGAGTATTGCCTCAATGTGCATCCATTTAGCTGTAAACTAGAGAGTTTCTAACTCTTCGTGGCTCAGTAGTACTCCATTTTATTAAAAAACAAATACATGTTCTTTATCCAGTCTCTCATTGATGGGCAACTGGGCTGCTTCCAAGTTTTAGCTATTAGAAATTGTGCTGCTATGAACATGGGTGCACATATATTGCCGTGGGATGATTCTTCCAATTCTTTGGGGAAGATACCCAGCAGGGGAATAGCTGGGTCAAATGGGACCTCTAATCCTAGTTCTTTGAGGTATCTCCATACTGATTTCCACAGTAGTCGCACCAGTCTATACTCCCACCAGCAGTGGAACAGGGTTCCTCTTTCCCCACAGACCCACCAGCATTTGTTACTGGTTGATTTCATGATAATAGCTTCACACTACTTTCATTTCTGAGTTCCTCCTGCAACCTGGATGGCCTGACTTCTTCATTTTTATTTCCCACCTTTAACCTCACAGACAGACCTCTTTATAATGACTCCCCCCAAATCCCATACCCACATGCCTTCCTTGGCTTAGAATGTCATTCACAGCTGCCTTCAAACTCTCAATCACCATGCTCTCAACCACTTTCCCAATACATAAAATTCCATCTCACAGGCAGCCAATACTGTACCTGGTTCAAAGATAAAAGTTCCTTCCAATATGCTATTGTACACAGTCACTCCCCTCACAATAGACAAAACTTGTAGCCCTAACCCAAATGCTTATCCTAGCTTTCTCCCAGCTTCTCACTATACAAAATTCCCCTTCACTAACAGAGGCCACATAGAAACTCTCAAAGAGATAGCTCCTTGCCACTAAAGGTGGCTGGCTGTCTTCTACTGACTATTTCATGGAGCTTTATAGCCCCGAAAACAATCTAGCTGACAAAATAGCCAAACACATTGCTCTCACCCAAGGCTCCAAATAATTACTTCTTCCCTTGTTATCATACCTCAAAAACCTTCCATTAAATTCCACCATCCCTGGCCCAACTTACTACCTCTGACTCACCTTCATATCCTTTTAACATACAGCTGTCCCTTTCTTCTGGGCCCCATTGCCCCCACTCATTCCCTAGATTACGTCCAGTCACTTCTGCCCATTGCTTTCTCCTTCACACTCACTATTCCCTTCCTCTTCAACCCTAAGCCAAGTCCTGCTCAAAACCCTTAAAAAGACCACCCTTCAACATGGGAGAGAACCTACATGGTCCTCTTTACCACCTAAGTTCTCACTGCCTTTCTCCCTTGCCTTTCTCATTACTACCTTAAAACCCAAAAAGGTGCCTCCTCCTTGTAGGTTTCTCCCAGAAAGCTACCTGTTGTCTTCATGATGGTGTCACTCTCTGAATTCACTTGCTTTATCCTCTCTCTTAGGAGAATTAATATTTTTCCCCCAACTTCAACTTTATTCCCCAAAATAATTCTGACTCCAGAACACCTTCAAGGAGTTCACTCCAACACAAATCAGTTTCCTGACCTTTTGCCTCCACATTCTATTAATCTAGCCAGCATGTTACCCATAACAAACAATTATTTTTCTCAGGCTGTTCAGTTATTTCCTGTCTGATGTTGGCACCAGGCCAGACAAACTAAGAGTCTCCAGTCACCATTTCTTAGCTCTCTCAAACAAATCTCAAATTCTCCAACTTTCAAGACCTAACAACAGCCAGGTTCAGCCCCAGCCTAATGCTCAGCGGCTTCCCATGCTGACAATCTCAATTCCCAACCAAGAACAAATAAAATTTACTGCTCTGCTATACACAATTGCCTTCTGCTTGCTACAACCACCCTTTTCCCAAACTGCCCTGCCATCCGTCTTATCTGACTGAAGTCCCTCCCTATTTCCCTCACCATTTCTCTACCTTCTCTAAACAGGTACTTATTGAACTAACTTGCAAGATCAAATCAACTCACTGGCTGCTGTTCTTCAAAACTGCCAAGGCCTAGACTTTCTCACTGAAAAATGGTGGACTCTGTGCCTTTCTCCAGAAAAACCTGTTTCTTTACTAGTAAGTCTGGACTTGTAGAAGATGGCATCAAAAGACTTCGTGATAAAACTACTGCCCTACAAACTTGGGCCTTCTCCCAGACCCTTCCTTCCTGATTGCTCTCTTCCTGGAGCTCCTGACTCATACCCCTTCTTGGGCCCATTGTTCCAATACTCCTTCTAATCACATTTGACCCTTATCTCTTTCATTCCATTGAGCTTCATCTAGACATAGATGTCTCAATTCGCTTCTCAAGTGGTCACTGCTCTGTTTCTTCCAACTTTACCCCTACTAGCTAGAAGCAGCTCGATGAGGACTCAATCCCCATAATATCCAAGATCTTACTGTTTTTCTTTACTATCCTTTTTAAAAATGTTATTTTTATTTTTAATTTCTCTACTACCCTTAAAACCTGAGAAATGATAGATCTAACCCTCATCTATGCCACCCATCTGCCTGAGTACCTGGATGCCTTTTCACAGCCACCTTAACCCTGGGGAACAATGCCTACTCTGCTAGGACATAGCACACCCACCTCACTCAAAATGAAGCATTAGTTACTGCTATGGCTATGTACTCAGCTATTCTCACTCCCTCAACTTCACAGCCTCCTTTGCTTCACCTACCTAAGCCTGTCCCACTAATTTTCCTTACCCTACCCATAAAAGACCCTGCTCAATGAATTTGATCCAGACACACTTTTTTTTTGGTACCGGGGATCGAACTCAGGACCTTGCACTTGGGAGGCAGGTGGTGGAACCACTGAGCTAAATCCCTGGCTCAGACACTCTTCTGAAGTTACTCCAGGAGGTTCTCCCCAGAATCTAAATTCAGGCTGGCTGTGTTCTTTACTGAGTCATCACCATTTACCTAACATAGGGCACCCCAGATCCAGACCCCTATGTAGGAGATAGGTTGTGGCCAAAGGGGGATCCAAAAGTCCAAAGGAAGTGGCACCAGTGCCTACACAAGGCCAGAGACATCTGGCATCTGAATTCCAAGAAGTTCAGCTTTACCAGGGGGTGCCCTGCGTCTGAACAGGCTGGGAAGTGACCCAGGCGATGCTCTGTAAGGTTCCCATGACTTTTTTTTTTTTTTTTTTTTTTGGTCCTGGGGATTGAACTTGGGTCCTTGCACTTGCAAGGAAGGCCACTGAAC
>NW_022900944.1:22823269-22895666 GCF_012274545.1 Fukomys damarensis
TTTTTTTTTTTTTTTTTTTTTTTGAGAAAGGTTCTCAAAAAGCTGCGTAGTTCACCCTGGCCTTAAACTTCCTATGTAACCCAGGCTAGCTTTGAACTTGTGGCTGGGATTATTGGCATGTGCCACCATGCCCAGCTCCATAACCAAATTCTTTTTTTTTGGTACCAGGGATTGAACTCAGGTCTTTGTACTTGAGAGGCAGGTGCTGGAACCACTGAGCTAAATCCACGGCCCTCCATAACCTAATTCTTACTCCTGCTCATAGACCCATCGTGGGTTATACCTCATTTATTCCACTTGACTCTGCTTAAATGCCTTCTCAGACACTGGGATAAATTTGACCCACCCCAATAAGTTACTCCCTTATTAACTTGCATAGTCAGTATCCCAAGGATATAAAGACAATCTCCTCAGCCCATACCATAGTAGGTCTGCCTACCATAAGCCCCTGGACTTAAGCCTGCCATCATTCTACCTCCTCAAGAAGTGGCAGGTGTGGATGGTATCAACTGAGTTCAAGTCCCTTTTAGTCATGGATATCCAATAATGCAGAGAAACTGGGTAAATTCTCTGGGGACCCTGAAAAATTTATTGACAGATCCCATACTCTGACACTTTTGATCTGAGCTGGAGAGATGTCCCAGTTCATCCTGATTTCATGCTACACAGCAATAGAAAGAGGATTATAAGAGATGCAAGGCAGGCCAATGATGAGGTCTTTTCATCTGTATCCAACGGTAATCAGCCAACTGATAAGTTATTTGGGCCCCAAAAGGGGCCTGAGTGGAGTGGAGAACCTGAAAGAAGTTTATAGCTTCAGGCCATCTTAGTGGGTCTGCTCAAGGGCATGCAAAAGCCCATAAATTATGATAGACTCAGAAATATCAGTCAGGGCTCTGATGAAAATCCAGCAGCTTTAAATCACTGGTTTGAAGAGGCACTCTTTAAATATACTAAATTAAACCCAGAGTCTAGAGAGGGCCAATTTATCCTGGGACTGTGTTTTATTAGCCAGGGAGCTCCACACATTAGGAAGAAACTCTGAAAACTCCAACAGGGCCCAAAAGCTGGGATAAGTCAATTAGTCAATGTGGATTACATTTTAATAACCAAGACAAAGAGGACAAATGGGGAGTTGAGTAAAGAGAAAAAAAAGTTAAAGCCTTGCTGGCTTTAATAGATAAGGCTTATGATAAAGCCCATGGCACCCAGGGAACTAGGGTAATTCAAAGGATGTTGGGGGCAAGTCTGGGTGCTTCAAGTGCAAGCAACTGTGGCACTGGGCAATGGAGTGCCCTCAAAAGCTGCTGAGTCCTTGCTGAGCCTATCTGAACACGGGTGAGGACCCTTAGGCCTGGAAGAGCAAATTATATTCCTTCTCAAAATGGGTGTGTCTTATTCAAGTCTAACCTCTTATTTGGGCATATTATCATTCCATTCCTCAGCTGTTGTGGCCCTTGAAGGAATTAACTGGTCAGTTCTTTACCTTTCCCTTGACCTACTGGTTGGGACATTTCCTTTTCCAAGCCGTCTTCATGGTAATACCAAAATGCTCCATACCAGTAACTGGAAAGGAGATATTCTTCTACTCAGGGCATCTCTGTCATTCAAACCTCTGGCAACCTATGTCCTGGTTGCCAGGAACCCAGGCAAGCTAGCTTCATTCTTCTGCCATGGGTTGATCCCCAAGTGTGGTGTGATGGCACCCACAGAGCGGAATGTCTAGACCATCCCAGTAATTGTTCAGCTCAAGGACCTTAATCTATAGCCTCATAAAAGGGAATACTTCTCCCCTTAAAAGATAGGCTAGACGCATGGTGGTGCATGCCTGTAATTCCAGCACTTGGGAGGCTGAGGCAGGAGGATCACTGTGAGTTCAAGAACAGCTTAGGCTATATACTGAGTTCCAGGTCAGTTTCAACTACATAGTGATACCCTGTCTCAAAAAACAACAACAACAACAACAATAACAAAAGATAGGCTAGATAGGGGCTAAAGCCTAATGAAAAATTTTGGGGGCTAGGGATTTAGCTCAGTGGCGTCATGCCTGTCTCATAAGTGCAAGGTCCTGAGTTTGATCCCTGGTATGAAAACAAACAAAAAAAAAAGGTTAATTTTTTTGGCTACCAGATTGTTGATGCCAGTCCATGCAACATACTGATTTTACTCGCAGTCAACCATCAGGTGAATATTGCTCATCAGGTGAACATCTCAGAATTATCAATGAGGCAGTGGTGTCTGTTCATCCCCCCTAGTAGTACACATACACCCTCCTTGCACTGATCCCAGGAGACACTAAATGGTTCTCAAGGATGCCTTCTCTTCTATTCCTATGGAACCTAGCTCCCAATACCGTACTGTACTTGTTAGATTGACTGCTCCAAGGTAAAACCTAAGCCAACTGAGGCACCGGAAACTGAAAAACAGAGATCATAAATCTGGGACTAGTGGGAGGCCTCAAGTGTCTTATCAGAAAAGAAAATACCAGATCCATAAGTGTGTACAGATCCCACTGAGAAGCTCTAGGGGGCCAGAGTGGTATGGTTGCAGGCAGGTCCTAGCCAGCAGCTGAGCCCCCCAGGCACAGCTAAAGGCCCACCTGGAAAAGACCTGCACAGGCACACGAGCAACAGCTTAGAGGCCCACCCAGATTCCACCTGTAAGTGCTCACAGACACCAGCAAGAAGCTCGTGGGGATCAGAGTGGCCTGGTTGCAGGCAGGTTGTAGCCAGGGCCCTGTCCTGACCCCAGCACCTGGGACCCACAGGCCCAGCAAAAAGCCTGACTGGAAAAGAGCAACACAGATCCACAAGCAACAGCCAGAGACCCACCTAAATACCATCAGTAAGTGTGTGCAGATCCCAGCCAGAAGCCCAGACACCAGCAACTGGGTGTGTTGCCCCCAGCCAAAGGACCTACACCATAACAACCACATAGTGGGGTAGGCCCAAGCCAGAGGTGTGCCAAGATACTATCCCAAGTATACACAGGCCCCAGACAGAACACTTCTGGAAAACACAGCAGTGCAAGGATCCAGAAGCCCACCATTCTGAACCCAGGAATTGTTGCACTGTTGAGCAGCAGAGAAAAGGCCTCTAGATGGCTACTGAGAAATGAGGATCACTGGGTGAGCAAAAAGTCTCCTCAACAAAGGCACAGTGAAGTACATCTGTTGAAAAGAGAAGACATGGAAAAAAGTCCCCAAACCAGACTTTCAGATCACCTAAGGCAACCCCAAAGGACACGAGATGGAACAATCTGATACTCAACCACCTGGACTCCCTGAGCTGGCAACAAAAGAGGATTTGGAAAAAATGAAATCAGAAATAATTTCTCAGATAACAACAGAGATTGTGCCCATAGTGCAAGACATGATTAATAAACCTAGAGTAGACACAGATAAAAAAAAATAGAGGAGCTGAGGAACATGATGGAATCTCAACATAAAAAGAAAAATGGAATCCATAAAACAGATACAAACAGATTTCCAGGAGATTCAAAACTCCACTGAAAGTTATCACAGCAAAATGAACCAATGCAAAGATGAAATTTCAGATATAGAAAATAGGACTGCAATTAGTGACCAGGAAAAGAAAACTTTCTTAAAAATAGTAAGGGACCACGAGAAATCAATCCAGCAGCTGCTAGATGATGCAAAGAACAATAACAAGACTGATTGGAATCAATGGAGAAACAGGAGAGTGTGCATATGACATAAAAAAAAACTGTTCACAGAAGTAATAGCAGAAAACTTCCCAAGAAGGGGAAAACAATTTGACATATGGATAAATGAGGCACATAGGACTCTACCTAGCCATGATAAAAAATCCACACCTGGACATATATATAAAATACTTAAGATTCCAGAAATCCAAGAGAAGAACAAATTTCTAAAAGCAGTCAGAGAAAAGACAAATCACATGCAAAGGAAAGTTCATCAGAATCATAGCACACTTCTCAGCACAAACCCTCAAGGCAAGAAGAGCCTGGAGTGACATATTTCAAGCCCTAAAGGAAAACAACCTCCAACCCAGACTGATGTACCCTGTAAAACTATCTTTCAAAGTGGATGGAGAAGTAAGATACTCTCATGAAAAAAGCACTTTAGGAACTTCATGAATACCAAACCAGCACTCCAAAAACTTTTAAACAATATCCTAGGAAAACACAATGAGGATCACAATAACAGGAAGCCCAGCAAAATGAATCCATGAGGTGTGACAAGAAATTAAATGCAAAGGGGAGAAGCCAACAAAAAGAAAAACTCATGACAAAGATAAATCAATACATATCAGTTATAACCATCAATGTTAATGGTCTCAATTCACCAATCAAAAGAAATAGACTGGCAGAACAGGTCAAGAAGCAAGATCCAACTATATGCTGCATATGAGAAATACACTTAAATAAAAAAAATTCATAGACTGAAAGTTAAAGGGTGGAAAACAATACTCCATGCAACAGAAACCCTAAAAAAAGTAGGAGTAGGTAGCTCTTTGCAGATCAAATTGATTTAAAACCAACACTGATTGAGAGAGACAAAGAAGGACACTACATCCTGGTAAAGGGAACAATCCAACTGGAAGAGATGAAAATGATAAATATATATGCATCAAACACTAGTTCACCCACCTACATAAAACAAATACTAATGTACATGAAAACTCAAATAAACACTATTAGTGGGGGACCTCAATACCTCACTGTCACAAATAGATAGATCAACTAGACAGAAAATAAACAACAAAATAGTAGAACTCAATCAAACTCTTGAACAAATGAACTCAACAGATGTTTACAGAGTGTTCCACCCCACAAAATCAAAATATATATTCTTTTCAGCTGTACATGCGTCATTCTCAAAACAGACCACCTACTCGCTCGCAGAACATGTTTAAGTAAATGCAAAGGAATTGAAGTGATCCCCTGTGTATTACCAGACCATAGTACAATGAAATTGGAGACCAAACAGCAAAAGAAACCACAAGAATTTCCTAAACACATGGTAACTGAACAACACTCTTCTGAATAACCAATAGCTCACAAAGCAAATTAAAGAATAAATCAGACAGTCTCTACAATAAAATGACAATGTCAATACAACATTTCAGAATGCATGTGATTCAATGAAAGAAGTCTTACAAGGGAAATCGATAGTAGTGAATACTCATGTCAGGCAAACAGAGTGAGTTCAATTAAACAACCTGATGCTGAACCTCAAGCTTCTAGAAAAAGAAGAGCATGACAAACCCAAAGGTCATAGAAGGGAGGAAATTATAAAGATCAGAGCAGAGGTCATTGCAATGGAGATGAAGGGAATGATAGAAAAAATTAATGAAGCCAAGCGTTGGTTCTTCAAAAGAATAAATAGAATCGACAAACCCTTAGCCAACCTTATCAGAAAGGAAAGAAAAGGCTCAACTCCATGCAATTAGGAATGAAAAGGGTGAAATTACAACAGACTCTGCAGAAATCCATAGGATAATGAAATATCTACTTGAGAACCTACATGCCAATAAGATGGAAAACACAGAAGAAATGGACAGATTCCTAGATACATATGAATTATCAAAGTTAACAAAGAAGATCTCAAATTCTAAACTATCCAAAATCAATCAATGAAACTGAAAATGTAAGTAAAAACTTACATCAACTAAGAAAAGCCCAGGCCTTGATGGCTTCACTGCTGAATTCTACAAGACATTTAGAGAGGAATTATTGCTACTACTGTTTAAACTCTTCAATGAAATTGAAAGGGAAGCAATACTCCCAAAATCATTCCTGGAAGGAAGCATCACCTTTAATTCCAAAAGCAGAGAAAGACCCAACTAAAAAAGAGAACTATAAGCCAATCTCACTACTGAACATAGCTGCAAAACTCGTTAATAGGATACAGGCAAACAGAATGCAGAAGATCATCAAGATCATACACCCTGACCAAGTAGGATTCATCCCAGGGGGATGCAGGGATATTCGACATATGCAGATCAATAAATGTAATACACCACATATATTTAGTACTGGAGATTGAACTCAGTACCTTGTGCTTGTGAGGCAGGCAGTGGCACCACTGAGCTAAATCCCTGGCCCTGCAATACATTATATTAACAGAGCCAAGGACAAAAACCATATGGTTATCTCAATAGATTAAGAAAAAGCATTTGACAAAACCCAACACACATTGAGTCTTCCATCGCCCCCACTGTCATCTTTGCGTCCAACCACAGCAACTATGTCATCAGGGGGTATCAGGACATCACCTCCCTGCATGGCATCCCTCTTAACCTGCTGGACCATGTGATGATTATCTGGACCATGCTGTACACATTACAGGAGATGAAGCAGATCATTAAGATCTGAGCCCAGACGGAGGGAATCACCATCAGTGAGGAGGTGTTGAACCTGGGCGACATTGGCACCAAGACCATGCTGAGGTACTTGGTGCAGCTGCTGACCCCCACCAACCTGCTGTCCAAGATCAATGGGAAGGACAGCATTGAGAAGGAACCCATGGAGGAAATCAGCAAGCTCTTCCATGACACCAAGTCCTCAGCTAAGATCCTGGCTGACCAGCAAGACAAAACATGAAGTGACGTGGACTTGGGACATGTTCTGCAGTGCTGAAGGCTTTGTTGTTGTTGTTGTTGTTGTTGTTGTTGTTATCATTATTCTCTTGCAGCTGTTTTGCAGGAAACTTTCTTTACCTGGTGTGTTTTCCAATAAAGTCTTATAGGTTATTTTTATGATAAAAAATCATGATAAAAACCCTATAAAAAACTGGAATAGGTGGTCTCTACCTCAATCATCTAAAAGCCATCTATGAAAAACCAATAGCCAACAGCATACTAAATGGTCAAAAATTGAAATCCTTCACACTAAAATCAGGAACAAGACAAGGATGTCCACTATCACCACTCCTGTTCAGTAAAGTTTTGGAAATATTAGCAATTAGACAAGAGAAAGAAATAAAAGGAATAAAAATAGGAAACAAGGAAGTTAAATTGTCACTATTTGCAGATGACATGATACTTTATACAGAAGACCCCAAGAACTCCACCAAAAGTCTTCCAGATTTAATGGCCAAATTCAATAAAGTATCTGGATACAAATTCAACACAGAAAAATCAATAGGTTTTCTGTGAACAAAAAACAGACTCACTGAGAGAGAAATGGGTCAAACAATTCCTTTCACAATAGCATCCAAAAAATTGAAATACCCAGGAATCAACCTAATGAACAAAATCAAAGGCTTCTACTCTGAAAACCATAGCACTCTGAAAAAAGAGATGAAAGATGATATGGAAGAGCAACCCTTGCTTCTGGGTAGGAAGAACCAACATAGTGAAAATAGCCATACTTCTAAAACTGCTAAATAGATTCAATGCAATCCCAATTGAAATTCCAGTAGTATACTTCATGGACCTTGAGAAAACAATCCAAAAATTCATTTGGAATAAGAGACCTAGAATAGCAAAAGCAATTCTAGGCAACAAAGACAAAGTAGGGGTATCACAATTCCCAGTTGAAACTACACTACAAAGCTAATATGATAAAAAACAGCATGGTACTGGCAAAAATAACACACCTGAGCAGTGGAACTGATTAGAAGATGCAGAAACAACTCCAGACTCACTCAGCTACCTCATCTTTGACAAAGGAGCCAAACACCCTCAGTGGAGTTAAGATAGCCTCTTTAATAAATGGTGCTGGAAAAATTGGGTTTTGACTAACCAAAGATTAAAACAAGACCTATATCTCTCACCATACACTAAACTAAAATCAAAATGGATTAAAGATCTAAATATTAAAACAGAAACACTAAACCAGCTGGAAGAGGTTAGGTAGAACTCTTGAAGACACTTAAGTAGGAAAAAATTTCATGAAAAAAACTTCAGCTGCACATAAACTAGCAGAAATAATCAACAAGTGGGATCTCTTTTTATTAAAAAGCTTCTGCACAGCAAGAGAAACCACCAACAGCATGAAGACAATCCACAATATGGAAAACATTTTTTTAGCAGCTGTTCCTCAGACAAAGGTCTACTATCTAGAATATATAAAGAACTTAAAAAATCAGACCTCCCACATTTAAAAACCCAATCAAAAAATGGGCATCTGAAATGAGCAGACATTTCTCAGACAAAAGAGTAGAAATAGGAAATGAACATATGAAAAAATGTTCAACATCACTGGTCATTTGAGAGATGCAAATGAAAACAACACTGAGATTCCACCTCACCCCAGAAAGAATGGCTGCTATCAAGAAATCAACCAATAACAGATGCTGTAGGGAAAGGGAAACCCTTCTCCACTCTTGGTGGGAGTGTAGTCAGGTCAAACCACTGTGGAAATCAATATGGAGATACCTCAAAGAACTAGGATTAGATGTCCCATTTGACTCAGCTATTCCCCTGCTGGGTGTCTTCCCTAAAGAATTAAAAGAATCATACCACAGCAATATATGTGCACCCAAGTTTATGGCAGCACAGGTTGTCATAGCTAAAAGTTAGAAACATCTCAGTTGCCTATCCACTGGAGACTGGATAAAGAAAAACGGATTAAAAAAATAAAATAAAACAGAGTATTACTCAGCCATAAAGAATGAAAAATTAGAGACATATATAGTTAAATGGATGAACACTGATGTAATACTCCTAAGTGAAATAAATAGGACACATATGTATAAATACTGAAAAGTTTCTCTGGTGTGTGAGAAACAAACTGTAAATAAAGTTTCAAAGGTATAATAGATAAAGTATGGAACTGGAAGAAAAGGTGCAAAGGGGAAGGGGATGTAGGAGGGGTAGGGGGAAAGAAAGAAGGCAATGAAATTAATATGAGAAAATGAAAAAATGGAAACAAAGTCTTTGAAATAGGGAGGGGGTGGAGGAGTTAGAGGGCTGGGGAAATGGGGAAAATATGAATCAAGATATATTATGTAAAGGTACCAATCTCCAATGATGAATGTCGTTATACTGTATACCTAAAATGTACAAATAAAATTAATGAGAAAAAAGAAAAGAAATCACCAACCAACCTGCTGGGTTAGATAAGTAAACTGTTATGTTCCCTATAAATAAAAGTGAAAGTCAGGCCCATCCTGGAAACAGGGTCCCTCCTGTGTTGTCTTGTGTAGCTAGTTTTGCTCCACTCTTGCTTACCATGACTCATTTTTGAGATCTGCACCCCAAGTTATAAAATGACCTCTTTAGCCTTGTTATTTTTCTTGGGATCCTCTTTGATGGCTCAATGCTTGCCCCCAAGGGAGATAATGAGCAGTGATTATTTACACAGAACCTTAAATCTAAGCCTTCTCTTATTAAATTCTACTCACCCCAAGTGAGCCAAGGATTGGGGCTGTGTCTTTCTCCATTCTCCAGAAAATACACTGTTGTGCCCATCCCAGCTTGACTTTGGGCTACTGGAAAGATAACCTACCACCCAAAATATCAAGGGGGGTTTCCCGTCCTTAAAACAACCCAAATGATTTTCAAGTCAGTGAAATGACCAGGGTAACCTCAGTGGAAAAGGCTGTTACCCTTCTCAGGTACTAGCAGAATAGTTTTCATCAAGTTTCTTCCACAAAATCACCCATTTGGGGCTCAATATCTAATCATACATTACCTAAGTTCCAAGCATCCCTTTGAAGAGGACTCCAGACTGGGACCAGAGTCAAGATTTGGGCACATTAAAAAGACTTTTCTTCAAATAAATGTCAACAATAAAGCCTTCACTGGATTATGCCAGTAACCAGATAAACCAAGCCATCCTTTAAAAAATCTGGTGTGGGTCTCACAGAAGCAGTCACTGGGCACACAAGAGTAAAGAAACAGGGTGTCAGGTTACTGTCAAGGGAGACCCTCTATATTCCCATGGGAGGACTGCTCTCAGCCCACAACCAATGACTTTGCTGGTGCCATTAAGACAACTCAACTAAATGAGTGTTAGGGGATACTAAAATAAATTTCATACATTGGAAGGACAAAACTAGCAGAGCTACTCCAGATACATCTTATGGGTCCTTTCAGCCTCTGACTGGAACTACATTGGCAGGGACTGTATCTGTCTGGGAAAATGAAAATAATCAGGGAAAATATGTTTCCTATTGAAAATAATTTGTCTTGAGACTCAGGGACTTTTTTTCTTGTGTGGAACTAATTCCTACTTGTGTCTTCCAGCAAACTGGACAAAACATACACCTTCGTTTATCTGGCCCCAGAGGTCAATATAGCATCCAGTAACCAACTCCTCTAGTTCCCTTAGCCACTGGGATTTCCTTTGACAAGGCCTTTATTAATGCTTCTTGTAACTTTCTTATTTGGACCATGCATAACTAATCTCTTACTCAAATTTGTTTCTTCTCATTTAATAGCTAAGAAACTACAGATGATCCAGGCCAAGGACAAAAATCCACCTTCATATCTATAGTCATCAATAAATCTTCAGAGGAGGAGTATGGCTCCCTTAGCCCTCTATATCAGGCAGGGCAAGAGTTCCATGGTCTATGCATAGGTAGGGCCAGTGCCCCTACTCAGCAGGAAATAGCTATTTCTATTTCTATGGCCATTCTACCCTCAGCACCCCTTAAAGATTTTTCAGAAACTAGGTCTCTGGGGGCAATAATATAGATAGTATAATTGGGGTTATGAGACTATTCACCTCAATGAACCTGGGCAACACTCTAGGACCAATCCCCTGACCTTCGTCCTAAGGTCTATTGCACAGAGGTAGAGAAAAGAAAGACAAAGATCTCTAGCATGCCTTGAAATATTCTGAAGCATCAAACCAAGACACATATGTGCCAGATTCTACAAAATGACCTACAGCAGTCATGGCGAACCTTTCAGAGACTGAGTGCCAAATTGCAACTCAAAACCCATTTATTTATCACGAAATGCCAACACTGCAATTAAACCTGAATACTGAGATTTTAGTTTAGAAAAAACTGTTATCCTACGCTTAGCTGGTGGGACAACTTGGCTCATGTGCTGACAGGGCTCTGTATGTCTGCTGCAGCATATATGCCATAGGTTCACACCACTGAACTATAGTAACCTTTTTTCACTTGAAGCTCATTGAAGGTTCAGCATGTGGACTGCATCTCATACATCTAATTATAACAAAGAATTATGGAGGACTTGCTTAATAGCTACGTGAATAGGTGACACGACTCAGCACCTCATCAATCACATTGTCAATGACATTGAACCAATGGGAGGTGCCTTAGACCCAACAGAACATTTTAAATTCTTAACTCCTTCAGTCCTCCTGCCATTTTCCTTTCTGCTGGTATGAGCCTGCTCACTCTGTTGCCTAAATTAATCTTTGCTGCTTTTTCATTACTGCTGAGCCCCCTTTCCAATTCTTTGTTCATCACGCACAAGAACCTAGAAAACCACCCAGAACATCATTACCCATGGCAACAGCATGGAAGGCTGAGGTAAGAGGATCATAGGTTTAAGTCCAACCTGGGGCACCCAGCAATTTAGCATGCTGATGTCTCAAAATTTAAATGAAGGTTTGGGGGCAGAGGAAGTGGGTAGAAGAGGAGGAAGAGGAAGAGAGTAGGGATGCCATTATGATCACAACCCAATAGATACCTCCACTCCCAGATATTAGTGGATCTCTGAAACACTGTTAACCTCTGCTGACTTTCTGTACAACAAACTCCTCCCAAACTATCAGAAATTGAGACCACACTCATTCTGTTTCTTACAGACATCTGAACTTTTGCCACCACTGATCATAATTCCTGGCAAGTAAGCGATCTAATTTCTAACACTCTTGCAGTTTAAAACTATAAATGCAGCTGTCATTTTGTAAAATCTCAAAGTACATTTTCAAGATTGTGTGAAGTGGTGTTTTCCCAGATAGCAGTTCTAATTGGCCCCACATAGATTTAATTTTCTCTGTTCTCAATTAGGGTTTTTATTCTCAGTGAACATATCACACATAAGCATATTTGAGAGTTGCAAATAAGCTGTTTTCTATTTATCTTTGAATGTTCGTGTCACATAGGCTAATCTCAGGCAACAGCTGAATACAGAGCACTACCTCACAGGGTTTCCTGCTTTTGGTCATGGGTGACTAGCTCTTCAGGTCCAACCAACCTTATTTCCCAGAAAGTTTTCATATTACTCAAATCTCCACCGAGCCAACTCTCCCACTAGGTGGAGGTAAATTTCCCAGAACAGGTTGTTTGATTCTTTCATACTTGCCAAATTACTACTTTTAAAATACAAAGTACATCTTTTATTCAGCTAAGAAATGCATTTGCTACATAAGGAAAAACTATTAAACATCCCTGTAAGAATTATATTTAATATAAATATATATATGCATATATATATATAAATTGAATTTTGGGAAAGTTTAATGGTGCTGCCAACTTTGGAAAAAGTCATCCCAATTTACTGTGTTGAGTTGGCATTGTACAGAAATGGACAGCCATATTGGTCTAGAAATGTTAATTTATTTATTTTTTTATTTTTTATTTTTTTTCCATGTGTACAGGTGTAACGCACTGTATTGAATAGTAAGGTCATATCTATGTGGGTTTGATTACAGAAACTAATAAAGTATTCTCTAAATAATGAAAAAAAGAATAAGAAAAGACTATAAGAGCAAGAAGCAATTTAAATATGTTCAGGGACCATTTTCATCCCCAGAATTAAGGATTATTTTAATGCCACATCAATTGCCTTGACTCTTTTACTTTCCTTTTTAGTTTTATTTTAGGATTCCCTATTTTTAATGTTCATACAGAGATTTCTTTAACTGAAATACCGAACAGTTTCTTTGGTGTGAAAAACTATAATAGTACACAGGATCCTAATGAGATAATTAATAATGTGAAATAGGAAGTAAAGGCTAAAGGTATAGGGAAAGTGGGAAGGGTGGGGGAAAGGTAATAAGGGAGAGGAAAAAAATATGAGAAACTGAAAAAACGGAAATAAAGTGTTTGGAAATGGGGAGGGGAGGAGGGGTGAAGGGGGGGCAGGGACAAGGGGAAAAATGAGAATCAAGACCTATTATGTAAAGGTACAGAACCCCAATGATGAATGTAACTGTATTGTATATCTAGATTGTAGCAATAAACTCAATAAAAAAAACTAAAAAAAAAGAATTATATTTAAAAATTACAGTCTACTCACCAGGGTTGTAGACATAGATAGGCTGAATAGATTCTGAAATAAAAATATTTTCATTACACGCTACTATGCTTAGATGTGAATTATCAGCTTCAGTCTTTTATTTTTTTAATGACTAGGTCTCACTATGTAGTCCAAGCTAGCCCTGAACTCACTATGTAGCCTAGCCTGGCCTCTAACTCAAGAGATTCTCTTGCCTCAATCTCCTGAATGCTATGAGATTACAGGCATGTATCACCCTGCTGGCTCTTCAGTCTACTTTTAAATGCTTACAAATAAGACTTGAGTTGTCTTACATTTAAGAAACATATTAAATATGGCATTTGAAGAAATATAAAATTTCAATTCAAAGACAAGTGATGCACTTTATTTTTTAGGTACTGCACTGGGATTTGAACCCAAGGTCTTCACACCAAGGTACATTACATTCCTAGGCCACTCCATCACCACTTTCTTTTTTTTTTCTTTTAAAATTTTAAGACAGGGTCTTGGTGAGTTGGTAAATTGCCCAGGCTGGCCTCTAATTTGTGATCCTCCTGCCTCAGCTTCTCAGAATACTGGGATTACAGATTTGTGCTACCATGCCTGGATGGATACATTTGAATTATATGAAGCATTCACAGAAAAGCTAGCCCTAGGAAGACAGTATAAACAGACCTATGTTTTCAAACTTTTTAATAAAGGAATCTTCAAAAGGATCCTTTGAGAGCATGCAACAATCTGAGGCATTTTCTGGCAACACTGGTGCCAATCTATTAGATTCATTTGATAATGCTATTCCAAAATACTCATAAAATTTCCTATCTTCTTTCCCAAAAATTTCCAAGAAAGATTAGTTTTCGTTATATCCTATTTTTCCCTGAGGAAGCAGAAAGAGTACCATTCTGTCAACTCATCCTTTACATGTGAGGCATATTCATTCCACTCCTTCATTAATCTCCTGAATGCTATTTCCTAAAGTATCAAAAACAGAATGGGCATGGTGGCACATATCTGTAATCCCAGCACTCAGGAGACAGAGGCAGGAGGATCACTGGGGCCCACACAATGAATTTAAGACTAGCCCAAATTACATAGTGAGAATGTCAAAAAGAAAAAATCAAAAATAGAAATTGTAGTATAGCTCTTTGCATAAGGCTTGTGGGAAAGGGCTAAAGATATAAGGGCATTCAGGTAAGCTCCTGTATGGTCAGACTAGGGTAAAAATGGCATGTTCCTGCACAACCAAGGGCACTGCAGAGAATAGCCAAAGGGAAGGGTAGGGAGTATGAAACGGGCCTGGCAAGCCACTAATTGCAGTGTAACAGTGATAATGACTACACTATTATGTCCTGTTGCACTCTATTCTACATTTGCTGTTTTGCAAATTTCTACTTGTAAAGTTATTTTTGTTTTTCCTTTTTGCCAGTACTGTAAATTCTAAAGAAAACCATGAAAACATTGATTGTTAGAGTCAGTTAATATAGGAAAGGAACTAGAAAAGCGCTGGTCCTAGAACCTCCTAATTAGTTACTTTCTTTAGCCTTTCAGAACCCAGAACCTCTGGGAGTCTTCAGACAAAATCAAAGTATGGGTAAATTTCTTTAATTACAAGTAGAATGAGTTGGTCATGGTAGCACACACTCACAATCCTGGCACTCTGGTAGGCTGGGACAGGAAGGTGGCATGTTCAAGTCCAGCCTGGGCAATTTAGTCAGAACTTGTCTTAACATAAAATACAAAAAAAAGCGTAGGAATGTATCTGAGTGTGAAGACACTGGATTTAACTCTGCTACTACTACTACTACAACAAAAAAAAGGAAAATGATGTTTAACTTGTAGGGCCATAATGTGTTTGTCTAAGGAGTTACAAGGACTGGCCTAAGAAATAAACGTCTGTTGTTATCACAAGGACATTCTTGCAAAAAAGAAAGGAAAATAATTCTAAGAGTGATAGAAATCAGGCTGGGATTTAGCTCAGTGGTTCTGCTGCCTGCCTTGCAAGCACAAGGACCCAAGTTCGATCCCTGGTACCAAAAAAAAAAAAAAAAAAAAAAAAAGAGAGTGATAAAAATTGTTATTTAGCTTGGATGTATGACTCAAAATACATCCTTCTTGTCTATTATCACACCCCCACTCTCCTTCCCTCCCCTCTAAAGCCTGTCACATACCCGAGTTCCCTAAAATGAAGCTCTGAAACAATAGCATTCCCTTAACATATTCAGGAATAAACTTGGTTTACTTATCAACTTGTCAACTTGTGTTTCTTATCAACTTGTGTTTCCTGAGTACTGACTTTCCAACCGTGGGTAAATAGACTTAGGTTCAATAAAAATAGTAAAATTTAGCCTTGAGAAAACAATGGCTGCCAGTTTAATGGTGAAGTGGCTCTGACCCATACTTGTGAGAATAACACTAATAAAATTCTCACTGCAGAGATAATACTTTAAAGTGTATCTTACCTTGGTTCTCAGCACAATTTTCACTCTTTAGTCCTGAAATACAAAGATAAAGTTAGATGTGATCTACTGTAGTAAAGATTTCAATTGATCAGTGCCTATTGGTAACTAATTTGTCAACTCCTAATCTATCAGGCCCATAATTTAGTCAGATGTAAATTGTAGAATGCTAACATTTTTATACTCATAGAATAGCAACAAAGCAGCTATACAATCTTGAAAAAATAATAACTTTTCTGGAATTCAATTTCCTTATCTGTATCTT
Organism: Fukomys damarensis; assembly: GCF_012274545.1. Classification (NCBI taxonomy): domain Eukaryota; kingdom Metazoa; phylum Chordata; class Mammalia; order Rodentia; family Bathyergidae; genus Fukomys; species Fukomys damarensis. Next base: position 22,839,124 of record NW_022900944.1, read on the forward strand.
CACTGGATTGGGTCTAGTAACCTTTGAGTGCCCATGGAGGGCTAGCACTACTATTCTATTCTATAGTTAGAATACAAAAAGGACATTTACATGTTCCATTAATCCTCTCTTTAGATAATAAATGTTATAAAAGCCATCCTTCTACTCCAACAATTCCTATCCTTTGGAGAAAAAGAATCTCAATCACATCTTCAAGATCTTTTAATATATAAACAAACATCCTTCATATTCATATAGAGAAAACAGTTGGTAAGCCCCAGAAAATTCACCTGCATGTGAGGGAATCCACAATTTTGGGGGAATTGGAACTTGACATTTAATAGTACCTTTATAAGGCTGTAGACATTCTCACTGGTGATGCCCTAGAAAAAAGTCATTAATGCTATAATGACTCCCCTGTGACTTGACAGAAAAGGAAATCTACCAGCATGACCAAGAGCAATAAAACAAGATGATGAGAAAGTACTTAGATGACCAGTGTAAGCCATGGAGACTGTCCAAAGTGTTCCATGAAGGTCTAAATGCCTTGTGGTGACTTTTCCACATCTGGCTAACTCACTGATCTAATCTGGAAGTTCACCTACCTGGGGTTGAATCTCTTCACTTAAGATGAATCTTTGGAAGACCTGGCTCCACTATCTTCTATAATCTGCTCTTAAATTCTACTCCACTTATAGACCTTGAAGCAAAATTACAAGTAATTTGGTCTAACTTCTACTGGTCCAGAAATAACAGAAATTGTTAGAATCTGGTTGGTGCCCTAAGGCTAGATGCAGGCATTTGACTAGAAATATTTTAAATACATAATAATTAAATCTATCAAAAGATGTAGTTGACCTATATATATACTACAAATATAAAATATAGCTGATATAAATTAAGATTAATAGATTAATACTGTGTTCTTGAGTTGGAAGAGTAGCTTGCTAAAATGTGCTTATACTAATATATAGATTCAAAACAAGCCTAACCAAACTCTGAGAAAAAAATGGTAGACAATGACAAGATGATTCTAAAATTCATATGGAAATATAAAAAATCTATAATCATCAAAACTTTGTAGGCCAGGCATAATGGGCACATGCCTGTAATCCCACCAATCTGGGAGACTGAAGCAGGAGGATAATGAGCTCGAGACTACCATGGGAAACATATGGAAATGCTGTCTCAAAATAAAAAAAGGCTGGAGATGTAGCTAGGCCTAGGTTCAAACCCAAATATAGGAGTGGGGTGGGGGCGGAATGGGATGACCAACCAACCAACCAACAAAAACACCATGACAACTTTATAATAAAACAATAGTTACAGGATGAATGTTATTTGGTTTTCAGGTTTATTATAAAAAGCTATAGTTTTTAGTATTTATGATATTTGCATGAAGGTAGACAAATCAGTGCAATACAAAGTCTAGAAATAGATCCACACATACATGGGCAACTGGTTTGTGCCAAGAGTGTAAAAGTAATTCAATGGAAAAAAGGACAGTCTTTTCAATATTAAACTTTGACATATATGTCATATGTGGTATCATATAAAAATCAGCAAAGACCCAAATATAAGAGCTAAAACTAAAATTTCTGGAAGGAAATATCCCAGAAAATCTTTGTTACTCTGGGTTTAACAAAGATTTCTTAGCTATACTAAAGGAAAGATCCATGAAAGAATAAATTGATAAATTATTCTCTGTTAAAATTTAAAATGCGTTCTTTAAAATGCACTGTGAGGAGAATTAAAAGACTAATTACAAATTGGGAAAAAATACTTGCAAATCATTTGTTCAATAAAGACCTAGTACTGTGAATATATATAGAACTTTCAAGAAGTTCCTCTCATTAAAAATGGGCAAAATATTTGAACAGATGTTTCATTAAATATATATATGGCAAATGAGTACATGAAAAGATATTCATATTATGAAAATGAAAATTCATTATGAACATGAAAATTCACTATGAACATGAAAATTAAAGCCATAATAAGATAAAACCACATATTTATTTGGAAATGTTAAAATGAAAAAATATAACATACTATGTGTTGGCAAGAAAATAATGAAACTGGAACTCATACTCCTGGTGAGGATGTAAAACTGTACAACTAATTTGTAAAAACAGTCTTGGGCCGGGGATTTAGCTCAGCAGTTTGGTGGCCTGCCTTGCAAGCGCAAGGACCCAAGTTGAATCCCCGGTACCAAAAAAACCCCCCAAAAAACCAAAAAAACAAACACTATGTCAGCTTCTAAAGCCATGCAAACATCAACCATATAATGTAGTCAATGCACTCTTAGGTATTTACCCAAGTAAAATGAAAACGTGTATCTAAACATACACTTGTGAATAAAATTCATATCAGTTTTATTTGTACTAGGCAAAAACTGGCAACAATCCAAGTGTTCATCAGCAGGTCAACAGATTATGGCATATCCTCTGTTCTACACCAGAATGGAATGGATCTATTGACACGTGCAATAGCACGGCTCAATCTTAATTATGATGAGTGAAAGCAGCCAGGTCAAAATAAATGATAGAATTTAAATACAAAATGACAGAATTTACCATATGACCAATTAATCCTTATGGACAGAAAGTACATCACTGGATGCCTGGGGATTCCATTGTAATATGAAAATTTCACCTCTAATTAAGGACTAAACTTAGCATTCAAGAGCTTAGTCACTAACTGCACACCTATTAGACCTATAGTTCCAAATAGTGGCTAACACCCCTGAACGCTGTAGTGAAGTCACCAAGGAATATTTTAAAATTTAAAGATAAGTATATTCATAATTGTTATCTGTCTGGACACTGTGAAATATTAGCTGGATGCAGAAGGCAGTTTTGAAGTTAACATGTTATATCATGTTACATTCTGTTTGATAACATATTTGCAGAGCTGGGTGTAAGCAGCTGTTTTGACAAAAAGCAAGAATATGTGAAGATCAATGTGAAACAGGAAATGAGGTAGTGTCTAATGTGATTCCAAGCTGTGCAGTGTGTAATAGGTACACACATTCCATTAGCAAGTACTTTGCAGTTAAACATGAAATAACTACTTGAGGAAAAAGCACATGCATTATTTTTTTAAGTTCCTAGGATGTTAGAAGACAAAGAATTGAGACCTTAGTTTTAAAAATTACATATATTAAAATTATAATATATATAATACAGCAATGTATTAAAATTATATAATACCACACACACACACACACACACACACACACACACACACATATATATAAAACTGACTTATTTGACTTTAATGAATAGAACTTTTAGGCATCTTTTTAGCCTAGGGATAAAGTGAAAAATCTTGTGACTTTAAGAATAACATAAACCGAAAAAATTTGAGAACCACAGCATTAGACACTGCAACAGCCTTAACTACTATTTTATCTAAACCACTGGTTTAACGAGGGCCTTTAAGACTTAACACCTGAAAGATAACAATTCGCTTATAAAGAAGCCTGTTCTAAGGCTGAATGAACCTAAAGTAATGCTACATCCATTGGTTGTAAAGATATACATTGTATTTTTGCCTGTCAGGAAATATAACACCTTAGAACTGACTACACATAACTTTATATAGATTCATACAATATTAATGCTCTAAGTGTGCGGTTAGACTACTGGGATACCCCAAACTGGATTACTAAAGATAAACTCATATTCAGTTTCTTTCTATGGAAACAATTCAGTAAAATGCAACTTGTGAACTCAGTCTTATTAGATACATATGTACACACAAGTAACTGCATCTAAAGCATATATCTGGAGACTAACAAAGCAAATGAAGCTTTTACCATATAACCATTGTTTCTACTACATATAATAGGCCTGTTAGCAAATCTACCACAGTAAGGAAATCATTCATAAAGGACTAGAAATTCAGGTGGAAAATTCTACCAGCCTCTACAGTGAAGATTTCTCCAGGGTTAACTCATCTAGCTGTCTTCAACTATTTATAAAATACACATAGCCATACTGATTTCTGGCTTTGCTGAGTTCCCAAACATCAAGGACTCAAGAGTTGGATAATGAGGGAAAATGGAGGAAAGATGTACTTGTGTAGGTGTGCTTGCTCTGATTTCAGTCTATCAGTGAATTTTCATATAGTATCTAGATTTACTTCAATAAATGAATATATATTTCACGTAATTTCAGCAAAGGACAGATCACATTAATTAGATCAAAAACAGTTTACAAAATCAGATGCTGACTTGTGGTTCCAGTGGTTCTCTACGTACTTTTCTATGTCCCAAGAGGTTACTACAGAACTCATCATTTGGAGAAAAGGACAATTTAATTGGATAATCCCCCCAAAGAGGTGATGCACTATAATAGATTAGGTTGAAATTATGTGAACAGCTTCTGACAAGACCCCCTTGGGAAATCTGCTCACCTTGAGGTGAGCTGAACCTACTGACTTCTTTCTAGCAATCAGAATAGAACAAAAGTGAAGATACATCATTTTTAAGAGGTTGCAAAAGACTGACTTGTAGGCACTGTGCTCATCTTGATGAAGTAAGCTGCCATTCTGTGAGATGTTCTATGGTGGATAAAAATGAAGGAGGCCTACAGCCAACAGTTCATAAGCAACTGTAGTCTTAGCTGAACAACTCATGAAAGACTATGCCCTGAAAGTAACATGAGAATGAACTAAGAAGCAGATCTTTTCTAATCAAGTCTTAAAACAACCACAGTATTGTGACAGACATATTCAAAGGACACACCTAAGCTGTGCCTGGATCCCTGGCTTATATCAACTGTAAGGTAATAAGCGTTGCTTAAAGCCACTAAATTCTGGAGTAATTTGTTATGCAACAGATAGCTAGTAAGGTTGAGGGTAGGTTTTTTGTTTGTTTGTTTTTGGTTTTGGGGATCGAACTCAGGACTTTCTGCTTGCCAGGCAGGCACAGTGCCACTGAGCTAAATCCCCTGCCTGAGGTCAGGTTTTTTATGTCAACTTGTCCAGAATAGCTCTCAGTTATTCAAACACTGCCCTAGTTATTATGATGAAGATATTTTATAGATAGAATTAAAATCCATAGTCAGTTATCTTTACACAATGGAGATTATCCAAAATAACCTGTGCAGGCCTGATTTACTCAGTTGAAGAACTTAAGAGCTTAGACTTCCCAGAAGAAATTCTGCCTCTGAACAGCAGCTTCAGCTAATGTGCTAGAGTCCCAGCTTGCCTTTCCTCACAGGCTGATTTATGGATTTCTGAATTACCTTGCCAGCACCTGTAACAGTGTAAGCCAATTCCTTCCAATAAATACCCAAATATATATTTCCTGCTGATTATATATCCTGGGTTGAACTTTGGCTGGTAGAACAGTGATGAAAAAATCTGGCAGGTGAATCTGAAGAGGACTGTTAGTGAATAGTTCTATCATTTCTTATGAACGCAGACAGCCTAATTGTTCTAGGCACTGACGCACAATGGTGGGTTAAGATGTCACTTTCTATCTGTCCTAGCTACACTGATAGATTCTCTAATCTCAGACAAACCCAGACAAAAGCACAGAAACTTCACTATTTCCCGGAAACGCTTATGGATAGAAATCTGTACCAATGGCAAGCAATTTATTTAGTAGAATTAGGGGTAGATTTTTAAGAATTAAATTTGGATAACCTGTTCATTTTCTTTCAGCTAGTTCAGGCTGGTGCTAAACTCACTGTGAAACTTAGGCTGGCCTTGAACTCACAGCAATCTTCCTGCCTCAGCTTCCTGAGTGCTGAGATCATAGGCATACACCACAATGCCTGGTTTGGGTTTGAGCTTTTAAAATCCCTCATCATAAATGTTTCAAACAGCTTGGTTTCACCTTAGGTAGTTTTCTATCTACAGATGGCAGCAGAGGACTTCAGTCTAGTGTTCAATCACCACATGACAGTGCAGTGACTGACTTGAATATTAAACTACTGTGTAGCCTCTGTCTAATCTCTGTTCCCTCCCCATTTCATCATATACCTCTCATAATCCATTTCTTCATGTGGGTCTGAGCCCTGGCTTATTTAGAATTAATCCAATAATTCCACCAACAATTTTATTACAATTTCACTCACAAACATGGAGTCTGTGGGTGATACTGCCTTCTCAGCCCATCAACCACACAGAAGTGCTAACTCTGTCTTGGAGCCAGCAATTGCACATGCCCAAGGGCTCCACAAATGGCATTTGGTTGAATGCATCAGGAGCAACGAAAGTGGTGTGATTTCTGTCACTGAACTGGGTTCAGTGGGTTGTGGCTGAGATGTACTGGTAAAACACTATGGTATTTGCTGATTTCCACAGTAATCCCTCCTACATAGTTTCACTTTCTGTGGTTTCAGTTACCATTAGTCAACTCTGAAAATATTAGTATTTATCTTCAATCTTTCAAGACAGTCATCATTCACATAACTTCTACAACTTAGTTATTGCTGTTAATCTCTTATTGTGCCTAATTTATAAATTAAACTTTATCATAAGCATGTATGGATAGGAAAATACATAGTACAACTGAGGATTTAGCGCAGTGGTTCTGCTGCCTGCCTCGAAAGCACAGGGTCCCGAGTTTGATTCCTGGTAACTTTATTTCTATGTTTTGCTTGTTTGTTTTTTGTTACAAAACATTGAAATAAAATCACAATGTTTTAGGCTGAGGATTTAGCTCAGTGGTAAAATGCCTGCCTCAAAAGTGCAAGGTCCTGAGCTCAGTCCCCGGTACCTAATAATAATAATAATAAAGAATCATGCAAGGGCATGTCCTAAAAGTGGGGATTTCCTTAAATTTTGTACCCTAGACATTTTAATGGCCACAAAGCTTCTGCTAACCAATCCTAAGTGTATCAGACCCCCACCCAGGAATGATATCTCATCCACATTCATTAGTCAGCTTTTTTTTAAGCCTTTTGGAAAATAGCCATTTATTTTTTTATTTTTTTCCTCATTGAGTTTATTGGTACATTTTAGGTATATGGTACAGTTACATTCATTATTGGGATCTTGTACCTTTACATGACAGGTCATTACTCAGCTTTTTTATCTCACAATATCTTGGATACACTGAGTCAAGGTCTAAAAGTCTACCTCACTTGAGGCCTACTTCACTCTGCCAGACACAACAGAAATTGCTTTTGGTTCAGTTAGTCTCATTTATAAGTACCACAAAGTCCAACTCCTTACCAGTTTACTGAGTTTTGCAGAAAAAAGCAAGGGAAGGAACACAGCACAGTGCTAGCAGGCAGCATTAGATCTGCCCTTCAAGGAAAATCCTCACAGCAGTCCAGGAAAATTTTTTAACCCCTAAAATGACAGCACTGAAATGACAGTTAAAAAAATAGTACACAGGTGTGTGCAAGAGCCTCCCTAGTTCAGTAGTTCCATGCCACATGAGATAACAGTATCTCTTGAATCTACCAATCTTCAGCAGGACTGTTGATACAAGTCTTTTTCTTCTAGAACTTGAAAAGGAGAACATCTGAGTATGTATCACATTCAGAAAATCCCAAAACTATGCCTTCCCCTCAAACATTTATAGTTCATTTATAATCCTCCCAGCCCAGATGCACTTTACCAGTCTAGGGTTTTGTTTACCATAGATAGCGTTGATTCCACCTTTAGTAGCTGACAGAGAAATGATACTAGAAGATAAACAGGAGGCCATTTTCATAGCAGAAAAGACTTTATTAACTCTTTACTTATCTACATCAATGCACAACACTATAAAATTTCAGAGTAGCTGATAATAAAGAAAACACCCTAAACTTCCCAGATTTAAAAAAAAAAAAAAAAGTCTTAGGCTCACTGGCAGAATGTGAGCCTAGCATGTGTGAGGCCCTGGTTCAACACCCAGTACCACAAAACAGCAGGCCTCATTCAAAGTTTTAATAATTAAAATGGCTTTACAATTTTCAACAGTAGCTCCAGAACCTAGAAATCACTGGAGGGACATCTTCAAAATTCCAAAGAAAAATAAATTCTAAAATAGAAATCAAATCAACAAGAACTATAATTTGAGCTTAAAGACAGACCTATTAGACATGAAAAGTCTTAGAAAATGTGCCTTGATGTTCTATTTCTCAGGAAACTTTTATAGACCTCCCAGACCCATTCCACCAAACAAAAGAGTCATTCAACGAAAAGGTGCAAATCCAAGAAATAAGGTGTCTTAGTTATTTTTTGCTCATTGCTGAGACAAACTACTCAACAGCCAAAGTTAAAGGGGCAAAGGTTTATTTAGCTCACAGTTTGTAGAGGTTTCAGTCCATAGGTTCCAAGGCAGGCTGGCACATGGCAGAGGGCCAACCATTCATGGCAGCAGAAGACAGTAAAAGCAATGAGGGACAAGGCAAGCCTCTTTTTGTCCCTTTATATTGTGTTCAAGCCACCAGGATTAGGGTGGTGCCAAATCAGTGTACTGATTTAATAACCACACACTCTTAATCCCAGCATCATACTCTAGACTCAGCCAGCTATGACCACATGAGGCTTTAGGGGGTGGATATCTAGACCCTAACCATAACATAGGGGATCTCTTAACTGGGGAGAAGTAGCATCACAGAGAGATAAAAAGAGACTTAAGGACATTCAGCAAGCCTAAAGAGTATTTGATAGGGGAGGATGATGGGAGAATCCAGAAGGCCTATATCCAGGAAAAAAAAAGAGAAAGTTGTAGCCCAGTACTGATTCAATCCGGGCACTACTTTATGTGGAATTGATCTTTGTCAACAACAACAACAACAAAAAAAAAAAAAAAAAAAAAAAAAAAAAAGAGAGAGAGAGAGAAAAGGAAATAAGGGAGGATTTGATATATCTCAATGTATTAAGAAAATTTTCTATTTCTTTCAAATGAATTGGAAGTGAATTACTGAAGGATGTAAAATTTAAACAAACAAACAAAAATCATAAAATAACCCCAAGGAGAAATATGTACTTTGGCACAGAAAAATCAACTCTGATTCTGCTATGACTGGTCTTTACTGGGAGGTGAAGAATGGGGAAATCCACTCTCTGGAGAAAAGGGTGGTAGTTATCACTGACCTTAACAGCCAGTTCTAGTTCCCTTCTCCTTTGTCTCCCTATACTACTGACTAAAAAGGCTAGTTACCCTCTTTCCTAGCTTTTTTGTAGGTATGGATGACTAAGAAACTATTCTAGTAAATGATTTAGAATCAGAAGTCTACTAAAGGTTTTTGGGAAAGCCTGTATTTTCTTCATTATATAATTTAGTTATCATTCTTCCTTTCCATTTTGCACATGGATTCATGCCTAGAACTGTACCAGATACACCCCAAATATGAATTAAAAAATCAACATTCTAAGGATGGTAGAAAAGACAGAGACTGATTTACTGATGATATAGATAAGTGACTGCATAAGATAGCCTACCTCTAGACTTATTTAATGAAAACTTATCAGTCAAGTTTGTTTTAAAGCCAAAAGTGACAAAGGATTCTTAACAAACACATTATTTATAAGGGCTAAATATTCATTCTCAAAAAAAAGAAAACTTTTTTTTTTTTTGGTACCAGGGATCAAACTCAGGACCTTGTGCTTGAGAGACCAGGCAGAGGCACCCCTGAGCTAAATCCCCGGCCGTCCTCAAGTTTTTTAACCAAGAAATAACATGTTGAATCTTGCTACTTAGAAACATGACAGTAAACAACTTAAAAAAAAGAGCTAAAATAATCAAAACAGGTGCCATCGAGAAGTAGAAACTGGGGCCAGTCAGGCAGGGGACTGCTATTTTTCACAGAAAACTTGGTAGTAGCAGTTTTCAACAGTATTTCTACTGACATTTGGGGCCAGGTAATTCTTTGTTGTGGGAGACTGTCATATGCATGTGTTAGCAGTGACCCTGGCTTCTACCCATGAGATGCCAACAGCAAGCCATCTTCATCCCCAGTTGTGACAACTACAAATGTTTGTTTTTTGTTTTTTGTTTTTTTGATACTGGGGATTGAACTCAGGTCCTTGCGCTTGCAAGGCAGGCCACCGAACTGCTGAGCTAAATCCCCGGCCCAACTACAAATGTTTTTGACCACTCACAAATGAATGGAGGACAGAAACACTTCTGAGTGAGAACTCCTGCCTTATGGTGCTATTTTATTTTTTAACTTTTAATAATACAGTAAGTTCATTATTTTGATAAAAATTAAATTATCAATAGTTTGAAAGGAACTAGACTGGAAACTGAGAGAGTCCTTTCTCCTTTCAAATACCTCTCATTTTCCTTACCCAACCTCTGCCTGTGCCTAAGAATCCCATTCTTTTCCTCCCAAACAAGAATAAGCAGAAAAGAGACACTTACCACCTACAAATGCACACTCATAATGGCTGCAAGTCTTGTTTGTGCTGTGAAGGATAAGGTTATTGCCAGTCTCTTCCTGTGACACTTGAAAAACTTCACTCAGGGGTATTAAAGTAATTCTTTCACTTTCTTTACCAAAAAATTTTTCAACATCAACTCCAAAGCATGTGTAGATAGTTAAAACAATGTTTTGGTCATTGGCTACTTTAGGTTTCACAGAATATGCCAATGTGAAGTTGCCAAGTCTGGCTTGATTTTGTCCTCCAAATGTAAATGAAATGTCCTGGCTTGTCTTATATACCACGCTTTTGTAACTGTCTTCACAAGGTCTTCTCAGCAACTGCAGAGCTCTTGTGAGGTAAAAATGAAAAGCTTTGAACTGGAAGCCATAGATATAATCTTTTCGCGACTGGCCAGCCATTTTCACAGCTTTGTTGAACAGATGGTAAAAAGGAGTTTGCTCTTTAGCTTCAGAAATATACGTCATCAGGGCTATTCCATGGTTATCCTTAAACTTTGTAGGGAGAAACAGCTGAGGCTTCTGGGATTCCCATTTGGCTTTTGCATTTTCCCATGCAGTCTCCAAGAGTTGATGACTTGCTTTTTCTTCCTTGAGCAGTTGGGGAACATATTTCATTTCCATCCTGTCCGTACATTTCAGGTATTCATCATCAAATACATTATCTGCCATGTCTAATATTTCAGCCTTCACCTGAAATGAAGGAAAAGGGAATTAATATATATATTTTTTTAATCTGGGGATCAAACTCAGGACCTTGTCCTTGTGAGGCAGGCAGCAGCACCCCTGAGCTAAATCCCTGGCCTAGAAATTAATACTTTTTTTTTCTAGGTAAAGTTCTTTTTTTTTTTTATTGAATTTATTGGTACAATCTAGGTATACAATACAGTTACATTCATTATTGGGATCCTGTACCTTCACATGATACTTGATTCTCATTTTTTCCCCTTGTCCCTGCCCTCCCTTCACCCCTCCTCCTCTCCCCATTTACAAACACTTTATTTCCATTTTTTCAGTTTCTCCTATGTTTTCCTCTCCCTTATTACCTTTCCCCCACCCTTCCCACTTTCCCTATATCTTTAGCCCTTTACTTCCTATTTCACATTATTAATTATCTCATTAGGATCCTGTGTACTATTATGGTTTTTCACACCAGAGAAACTATTCGGTAATAGAAATTAATATTCTTGAAATAAAACATTTATTGTATACCATTTTCTCTCATTTTACTATCCTCACTGAAGAATTTTTATGTATGAAATCTACTGCATTGCTACTGATAACTTCTCTCAGCTATGACATATTTATATGAAAGAGTAAATGCCAGTCAATGAGAGGTATGGGTAGGATATGCCTGTAACTCATTTATTTGAACACTGTGGTACATAGAAAATCAAAGAACTGGGTGACCTCCTAATTTCGAACATCCTTAGCTAGGTTTCTTCAACACTCAAGACTGCTGGGAGAATTTGAAATACCATATGTTATATACTGTACACAATAGAAAAATAATGGCAAATATTACACTTTTCTTTTCTTTCCCTGTTCCATATGCATATAGTATAGGTAGGAATGATTTGTACCTCCAGCCCAAAGTATAAACAGATGATCAAGGTCTAGTAAGTAAGAAGAACATTATCAAAGGAGAAAATGGATTGTGTTTTCCTCTAAAACCATAAGCTTTCAGGCTAACTTTGGCTTGGGGTTTCCAATAATTACCCATGAAGTCCCATGGAGAGTCTTCTCTGAAAGTAAATCAACAAAGAAATACTTATAAAATTTAGATGAAAAAAAAAAAAAGAAAGAAGAGGCTTGGAAAACATAACTGCCCTTAATAATCGAGCTGTATGTGAAGATTATGTTTACCCAAGTCATAAAAATCAATAAATTCCTGTTTTAGGGGTGTAATTCAGTGGTAGAATGCTTGCCTAGTATACATGTGGCTCTGGCCTCAATTCTTGGTACAGGAAAAAAACAAACAGAAAACTCTGCTTTCTTGGACTAGTTTTGTCACATATGATGGAAACGGTCTGATGCATCACCTAAATGATACATGTGGTCATATACTATATGAAGCAGAGTAGTATAACATTAATTTGAAGGCAGATAGATCTGGGTTCAAATTCTATTTCCATTATCAACTAGGTCCTAGCTACATATGGAAAGTATGACATCTTACATTTCTGAATTCAAAGAAGTCAGTTAAGAATTTAAAGAATTTCACAAGGTTCAATTTAAAAATGAAGATGAAGTGGAGAAAATAATTTTCTTCTTTTTTTCCAGTGCTAGGGATCGAACCCAAAGCATTCACACTGAGCTACATCCCCATTCCCTTCTCCCTTTCTCTTTTTGAGACAAGGTCTTAACAAATTGCTTAGGCTGACTTTTAACTGGTGGTCCTCCTGCTTTAGCCTCCCAAATGGCTAGCATTAGAGGCATGTACCACCACACCTGGTGATAAAATAATATTTTAATTGCAGAACTGTTGTGAGGATTACATAATGAATATAGAGAAAGCCTTTAACCCATACATGGTGCAGATCAAACCTTCAATAAAGTGGTTATTAATTTATTTAATACATATTTACATTACATAATGTTTACTTTTCTTGTGTGGAGTTGCTACATGTACATATCTTAATTCCTTTTTTCATCCCTTTTCCCTTCCTTCCCTCCATCTCTTTTTCTTCCTCTCTCATTGAGTTTATTGGTACATTTTAGGTAGACAGTACAGTTACATTCATCATTGGGATCTTGCACCTTTACCTGACAGGTCTTGATTCTCATATTTTCCTCTTGTCCCTGCCCTCCCTTTCCAATTTGAGAATGATCTCCCTACTTCCTATTATCTATCTTCTATTCTGCTCTTTATTTGTAGTTTGGGGCATGCAATATTTAAGCTTATGTGACTGACTTATTTCGCTTAACATTATGGTTTCAAAGTTTTAGTTTTTTTTTTTTTGGTACCTGGGATTGAACTCAGATCCTTGTGCTTGCAAGGCAGGCAGGGGAACCACTGAGCCAAATCCCCAGCCTGGTTTCAAAGTGTTTTATTACAGGAATTGTGTATTATATTGTGAATTTCTCAAAGGCAGAATCTGAATCATATTTATCTTTGAATTCGAAGAATCTAGCATAAAACATAACAAAATATTCAGGAGAACTAAATAAGAACCCTACACTTTGACTTATGGACCAAAAATAGGATGAGCAAATCTAGGGAATACTATTTATGGATTTCTATAAATAAAAAGGTAATGAATCATATAAGTCTTCTTAGGAACCTCAGAGGAAATCTTCTGGAGATATTTATTAAGGCACTATTAAAGTTATAAATTCCATGTGAATGCTTCATAAAAAGACTGGGGGGGGGACACAAGGGTGGGAAGGAGGGCAGGAAGGGAAAGAGAATAATTCTTTTTACGAAGCAAAGCAAAACCTGATCCCACATTCTCTTCCCACTATCTTCTTCCCTTCTTCACCATTAATTTGAAGGAAATTTCTATTTTTGCTAACTTTATTTTCCACTTGTCTCTCAACTTTCTCTATTCTGCTTCTATCCCCATTCCTCCCATACAGCTATCATTAATGGGGCATTTCTGTTCAGAACTCCTTTGCATTATTCAACATACTCTTGCTGGTCACTTAATGTTGGAATTTGTCAAGGCAATTTATTTTTAAATTCTCAACTCCACCCCTAGGCAGTTACACACAAGCCCATAGTTTCAAAGGTCATGTAAATACCTCTGACCTGCCCTATAAATGTCATACCTATATATCAACTGCCTACTCTGATACCTCCATTTGAATGCACAAAGACCCTTCAAATGTAACATGTCTGTGATATTAACTGATTGTGTCAACTTGAGTAATTAATAACCAACTAAATTGGCTCAGCATAGTTCTGGGTGTGGAAAACCCATCCTAGGGAGGACTGTCTCCAGCATGTTATAAAAGGGAAACCAAGAAGGAAGCTTTGATTCTGTTTCTTTGGAGGAGCTCCAGTTTTCACCTTCACCTTGGATGTTCTCTCCTGGCTTCATGCAGATCCTTCAGCCTTTCAGTGCACTCTTCAGCCTCCAGCACAGACCCTTTAGCTTCCTGATATAGACTTGCACAGGACACTACAGTGGGCTCCAGGCCTTTGACTGGATCCTTTTGATTTCCATAGCATAGACAGACCTTTGCACTCCTCTATACCTGACTCTGTGGGTGGCCACTGAAAGCCAATCTTGTAAATTCTTATATATTTGTATATCTTGCATTAAATCTGTTTTTATAGTAAGCACTGACTGATACAATATTTAAGACCAAACTGATAAACCTACTGCCTACAACCACTACAAATAATCACCTGGTTCTTATTTAAGAGCATCTGTTCATTGTTGAAGTTTCCAAGATTCCTCCTTCAGAGCCCTAGTAAAGCCACTCCATCTTTAAAGCTGAAAAAACAGCTCCACAGTTCTCTATGTCAGGCACAAAGTGCATAATATAAAGTTCCTCATTTATCCTTATGGAAACTTTGTGAAGCAGGTACCATCATTGGCCATCCCACCCCTGCCTTTTTTGGCAGTACTGAGGACTGAACCTAGGACCTTCAGAGAAAACTATATTTCCAGCCCTTTTTGTTATCTGTTATGAAATGGTCTCATTAAGTTGCCCAGGCAGGGCTCAAACCTGTGATCCTCTTGACTCAGCCTCCTAGACAGCTAGAATTACAAGGCATGTACCAGCATGGCCAGCTTCATGCCCACCTTTTTTTTTTTTTTTAAATAAGGAAACCAAAATACAGATAGATTCAGACTTAATGGGATTTTAAAAAGCGGTTTTGTTTTAAAGTCATTCTCCTAACCAAAATGTTCTATTGCTTCTAAAGAATGAGAAAGCTGAGCCTGGGCCACGATCCACTGCGGGAAGGAGAGCCACGCCCTCTCCCTCCTGGAGCCACCATCACTGCAGCACCAGGAAGGTAGCCACGGGGGCACCCCTGAACCCCCATAACTCCCCTTACCCCCACCACCATCCCGCACACTCTCAGACCTCTTGCTTGTGCCAGTCTTTGGACCGACTCTGCAGAGGCAGACGTTGTCATAAAGGGTATTTTTATGAGTTCCCAACTTTGAACATCTTTAAAGAAAGGGCGTGGGAAAACTGTAGTAGAACAGTGTGGAGTTCAACCGTTCAGAAGGTTGGGGAACTCAATCTGGGCCTTGCAGCCTGAGGTCAGTCTGCATCATGGGGTTGCCATCAGCTAACTGAGAGCAGGGGTCTTGTGTCTTAGCTCTGTCTGAGCCATTAAATGGTAAATATACTATAATGAAAAGTTTGTTCACTGCAGAAATGTTCTGGACAGCTTCTTGATTTCAATTTAATTCAAATGGTTTAAGGGTGATAGACTAGTGACTACCACAGGTGGTCAGTTTCCAAGTTGTGCTTAATCATAATGTGTTGCTGATTGTATCAGTTGGGATAAAGGATTGTGGTTGATTTGATGAGCTATTTTTTCTGATGTCATGAAGATGAGAATGTCTGTGGGTCGTTAAAGACCCAGAAGCTAGGGCGCAACTATATCAGGAAGATTTGGGTGATAACCCAGAGATTAAACCAAGGACAGCTTGACAACAAAAATAAAAATGAGAAAACACTTAAGCAAGACACAAAGACAGACTTCCAGTTCACCAATGGCAAGCGGCAGGGCAAATGAGGATGAAAAGGCTGATAGTGAACCACCAGGGTACCCTGAACTCAAAGTACAGGAAGTAACAAAAGAGATCAATCAGGCTCTAGAAAAATTCAAAACAGAAATAATTTCCCAGATAACCATAGAGATGGTGAGCAAAATGAAAGTCATGATTCGAGACTCTAGATCAGAAACTGACAAAAAAATAGATGAGCTCAGGACCACGATAGAAGCCATGAAGGCCCAGCATAAGAAAGCAATGGAAACAATAAATGCCCAACATAGGAGAGAAATGGAATCCATAAAACAGATTTAAACAGATATCCAGGAGATTAAACACTCCATTGAAAGTATACGCAACAGAATAAAAGAATGCGAGGATAGACTCTCAGATATAGAAGATAAGATTGCAGTCAATGACCATGAAAAGAGAGGTCTCTTAAAAACAGTAGGGGAACATGAGAAATCAATCCAACAACTCCTAGATGATTCAAAGAAGAATAACATAAGACTGATAGGAATCCATGAAGTAGCAGGAGAAAATACAAATGACTTTAAAAAGCTGTTCACAGAATTAATGACAGAAAACTTCCCAAACAGAGGGGAAGAATTTGACATTCAGATAAGTGAGGCCTATAGGACCCCAACTAGCCACAATCAAAAAAAAAAATCTACACCTAGACATATAATAACCAAGATCCCAGAAACCCAACAGAAGAATAAAATACTACAAGCAGTAAGAGAAAAGAAACAAATCACATGTAAAGGAAAGCCCATCAGAATCACAGCAGACTTTTCAACACAAACCCTTAGGGCAAGGAGAGCCTGGAGTGAGATATTTCAAGTACTAAAAGAGAACAAACTCCAACCTAGACTGATGTAGCCTCCAAAACTCTCTTTCAAAATGGAGGGGGAAATAAGACACTTCCACGACAAAGAACACCTGAGAAACTACATGAATACCAAATCAGCACTACAAGCAATTCTAAACAAGATCTTAGAAAAAGACAATGAAGGCAACAACACCATGAGGCCCAACAGAGCAAATCAAATAGGTAAGGCAAGAAACTAAAAGGAGAAGGTGAAAAAGTCAAAAGAGTCAACAAAAGGTCAATAACATGACAATAATAAATCAGTATATATCAGTTATGACCATCAATGTCAATGGCCTCAACTCACCAATCAAGAGAAACAGACTGGCAAAATGGAATAAGAAGCAAAATCCAACAATATGTTGTATACAAGAAACACACCTAGTGCGAAAAGAAGCCCAGAGAATGAAAGTGAAAGGATGGAAAACAATTCTCCATGTGACAGGAGCCCAGAAAAAAGCAGGGGTAGCAATCTTATTCGCAGACAAAGCAAATTTCAAACCAAAACTGATTCTAGTATTATTGATGTAGGACAGTACTTTATCATACCTCTGTGAATGTAAAATATCTAGTACCTGCTTTATGATACGTAGTAGTGACCATACTTTATCAGAGCTACATTTAATGATATTACTCTAGAATGATCTCTTTCCAGATGATGATTAAGATGCTAATAAAAAAAAATGGTGCCAGGTACCACAACAGCAACAGAACTTTGCTGTTTTCTGAATATTCTTTTCTTTGTTTTTTTAGTGGAATGTGCTGAATGTCTATAATTTTGTTCAGATGACTGCAGAACCTGGAGAAGCTGTTGTTGCTATTGATGCATAACATACTGCTATTATTGGTCTTTTTATATAAATATAAATATATATATACATACATATATATAATTTGAATTTTTGGAAACTTTAACTGTGCTGTCAACTTTGGAAAAAGTTATCCCAATGTACTGTGTTGAGTTGGCATTGTACAGAAATTGACAGCCATATTGGTCTAGAAATGTTAATTTTTTTAAAATTTAAATTTAAATTTTTATTTTATTTTATTTTCCATTTGTACAGGGATAATGCACTGTATTAAATATTAAAGTCATATCTACGTGGGTTTGATTACAGAAACTAATAAAGTATTCTCTAAATAATGAAAAAAAGAATAAGATAAGACTACAAGAGCAAGAAGCAGTTTAAATATGTTCAGAAACCATTTTCATCTTCAGAATTAAGGATTATTTTAATCTTACATCATTGCCTTTTCTCTTTTACTTTCCTTTTTAGTTTTATTTTAGGATTCCCTATTTTTAACGTTCATACAGAGATTTCTTTAACTGAAATACCAAATAGTTTCTATGGTGTGAAAAACTACAATAAGACACAGGATCCTTATAAGATAATGAATAATGTGAAATAGGAAGTAAAGGGCTAAAGGTGCGGGGAAAGTGGGAAGGGTGGGGGAAAGGTAATAAGGGAGAGGAAAAAAATATGAGAAACTTAAAAAATGGAAATAAAGTGCTTGCAAATGGGGAGGGGAGGAGGGGGTGAAGGGAGGGCAGGGACAAGGGGAAAAAATGAGAATCAAGACCTATCATGTAAAGGTACAGGATCCATATAATGAATGTAACTGTATTGTATACCTAGATTGTACCAATAAACTCAATAAAAAGAAAAAAAAAAGAATGAGAATGCTTCCGCTGAGATCACTGATATTTATGTAGCACTTTGTAAAAGTGATTTTGTATTTATAAAAACACTTACTAAATGTTAGGCAAACAATTATTAATATCATTTTACAAATGATGGAAATGAATAGCATCAGAAACCAGAAACTGCCTTGACTGGGCCAGGGATTTTGCTCAGTGGTTCCACTGTCTGTCTTGTAAGTTCAAGATCCCAAATTTGATCCCCCAAAAAAGAAAAAGAAACTTTCTTGATTATTAGCCACATACTCCACTGGGAAATCACTAAAAACTCTGGACTCCTTAGTTTGTAGGTCAGTTTCTTGACATACGAATTTGAGCTTCAGGAGATCAAATCACTGCTGTCTCATAGTCAAGAAATGCACGTTCTTCTGTAGAACAGAATGTTCCAGAGTTCAGCTTGGGCACTGATGGTTGACTTATCAAGACATCAAGCCCTTAAGTCACCTCCCACATTCCTCACATCATATCAGAGTTGATGTGTTATGTTCTTGTCTTTTTCGAGTGTCTCTAACTAGTCTCCACTTGTCTAATTTTAGACATCAAGCGTTTCTGGCCAGACACTCCATAACTGATTGTGTGTTCTGTACAGTGCATACACTGAGCTGTGACAAACCTCACAAATATCACCAATTCAGGGACAACTGAATGGATACTAAGAAACAGATATTAACAAAAGGCTAGGTGAATAAGCTGATTACATTTTCTGCTGTGGAAAACAGTTCAGCAGTACCTCAACAAGTTAAACATAAATTACCGTATGACTCAGCATTTCTACTCTAGGAACATATCAAAGAGAAATGAAACATATATTCACAATAATAAGTAATTAGCATAGAGTGTTAACTCCTGCAAATTAGTTTTCACTTATATGTGTATTTCCTACATTTATAAATAAAATACTATGTAATGCTACTGAACAGTGCTTGTATTGTTCTCCAGGTATGTGAATAAAGATTATGTTATTATAAAACAATCTCAAAAAGAGAATTATGTTTATATAAAAACTTGTACACAAATGTTCACAGCAGCTCTATTTATAATAGCATTATGTGGGGATAACCCAAATATCCATCAAATGACGAATGGATAAGCAAAATGTATGACAGCCATACAGTAGTATATTATTTAGCAATTAAAAAAATGAGATAGTGAAATATGCTACAACATGTACGGACCTTGAAAGCTTTATGATAAGTAAAAGAACACAGACACAAAGATCATATATATATATATTTTGGTACCAGGGATTTAGCTCTGACCTTGCACTTGCCAGGCAGATGCAGTGCCACTGAGCTGTATCCCTGGCCCAAGACCATGTATTTTAAGATTCCATTCAGATAAAATGCACAGAATAGGCAAATTCATGACACAAAAAGCAGATTAATGCCTGCCAGACAGTAATAGAAAGACAGCATAAGAGCTGACTACCAACAGGAAAAAGGTTTCTTTTTAGGGTGACAAAAATGTTATATAATTCAACATAACATAATATACTATGTTATGATATGCTAAAATCCAATGAAATATACACTTCAAGATGGTGAGTTTTTATTCGATGTGAATTATAGCTTAATATTAAAAAACAAAAGATATAGGCAACAGCATCCATGACAATTCTCTAGACAATGGGTCAAAATATTAAATATTAAAAAATGGAGCCAGGAATAGCTGTGCATATCTGTATCCTAGCTACTAAGGGGGCTAAGATGGATATGGAAAGTTTAAAGCCAGACTGGGTAACTTAGTGAGACCTCTCCAAATTAAATTTTAAAAAGGGCTGAGGATGTAGTTTAGTGTAACCTAGCTTTAATCCCTAGTACTAGAAAGAAAAAAGACAAACTTTTATTATTTAAGGTATTTTAACAAAGGCATTCAAAATTAGTGTAAAAATATTCAGTAGCAATGTGACAGCTAACAATGTAGAGAAAAAAAATCAAGTGAGATACGTTTTTCATAAAAGTATTACCGAATATTTAAAGATTTAACTGGAAATAAAATCATAAAATTTCTACCAGGAAAAAAAATAAATATGAGAAAATAGTCACTATATAATTTAATAAAAACCATGTTATCAAACTATGTAATATTATCTTATCTGGATAAAAACACATATTTTCAGAATATTTACTGACATGTAGCACAATATTAAAAAACAAGGTAAAAATACTATATATAGTGTGACTCTAAGTTTTTTTTAAAGTAAATTATACACTCACAGAGATAAAAGCCAAGGCTAAATACACCAACATTTTAAGAATCTTTCCCTTCGAGTAAAGAGATTATAGATGAGATTTTGCTGCTTTAACTTTTCAGCTTTCTACAGTTTCTATTATGTTAAATGAAAAAAACTACTAGTAATGAATATATTTACCTATCTTACTTTCCCTTATTTCCACACAGATGCCTCAGGCAGTGTTGTATCAAGAATTTCCATTCCAATCACCACGTTTCCCATTCCCAACATTACCTGGAAGATGTCCATTAGAATCAAGGTTGCCAGGAGCATGGTGATCATTTCAAAATGTCCTGTCTTCATTTTTCTTTTCTAAATTAAAATGAAGAAACTCCAACTCAGTAGACTTAAAAGAGGAGGTTAGGGGAATAAGAGCAAGACGACTATATATATTCATTCTGGGTGAGAGTGGATATTGAGATGGTCTTAGAAAGTGATTATCAATAAATTCCTAATGACTACAAGAGCCATTAAGTTTTTATTAATGGTCTAACACCTTCATTCTAGAGATGAAACAAAACTCATAGAACTTCAGGGATTTGCTCAAGATTAATTCTGTCCATTTCCATATTCCTCTAGACATGTATCTTCCACCACAGTCACTAGTAGACATATTTTCTCTATTTCTCAATCTTTCCTTTCTATCCACAGGAAATAACACAATCAAACCAAACACCACAGTCTCAAATAGTCTCCCAGCTCCCATTTGCTAAGAATTTTCTAGCAACATGTACACATACATCTCACAATTTTCTACTTTCTTTGCAAACTAAGTTGTTTCAATTTGGATAGGAAGGAAGAAAATATGAGGCTGGTAGAATAAAGCAGATTTTCAGAGGTGGCTTCCTTCTCCCATATATTTACAATCAAGAGAAGCCTAAAGGTAAACAAGTGTCTCTCATAATTTCTGAAAATAGGAATGAAAATAAGAAAGACCTGCGTAGGCAGCATTTCTAACAAGATTATACAACTCCATTGGCTGAATGTTGAATATTCATCCCAGTACTCGTGACACTGAAAGGGGTAAACAACAGGGTAACAGGTCTACAAAGACTAAAGTTGTCCCAGAGCCATTAACCAATTCAATTAAGGATTATAGATCTGCCTCTGGTTTCCCCTACATACCAACAAAGTTGACATTACTAGAACTGAAATGAAATCTCTTTTATCTTACCTATAATCATATATTCTGGATTCTGAAAATGGGAATGAACAGCATAGTGGAAGGGAGATAGTCTTCCTTTTTAAATAACATCTTGGTCCTATGCTCCTTTCTTTAGAAGCAGTTTCTTTAACTAAAGTTATTAAAATATAGTATTAAAGTTTAACTTCTGTGTTAAAGTTCTCTTTCCAAAAAAGTGTTTGGAATGTAACATTTAGAAGATACTATCAAAAGGCAGTATGTGCCCAAAAAGCTCTGGTTCAGAGTTTTCCTGAAAATTCTTCTTCACTTCTGTAGTCTGAGTTCAAATAAGTCAAAATGTTTACCTGCCTTATTGCCTTTGATGGAAGTTTAAGTGATGCTAGATCTCAAATTGACTCCCCACTCTCAGTTGTGGTGACCGTGTCCTCAGGAGGGGATGTTGCTGACAGTGAGAGCTGAGAAGGGAATGCTTTTCTTTTTATAAACACTCCCAGCAGTAGATTGGCAGAGGCATATTACTCCACTTGTGTTCTGCTATTTATATCTGGCTTCTACAGTATGCCTTGGAATCACTGCTGTTAACACTTTAAAACTCCAAGCAGGCTGTAAAGCCATGTCAATTCCTCCTAGCCGTGCAGCACATTCAGTTGTGAGCCCACATTTCTGGGCTTCTTGCAGAACGAAATGACTTCCCACTTCTAACCCTCTGTACCGAGAGGTCAGGCTAAAGCTTGGATTTAACTCTAGCTGCATAATTCACATAACTAAGACCATTTGCTTTCTTAATTACTGGTAATTTTAATGGCTATCACTGTTCATTCAACTAGCTACCATCTTTCAGATACTGTGCCAGGTGCTAGGATACACAAGCAATTAGAACAAAGTACTGAAAGATATCTATAATCTAATAAAAGACACAAATATGAATATTTAATTAAGAACCTTGAGTACAAAGTCCAGTGAGAACACTAAAGAAGAAAGGATTTGCTAATTCTTGCCAACTGTACTGCTCATTTGAATAAGGTAAAATAATAGATATACTAGAAGCATATTGTAAATAAGTTGGCAATGTTGAAGAACACTGACTTTCACTGACTGTAGATTTAAAAAATCTTGAGATATCCTAGAAAATGCATGCATACTTACATCAAAATATATTAATAGAATGTTGATAATAACACTCTTCAATAATAGCCATTATAAATTAAAAACCATCCAAATGCCCATTAACAGATGAACTATTAAGTATACTTACACAATGAAATTTTCTATGTTGAAAATGTAACAATATGTAACAATATCTCACAAAGTTTTGAACAAGAGACATAAACAGGTATGCACTGCATGACTTAACTTATGTAGAGTATAAAAATCAGGCAAAACATATCTATATCATTTGAAGTCAGAACAGTGGTCACCCAGAGTGGCAGATAGTAGGTGGAAGGTGTACAAGGCATACATGTGAGATGCTAGCTATGTTTTGTTTTTGTTGCTGTTGTTCTGCATGCTGATTACACTGCTGCACTGTTCATTTTGTAAAAATTCACTATTTATGTGTAATTTTCTTTATATATATGTATAAATATTGTTTCAATAAAACATTTAAAATTATATTGATGCATACCCACACTTAAAAATGCATGGTGAAAAGTTTGCCCAGATCTATGTCAACATCACCTTTCTGTATTATCACTATGAATTCTGCTGGGCAAGCATACACTTCTGGAAGTCCTGTTGGAAGTCCCACAAACTGCTGGTGAAGAAGGCAGTGACCACCCCTGTCATATCATATCCTGTTTCACTGGAGCTGAGTCCAAGGCTGATCCAGCCACAATTACTGCAGTAGGTAAGTAATGTAGAGAAAGAGAGGGCACTGCCTCAAGGCTTACAGTATTCTGGGTATCTGTGCATTTGTTCTTGATTTTTAAAGAAGAAATTGGTCTTTTAATTATTATTATTTATAATCCTATTACTGAATTCTAGATGATCAACATAGAGCAAAATTGCAGAGTACGTAAAGGTACTAATTTCTGCATCTCTGTCTGCTTGTTACTTTAATTTCTCACTCCACCTTTGTCATACAAAGATTGTCATTCTCAACTGTAGACATCAGGTTGATGTTTATGACTTTTCTGTATGTTGTTGTTTTGATTGGACTATGCATTTATTTTCAGAAACTTAGAGTTGCCCCTAGGATAAGTTTATTGGTACATTTAAAGCAAACAATACAATTACATTTATCATTGGGATTTTGTACCTTTACATGGTATGTCTTGGTTATTTCTAATAAAATTTTTAAAAAGCCATATTTTTTAAAAAGTCAAGTATATACCACTAGTGGTTCAAGCTGTCTGGAAACTAAGCATACGAATTATGTCCCCATCATGAATGTGTTAGGAGAAAACTAAAGAAAACTTAATGCTTTTAAATATAAAATACTCCTTTCTGGAGCAGGAAAACTAAGCTCATAAAAAAGGGAAGCAAAACTAAAAGGGGTAATCCCTTTTGTTTTATGAGAACAGGAGATGATCACAGAGTGGGTGAGGTAGCATTCTGACATGTTCCTTGTCACCCAGGACAACTACCTCTTCTTCAGTGAGCTGACTACTTCTACCCCAAACAGGAAATTCAAATGTTGGTCTTATTAACTTTTTTCCTCCCCTTACAGTACTGGGGACTGAACTCAAGGCCTTGAACATGTTAGACAAGTATTCTACCACTGAGCTACTATCCCTAGTCCTTTTTAAAGTTTTTATTTTGAGATAGCGTCTCACTAAATTTCCCAACCTAGGCTCAAACTTGCCATGCTCCTGCCTTAGCCTCCCAAGCAGCTGAGATTATCATCATGTATCATTACATTCAGCTCCTATTTCTTCTATAAAATTAACAAAAAGGCTATCCTTAAACTACAACACATTACCATTTAAAGTTTCCTTAGAATATTTAGTGAAGGAATCTCTAAAAGTTGACATGGAATTCATCTGGAAACTCATTTTTGTGGCTCACAATCTTTATACTTTGGCATTCTTCTTACTCTTGAAACACCATTTACTGAGCCCCTATGTAATTTGGGCTTAATACATGTGCACGCGCACACACCCTATTTTTAAAGAAATTAGTTTATAGGAAAAGGATACCATATAAATAAAAATTATAATACCATAAAGTAAGTGCAATGTCACAGATGTACAAGGGATGATATAGGTCCACAAAGGAGGGTAACAACCTGGAACCAGGGAGAGGCACTGAAGTGGCAATTTTGGTTGAGGACTGAAAAAATAGGAATTAGAGAAAAAAGAGTATTCCAGGCAGAGGTAAAAGCACCAGTATAAGGCACTGGTGACCCACAGTCCAAACAATGTAAATCATTTAATACAGCTGGATGGCATGAAATATGTTAAGGTGCAGAAAGATTCAAGGCTGGATAGAAAATCAGGACCAGATCATAAAGAGCCTTGAGTGTGATGTTTAAAAGTTGAAACTTCAGCCAAGTATGGTAATGTACACCTGCAAGTCCAGCTCTCCAGAAGGCTGAGACAAGAGAACTGCAAGTTGGCACCCAGTGTGGACAGTGTGATGTCTATGTGAAACCCTGTCTCAAAAAAAAAAAAAAAAAAAGGATGGGGATTAGCTGCTCAGCATGAAGATCCTGGGCTCCATACCCAGAGCAACACACATACATAAAGTTGAAATTTTACATCTTTTTGTGATGAGAAATTATGGATAGGAAACTAAAGTGGAAAGACATGATTCAATTTCTTATTTTTTCTTTTTTTTTGGGGGGTACCAGGGATTGAACTCGGGTCCTTGCTCTTGAGAGGCAGGCCACGGAACTGCTGAGCTAAATCCCCAGCCCAACATGATTCAATTTCAAAGGTCACTTTCACAGAACAGAAGGATGAATTAACAAGAATTTTTGACTAGAAGAAAGGAAATGTGTTGGAAGATATCTGATTAATCCAGGAGGTAAGTGGTAGGAGCTTGACTTAAATCAATGGTAATAGACTTTGAATGAAAAAGATTTGATAATAATTACATAGAATAAGGATGTATAGAGGCATAGAGTAAGAGAAAGGAAAGCATATAAGCTTATTAGACAGCAGATATATATTCAGTAGATGTAAGATGTATGAATGAAGAGAACAATTTCCTGAAGAACACTGGCATTTAGAGTCAGATGGAGATAGGACTTCAAAAAGGATATTACAAAAGAGACTTATACATTAAATCTAAAATTTTCCCCAAAGTCTCAGAGGTGGAGTTTTGGAAGGTGATCAGATCACAGAGGTGCTACATTTATCAGTGGATTAATCCATTGATGCTTTCATGGCTGAATGTGCTGTCAGACAGTGGGGACTGCTTGGAAACCAATCACTACAGCAAGACCTGGAAGGATGTATTTGTGTCCCTGGCTCCTCCCTTTCCATTCTACTTCCTGGTTGCCTTGGGATGGACAGCTTTCTTCCATCATGCCCTTATGTCATGCTGTTTCTTTTTGTCTTTTTTTTTTTTTTTTTTTTTTTTTTTTTTTTTTTTGTAAGGGGATCGAACTTGGGACCTTGTGCTTTCAAGGCAGGTGACCACACCACTGAGCTAAATCCCTGGCCCTATGCTGCTTCTAATTTTGAGCCAAACAACCATAGACTGAATCTGCTGGAAACTGTGAGCCAAATGAACTTCTTCTTTAAATCATGGGTTGGGTATGTTGTCCTTGTGATAGGAAAGTGACTAACTCAGCAACTAAGCAGAAGATCAAGAAGAGATTGTCAATGCAAGAGAAAATAATTGTTGGTCAAGGACCAAAAAGAAGTCAAACTAGATAAATAAAAGTCCCTTTTTAGCCTTGATTATATAAAACTAATCACTAACTTATAATAGAAAAAATTATATCAGTAGGTTAAGAGAAAATAGAAAATGTGAAGGCTATCAAAATAGATTACAAAAATGTTGGTAATGATTGCATTAGTCAGCTAGCTTGAAACAAACTTATTTTCTCGCAACTTTTGGACTGGAAGTCGAAAATCAACGTGCTGGGAGGTTTGGCTTCTTCTGAGGCCTTTTTCCTTGCAGGTGGGTGCCTACTCTCTGTGTCTCACATGGCCTTTTTCTTTGTGAGCACAGGCTCCCGGTATCTTTTCTTTTAAGATCATAAGTCCTTTTAAATTAGGGCCCC
Organism: Fukomys damarensis; assembly: GCF_012274545.1. Classification (NCBI taxonomy): domain Eukaryota; kingdom Metazoa; phylum Chordata; class Mammalia; order Rodentia; family Bathyergidae; genus Fukomys; species Fukomys damarensis. Next base: position 22,866,241 of record NW_022900944.1, read on the forward strand.
AGTTTTATGGCCTCAGTTGACCTTAATTATTTTCTTAGAGACCCTATCTCTAAAATGTCACACTGAGGGTTAAGGTTCAACTTTTAAGGTAATGGGAATGTTCTAGGAACAGGGAAGAGAAATGCAAACAGGCTCCATGGAATATGTGGGAATTACTACTATACATATGAGAAACTGAAAGGTAGTATGGCTGGTGCTAAGATACCAAGGGGCAGAATGGTGGAAGCTAGGGAGGTAGCCAGGGCTATTAAAATGAATTTGGTTTTAATCCAAAGACTGGTGTAATGAGCTGGGCATAATTCCAGCACTCTGGGAGCCCAAGGCAAGAAGATGGTAAGTTCAAACCTGGTAGCTTGGGCAATTTAGGGCTTCAGCAAGATTTCTCAAAAAATAAAAAAGGACCAGAGGTGTAGCTTAGTACAAAGGCCCTGGACCAACCTCCAATATTACCAAAACAAACAAACAAACAAAAACAAAACAAACTGAATGACTACTGAAATATTTTGCATTGAAGAGATTCAAGATTAGATTTGCCTTTAAAAAATTACTGCCTCTACTGTCATAATCAGATAATGGAGAATCCAGAGTGGATCCTGGGTAATTAAGATTACTACAGATTTGAATCTGACTTGTACAAATGGTAGATGATAGTGCCATATACTCAGATGAGATAGAAAAATTTTTGGAGTCTGGTTTCAGATATGATGAGTTTGAAGTGCTGATTAAATACCCAAATGAAGATGTTGAAATAAATATATGTTTAGAGCTAAGAGCTATAGATTAAAAATATAATCTGGAAACCACTGAGATCTACACAATATTAATTACAACATGCACCTGCATGCAGGCATGTGTGTATAAAAAGCACGAGGAAAGCCATAAATATGTTACAGAAACCAGAGATTTCAAAAAGGAAGGTGTCAGAGGAGAACTTGAAAGGGAAGGTGTTCAAGAATGTCAAATGCTGTTGATATCAATGTATGGTCCAGTGATGGCAAATCTTCTAGAGCTTTCAGTGATACAAAGAGTCTACTGCAGCACATGTGCCTTAGGTTCACCACCACTGGTAAACCCTATTCAGGGTTTAAAAGGACCTTAGAAATCATATGATACAATCCCCCCAATTTCCATAATTATGGAATCAAGATTCAGAGACTAACTAGTTAGTTAACAGAATATAGATAAAACCCATATTTCCTAATGCACGGGCCAATACTCTTCCAACACTCATTTGCCTAAAGACTAGTAGTTTCAGCCTCTACTTCTGATATTAAATCCTCTCTACTCCTTTAGTATTTCACCAAACCTCTGGTATTTTATGTCACACTTCTGAAGTTTTACAAGTTATTAGAGAGGTGACTTCACCAAACTCTCCAAATTAACTGCCTGGAGCGAGGGTCAGGGAAGGGGATTTAAAAAAAAAAAAGGTGTTATTTACATGTGTCAACTCCCCATGAAGAATGTAATCCTTATGTACTGTGAAAATATACTAATAAGAATGGGGGGAAAAACCCAAACCAAGTGCTGACTGATTTGAAGCTAAAGTTAGAAAACAGTCAGGCTGTGGATGTGGCTCAATGGTTTTGACGCATGCCTCCCCAGTTCCAATAAAAAAGAAAGAAAGAAAATAGTCATCGCTCCCCACTCCCTATATATTCCCACCATCCCTAAGCAATTCTGTTATACATCAGGTTCTCTCAGAATAGTATCCTGTATGCTTTGCATTCACAAGAAAGACTGCTTAACTGGAAAACAATTGAAAAAGATCTCTAACAGGGCTCCTCTTTGATTACCAGGTTTGCATATTCATTCTCCCGCTCCCTGGGAAAAATTCAGCTCCACATAAAGAAATAGGGGAGAAGGGATAAAGAAAGAGAAATTTTACGAGACAAGAACTACAAAAATAAATTTTAAGACTAATTTTTCCCATAATCTCTGCATTTCTATAGTCAATAAACAAACACCAAATTAAAAAAGGGTTTTATTTTATAAAAAGCAAATTTAGAAAAGGTAGAAAACATATTAGGCAAAGTTCCTGCCTTAGAGGAATCCATTATGTTGATTAGTCTCAACATTTTAAGACATCTATAGGAAAGTAAATTTTGATTTCATAATGAATGATCCAAAAGCAGTATCATCTGCCTACTAATGCTGTAGCTGCTAGTGTTACATACATAGTGCATTTTTCAATAATGGCTTATTCTGTATCCTCATCTCTATGTCAAACTTGTACAAACACAGCAGTTCAACTTAAGGTTTACTTATTTTCCTCTTAAAGTAAATTCCTTTGTTCTTAATGGTACTAAACTTTAATAATTTTACTAACTTATTGGTCATTTAGTACTTTAGTCATTTTTACAATTTGGGGTTGCCTGAAAATGTAATGACAGCACTAGATAGTAGGCAAAGGGCATTTTTGTTTTCCATTAAGATACCTATAAGGGAAAAAATGAGTTGAGAATTTATATGGGCAAAGAGCAAAAGATTCTATCACAAACACTTTAAGGCCAAGAAGAAGCTTTTAAAAGTAAGCTTTAGCCAAGGATTTAGCTCAGCGATTCGGTGGCCTGCCTCGCAAGCGCAAGGACCCGAGTTCGATCCCCGGTACCAAAAAATAAAAAAACCAAAAAATAAAAAAAATAAAAGTAAGCTTTATAGATGTTTTAAAAATGTTAATTCCTTACTACACTCAATCAAAAAAGATGGAGGAGGAAAATGAATTGGGGATATTAATAAATATTGAGGGGAAAATACAAGAGAAAGTGAATACAGTAAGAACCTAAAACTAGACCCCAACCCCAGCCGCTTGGGCACTCAGGCCCAAGACAAAGGCCTGCTTGGAGGAGAGCTGCACAGGCGCACAAGCAACAGCAAGAGGCCTGCCCAGATACCATCGGTAAGTGTATGGAGACCATAGAAAGAAGCCTACTCAGACACCGGGTCCTGGGGGGCGCAGCCCCCAATCAAAGCTCTTCCCAGATAATAGATACATAGGGGAGAAGGACCATGCCTAGATACCATAACAAGTATGCACAGGATCCCAGTCAGAACCCCACCTGGAAAACAGCAGTGCAAGAATCTAGAAGCCTACCATTCTAAACCCAGGAATTGATGCATGGGTGAGCAGAAGAGAAAAAAAAAAAGATCTCTAGGTGGCTTGCTGAAAATTGAAGACCACTGGATGAGCAAAAGTTGCCTTAACAAAAGTGCAGTGGGCTTCATCTGGTGTCAAGAAAGACATCTGGTGTCAAGAAAGACACGTAATGAGAAGAAACGTAAAAAAGTCTCAAAATCAGACTTCCAGATCACCTAAGGCAACCACAAAGGGAAATGAGATAGAAAAATCTGACACTAAATCACGTGGATACCCTGAACTAGCAACAAAAGAGGATCTGGAAAAAATGGGATCTGAAAAAAATAATTTCTCAGATAACAACAGAGATTGTGTCCATAATGTAAGACATGAATAATAAATCTAGAGCAGACACAGACAAAAAAAAAAAAATACAGGAGGAGAGCAACATGATGGAATCCCAATTTGGATACTAACAGACATGAAAACTCAAATAAACATTAACACAATATTAGTGGGGGACCTCAATATCCCAGTCACAAATAGATCAACTAGACAGAAAATAAACTAGAACTCAAACTCTTGAACAAATGAATTTAACAGATTTTTACAGAGTGTTGCACCCCACAAAATCAAAATATATATTCTTTTCAGCTGTACATGCGTCATTCTCAAAAACAGACCACCTACTCGCTCGCAGAACATGTTTAAGTAATGCAAAGGAATTGAAGTGATCCCCTGTATACTACCAGACCATAGTACGATGAAATTGGAGACCAAACAGCAAAAGAAACCACAAGAATTTCCTAAACACATGGAAACTGAACAACACTCTTCTGAATAACCAATGGCTCACAAAGCAAATTAAAGAATAAATCAGACAGTCTCTACAATAAAATGACAATGTCAATACAACATTTCAGAATGCATGTGATTCAATGAAAGAAGTCTTACAAGGGAAATCGATAGTAGTGAATACTCATGTCAGGCAAACAGAGTGAGTTCAATTAAACAATCTGATGCTGAACCTCAAGCTTCTAGAAAAAGAAGAGCATGACAAACCCAAAGGTCATAGAAGGGAGGAAATTATAAAGATCAGAGCAGAGGTCACTGCAATGGAGATGAAGGGAATGATAGAAAAAAATTAATGAAGCCAAGCATTGGTTCTTCGAAAGAATAAACAATCGACTAACCCTTAGCCAACCTTATCAGAAAGGAAAGAAAAGGCTCAACTCCATGCACTTAGGAATGAGGGTGAAATTACAACAGACTCTGCAGAAATCCAGAGGATCATGAAATACCTACTTTGAGAACCTACATGCCAATAAGATGGAAAACAGAAGAAATGGACAGATTCCTAGATACATGTGAATTACCAAAGTTGAATGAAGAAAACTTAAAAATTCTAAACAACCCAATATCAATCAATGAAATTGATAATGTAAGTAAAAATCATCAACTAAGAAAAGCCCAGGCCTTAATGGCTTCACTGCTGAATTCTACAAGACATTTAGAGAGGAACTATTGCCACTACTGTTTCAACTCTTCAGTGAAATTGAAAGGGAAGCAATACTCCCAAATTCATTCCTGGAAACAAGTATCATCTTGATCCCAAAAGCAGAGAAAGACCCAACCAAAAAAGAGAACTATAAGCCAATCTCACTACTGAACCTAGATGCAAAGCTCCTTAATAAGATACTGGCAAACAATGCAGAAGATCATCAAGAAGATCATATACCCTGACCAAGTGGGATTCATCCCAGGGATTCAGGAATGGCTCAACATATGCAAATCAATAAATGTAATCTGCTATATTAATAGAGCCAAAGACAAAAATGATATGATCATCTCAATAGATGCAGAAAAAGCGTTTGACAAAAATCCAACATGCATTCATGATGAAAACCCTACCAAAAACTGGAATAGACGGTCTCTACCTCAATCTGCTAAAAGCCAGCTATGAAAAACCTACAGCCAATATCATACTAAATGGTCAAAAACTGAAATCCTTCACACTAAAATCAGGAACAAGACAAGGATGTCCACTATCACCACTCCTGTTCAATATAGTTTTGGAAACAAAAGCCACAGCAATTAGACAACAGAAAGAAATGAAAGGAATAAAGATAGGAAACAAGGAAGTCAAACTGACATTATTTGCATATGATATGATACTCTATATAGAAGACCCCAAGGACTACACCAAAAGTCTTCTAGACTTAATAAACAAATTTAGTAAAGTAGCTGGATACAAGGTCAACACAGAAAAAATCAATAGCTTTTCTGCGCATGAAAAACAGACTAAGAGAGAAATAGGCCAATCAATTTCTTTCACAATAGCATGCAAAAAATTGAAATACCCAGGAATCATCTTAATGAAAGAAATCTAAGACCTCTACTCCGAAAACTGTAACACCCTGAAAAAAGTGGAAGATGATATCAGAAAATGGAAAGACATCCCTTTCTGCAGAGTAGGAAGAACCAACATAGTGAAAAAGGCCATCCTTCCAAAAATGCTATATCGATTCAATAAAATCTCAATTGAAATCCCAGCAACTTACTTCACAGACCTTGACAAAAAAATTCCAAAAATACATTTGGAACAAGAAGAGACCTAAAATAGCAAAAGCAATTCTGGACAATAAAGACAAGGTAGGTGTTATCACAATCCCCAACCTGAAACTATACTACAAAGCAACTCTGATAAAAACAGCATGGTACTGGCAAAGAAACAGACCTGAGGAACAGTGAAACTGATTAGAAGATGCAGAAACAACTCCAGACTCACTCAGTCACCTCATTTTTGCCAAAGGAGTCAAACACCCTCACTGGATGAAAGACAGCCTCTTTAATAAATGGTGTTGGAAAAATTGGGTTTTAACTTGCCAAAGATTAAAACTAGACTTATATCTCTCACCGTGCACTAAACTAAAATCAAAATGAATTAATGATCTAAATATTAAAACAAAAACACTAAACCAGCTGGAAGTGAGAAATTAGGTAGAACTCTTGAAGACATGGCTGTGGGAAAAGATTTCATCAACAAAACCTCAGCTGCACGTGAACTAGCACAAACAATCAACAAGTGGGACATCTTCTTATTAAAAAGCTTCTGCACAGCAAGATAAACCACCAACAGTGTGACGAGACAACCCACAGCATGAGAAAAAAATTTTATGAGCTGTTCCTTAGACAAGAATATATAAAGAACTTAAAAAAAAACAGACCTCCCAAATTTAAAGACCCAATAAAAAATGGGCATCTGAAATGAACAGACCTTTCTCAGACAAAGAAGTAGAAATAAGAGATAAACCTATGAAAAATTGTTCAACATCACTGGTCATTCAAGAGATGCAAATGAAAACATTTGCTGAGATTCCACCTCACCCCAGAAAGAATGGCTGCTATCATGAAATCAACCCATAACAAATGCTGGTGGGCTCTGGGGAGAAAGGAACCATGCTCCACTGCTGGTGGTAGTGAAGGCTCGTGCAAACACTGTGGAAATTAGTATGTAGATACCTCAGAGAACCAGCACTAGAGTTCCCGTTTGACCCAGCTATTTCCCTGCTGAGTATCTTCCCAAAAGAATTAAGAGAATCATACCACAGTGATATATGTTCACCCATGTTCATAGCACCATAGTGTGCAACAGCTAGAACTTGGATACAGCTCAAGTGCCCATCAACTGGAGACTGGATTAAAAAAAAAAAGTGGTCCTTTAAAATCAAGTACTACTCAGCCATACAGAATGATAAATTAGAAACACTTATAGCTAAATGGATGCACATTGATGTGATACTCTTAAGTGAAATCAATAGGACACACATATAAATACTGAATAATTTCTCTGGTGTGAGAAACTTAAACTGTAAATAAGGATTAAAAGGTATAATAGATAATGTGAAATAGGAAGTAAAGGGGCAAAGAGAAAGGGGAATTGGGAGGGGCAGGCAAAAGGAAAGAAGGGAATGGAATTAATATGAGAAAATAGGAAGTCATGGAACAGCAGAAGGGAGGGCAAGGGAATGGGGAAAAAATAAGAACCCAAGATAGATTACGTAAAGGTTCAAATTTTCAATGATGAATGTCATTATACTGTATACCTAAAATGTACCAGTAAAATTAATTTTTTTAAAAAAAGAAAACTAAAGCAAAAGATCTCTACTTTCCAAAGTAAATATCCGCTATTGTATTCTTCCCTGCACAAGAATCTCAGTGCAACAGAAAAATTCAACAGGATTGTGGGCATTTACAGATTTTTATTCAATGCATGGGGAAAAAATGCTCAACTCTCAAGTAGCTGTCATCACAGGATGTAAGGATTGTTCAAAATAGCAAATATATATAAATATAATCCAACAGAAGTCAGGACAAAAATCACATGATCATCTCAATAGATAAAAAAGTTTTCAACAAAATCCAATATCTATTCATGATAAAACCATGAAGAAAATAGGTACAGAAAAACCTTATTTCCATGTGATCAAAGCCACTTATGACAAACCTACTCCCTACATCATACTAACCAGGGATAAAGAGAAAGTGTTTCCTCTAAAATCAGGAATAAGAGAAAGATTCCCACTATAACCACTGTTTGACATAGGCCTTGAAATATTAGCCAATACAATCGGGCAAGAGAAAGAAATAAAATGTATATGTGCAGGAAAAGAAGAAATCAAAGTATCATTATTTGCAGATGTTATGATCCTTTACTTAAAAGACCCATAAAATTCCACCAATATTCCTAGAATAGCCAAATTTAGCAATTTAGCAGTATATGAAATCAACATGCATAATCAATAGTATTGCTATGCACTATAAATGAACTTACTGAGAAAGAAATTAGAAAAACAATACCATTCACAACAACATCAAGTAAAGTACTATACTCAAGACTAACCAAGGAAATGAAAGGCCTCTATAACAAAAAATGCACCACTCTGAAAAAGGAGAAGAAAGAAGATATCAGAAAATGAAAAGATACCCATGTACCTAGATAGGCATAAACAAAATAGTCAAAATGGATACACTTCTGTTATGGTTGAATCTAGATGTCCCCCTAAAACACCATGCAGTCATGGGTGGGGCTTTTCATAGGTGGCTGGATCTAGAGTATGTGATGCTGGGATCAAGGATAGGTAATTACTAAATTAGTTCCCTGACTGGTTTAGCATAATTCTGGGACTGGATAATGGGAAGCCTCTCCAGGAGTGTGAGTGTTACATGCCTTTAGGGTGGGTGGCCTGGATAAAATATAAGGGACCGAAAGGGTTGTTCTTGGTCGTCACTTGCTGCTTGCTACTTCACTGATTCACTGTCTTCTGCCCATCGTGAACTGTTCTTCTTTGTCATGCCCCTCTGCCAATACCCCCTGATTTGGAGCTAGCCAATTATGGACTGAAACCTCTACAAATGTTGACCTAAATAATAAATAAACCTTTCCTCCTTTAACTTTGAGTGTTGGATATTTTGTCTCAGCAATGAGAAAAAAAGTAGCTAAGATGAAATTTGGTAGAAGTGAGGTGGTTGTTTTGACTGTACCTGACTGTGTGGTTCAAGAGCCTTTGCAACTGGCATGTAGGAAGTGTTTGGAAATATTTGATGATGCTGGCTGAAGCAGCAGCTTTGGAATTCCTTATGCTGTACTTGATAGGAGATTCTGGTCAGAGATCAGAAGACCAGAATGCTGTTATAAATACTGCTGGTAAAGACCAAACTCAGGAGGTTTCTGCTGGGAAGAAGGACTGCATTGGCCGTTGCACTCCAAATGGTGTGCATTATACCTTGGCAGAAAGTTTGTCTGGATTATGTTCATCTCCAGAGACTTTGACTGAGACTGAGATTAAAGGCAGCAGATTAATCTTGCAGAAGAAATTTCAAAACAGTCTAATAGGGGCTTTTAGCCATATCTATATGGAGAATCAAGAGCAAAGAGCATTGATTTTCAATGTTTTACGTTTGGCCAAAAGAGGAACCCCTGGCAGAGCTGCAGCCTGCAAAGATAGAGCAGAGAATTTGGTTGGTGAGAAGGAACAGGACAGTGGAAAAGTTGGCCTGAGGACATCACACACAAAAAAACCCAAACCACAACAAAACAAAACAGCAAGGCTCCAGCCTTTCAAAAGCCTCAAGGTTGAAAAATGAAAGAATTTACTTTGAAAAGAGAACCCCAGAGCACCACATTCCAAATGGCAGCAGCCTAAAGAATGTGTTCCTCAGGATTGGGTTCAGAGTGCTCAGCAATCCAGGCACTTGACCCCTGTGTGGAAGCCTGGCTACTGCTCCAGCTGGCAACAGACCCTGTCATCATCCATGTGGTGCTGATTTTAGGTGCAAGCACAAGAGTTGTGAGGTCAGGAAAGCTTCCACCAAGATTTCAGAAGAGGTGCCCCTGACAGGGTATGAAGCTGAAGGTGTGGTGAAGACCTCAGAAGGTGGGAGAAGCCAGGAATGTGGATTGTCTGAGGAACTGAAGGAGCAGAGAAGAGAAGCCATGGGAGTGACAGAAGGGCTGTGGGAGTGGAGCCACTCAAGCTTTTTGGAGTTCACAACTTGCCACAGATTGCCCAGGATGCTAGACATGGAAATATGGAATTTAATGTTTGCTCTGCTAGATTTTGGTCTTGCTTTGTTTCCATTCCTTTTTATGTCCCTCTTTGTACACTTTTGAAGACAATGTCTATCTTGTGCCATGTATGTTGGAAGTGATTAACTTTCTTTTCATTTGTACAGGGTCTCTTAAGAGTTTACCTTAAATCTCAGAGAAGACATAGACTTGGATTTTTCAGCAGTGCTGAAACTGTTAGGGTTTTGGCAACTCTTAGAAATGGACTAAATGCCTTTTGAATAAAGGGATGTGAATGAGTCTTAGGGAAGTCAAGATTGCAGTGTTATTGCTTGTGGATAGATGCCCCAGAAAGCCACATTTGATCACAGGTAGGGCTTTTCAAAGGTGACTGGATCTAGAGTGTGTGATACTGAGATCAAGGGTGTGTGATTACTAAATCAGTCTCCTGACTGGCTTGGCATAGTTTTGGGAATGAAAAATGGGAAGGCCCAACATGAGTGTCAGTACATCCAGCCTAAGGACAGTAGCTTGAATAAAACACAAGGTAGAAAGAGAGTTATTGCTGTTTTTTTGCTACTTCATTGCTTTGCTGCCTTCTGCCCACCATGAAGTGTTTCTCCTCTGCAAGGCCCATCTGCCATGCCACCCTGCCTTGGAGCCAGCCAGTTATGGACTGAAACCTCTACAAACTGTGAGCTAAATAAACCTTTCCTCCTTTAACTTTGGATGTTGGGTATTTTGTCTCAGCAATAAGAAAAAGATAACTAAGACAACTTCCAAAATTGATATACAAATTTAACACAATCCCAATCAAAATAACAACAGCATTCCTCACGTAGAGAAAATAATGCTAAAATTCATATGGAGCCAGAAGAGAGCCAGAATAGTAAAAGCAATTCTGAGTAACAAATACAAGCAGGAGGCATCACAATCCCAAATGTGAAGTTATATTACAAAGCTACAGTGATGAAAACAGCATGGTATTGGCAGAAAAACAGATATGTGGATCAACAGAACAGAACAGAAGAAGCAGAGATAATCCCAGGCGTATTTAGCCATTTGATCTTTGAAAAAGGGGACAAAAACATATACTAGAGGAAAAACAGCCTCTTTAATAAATGCTTCTGGGAAAATTAATATCTACATGCAGAAGATTGAGTCTAGACCCATTTATCTCACCATGTATTAAACTATGACCAAAATAAATCAAAGACCTAAATGTTACAAAAGAAACAATCTGCTAGAAGATGAAATAGGTAAAATCTTGACAACATAGGCATAGGCAAGGACTTTCTGGTACTAATGGCACTAGAAATAATAATGAGAATCAACAAAGGGGATCATATCAAATTTAAAAGCATCTGCACAGCAAAAGAACCAACAGAGTGAAAAGACAACCTACAGAATGGGGAAGAGTATTTTCCAGCTATTCCCTGGATAGGGGGACTAACATCTAGAATATACAAAGAACTCAAAAACATTAGACTCCCCCAAAATGAAAGAACCATCAAAAAATGGGCAACCAGTCAGGGATTTAGCTCAGTGGCAGCATGCCTGCCTCACAAGTGCAAGGTCATGAGTTTGATCCCTGGTACCTGAAAAACAAAACAAAACAAGAAAATGGGCAACCAAAATGAATAGATGAAAATGAAAAGATGTTTAATATTTCTGGTCACTGGAGAAATGTAAATTAAAACAACACTGAGATACCATCTTCCTCTACAAAGAATGACTATCAAGAAATCAAATAGTAACAAATGCTGGTGAGGCAGGGAGGGTGTTCTATACTGTTGGTAGGAATGTAAACCAGTACAAACACTATGGAAATGAGTATGGAGATTACTCCAAAAACTAAAAAATACAAATCTCATTTGACTCAGCCATTCCCCTTCTCGGTATCTTCCCAAAAGATTTAGTGTCATCATATTACAGTGATGCATGCATATCCATATTTACAGCAGCACTATTTAGAATAGCTAAATCTTTAAAACAGCCTATATGTTACCAACATGGATAAACTGGAAGGAAAGCATTCACATGTAAATGGATGAACCTTCAGATCATATTTTTTTTTCATTTTGAACAGTAAGTTTATTTAAATAAGACACCGACTTAAAGGGAAAACTATCTAGAATTTTTAAAGAGTATTTACTCCTAATTAAAGACAGATCATGCTCACTTTGGTAGCACATGTACTAATGAAAGACAGATTGCCCTACATGTAACAGCTACATACAAAAAAGTTATAAAATTGTCCTTGGTTTTACAATAATAAATGAAAAACATTAAAATTCTCCAATCAAACAAGGTATGCAGGCTTTTTTTGTTTTTTTTGAGACAGGGTCTCACTACGTAGTTCAGACTGCCCTGGAACTCACTATGTAGGCCAGCCGAAATCACAACAATCCTCCTGCCTCAGCCTCCTGATGCTGGGATTACAGGCATGTGCCACCACACCAGCTCCCTATGCAGGGATTTTTTTATGTTGCTGTCTTTTCTGTTAAAACAGTGAGAGCCAGGCCAGGGGTAAAGCTCAGTGGGCTGTGCCTGCCTGGCAAGCACAAAGTCTTGAGTTTGATCCCCAGTACCAGGGGAAAAAAACAAATAGAGCAAAATAATTTAATGGAATATAAAGATAAGAGCTGATGAGTATGACACTAATGGAGAAAGGGAATTATTTTCACAGAACCAGTATCTCCCCATCCCATCTCCAGTGATGTCAATTGAAGCATATTGTTGGCCATTTAGTTTAAAAAAAAAAAGCAATATGCTTGTGCACATACACCTGATACTTTATGTACAATAAAGGAAGGGAGAAGGGGCTAATGAAACAATAGAGAAAACTATACTGTAGAGGTCAGAATGTGGTGGAACCAAATTGCAGTTTTCTAATTGAGAATGTATTCTTTGTCTGTAAGAATAGAGTTCTGGAGCAGAGTAGAAACCTCCTGTCTGCTGCTGGAACAAATCAATTGTATCTTAGTCCTCCTGTTCCAACCGTATCTGTTTCATTGATTGGTTGTCCATCAAATCAGAATATGACCTGTCTCATTGACAAACCCTGTTTTCACAATAGCTTTCATTAGTTTACAAAGTAATATATGCCTCTTAATCTTTTTTTTTTTTTTTTTTTTTTTTTTTTTGGTGCCAGGGATCAAACTCAGACCCTTGCAATTGCAAGGCAGGTGGCAGAACCACTGAGCCAAATCCCTGGCCCTAAGTCTCTTAATCTGCACCACAGAACCATCCTGCTTCACCACCTTCAATTAATAAGATCTCTGTTTTCAGTCTTGAATTTTTCCGTGTTGGTCATAACAAGGACCTGAATCTTTTGGATTTGTCTCCTCCAGACTTAAAAGCTATGCAACTACCAAAATGACAATGCTTGGCACCTATCAAAGGCCTTTAGATAAACCCTCTGTAGAGTAACTAACTGCTGATCAAAACTACAACCCTCTTCAGGTGGAAGTAGCCAGAGCTGTCTTCGCCCTTTGCCCTCTCAAAGCAGTTGGGGAGGGGGTGTATTGAAAATAGGTAAGTTAATTAGATATCTTGTAGGCAGTTAGACAGGGCCGTCCTCAAGTAGCCAGCCCTCAGGAGCCAACAAGGAGGGCAATCAAGACACATTCAGTTTAAGCCAGAATTGTAAAAGAAGAGAAACTACTATACCCTTGTACTTCCCCTGGGGATAAATAGCGATTGATATTCTAAATAGGTATCAATCACCTGGGTAGGGGCCAAGGTCTTAGCCCAGCCTTTCCAGGAAATATCCCTGACCCCCATCCTTACTGAAAATCCTTGTAGCTTGCTACATGAGTTGCTCCCCCTCTTGACCCCCATTTAATCAATACTACCTGGGTGACTGTATCTGTAATTGTATTGGTTGGCCATGGTTTTGCCCCACCTCATGCCCACCTTGTAATTTTCCATTGGGTCTTATAGTTTTGTCCCACTTTGTACCTGCCTCACCACATGGCTTTGCTGTATAAAACATCTTTGAAAAGTTTTCCTTTCCCCTTCTGTCTCTCTTAGACAGAAGCTTTCTTTTCCTCAATAAATTTTTCCTACTCTTAAAAAAAAAGCAGTACCAGGTGTGCACTGAACAAGCACACAAGTAGCAACAGGAGCTGCAGAAGGAGGTGGTAGCAGTGGCTCAGTTGAGATCATAATATTAAGTGAAAGAAAGTGCTGAGATACCACAAGGTTTCTTGTATATGAGAAACCCATAATATAAATACAGAGCAAAATATAAGATAAATATTAGGAAGTAGGGAAATCTTTCTCAGATGGGAAGGCGAACAAGAGATGGAGGGAGGGGAAAGAAAGAGATGAAAAGAAGGGAAAAAAGGGAAGGGAAAGGGGATAAAGAATTGAAGAAAATAAAAACAGCTTTTGCAAATGGAGAGTTCAAAGGAGCTGAGAGGGATAGGAAGGGTAGGTGATGAAAAACAGAATTGAGGTGTTAGGTACATATACCAACTTTCCACTATGTAATCATTATGTACTGCAAAAGTAATAAAAATGCACTAATTATGAAAACAAAATATCTTCTGCAGCAGACTGCATGCTTGTTGTGTGTGCTTACGTGTTGAAAGGGAATTGCTGTTACTTTTCTCACCTTTTAAATAATGAGGGTATTTTTTCTGCTCAGGAAAGAGAAATATAGAAATGACTACATCGAAGAATGAATCATCAGTGATTGATTCCTGGAATTGTGAATCTAAGTAAATAAGTATTAACATACACACTTTATCACCATCAATTTAACTCAAAGACAGTCTTCAGAGCAACATGTATTGTATATATTCTTCTACTTTTGTCAAATTAAATAAGCTAAATTCTACATTAACTAATGAGACCAGATTCAAGTACTTCAGTTTCCCAAAAGTCTATTCTAGAGTAATACACATCAGGTTCTTTCTTCAATGTTAAAGATTGCCCCCCAAAAGCTACTGTTACAATGGCTGTTGGGTTTAAAAAAAAATTAATAGGTAATCCTTATACGAAGATGAAAAAGGCAAAGCATTCATAAGAGTAACAGAACATGGCTAAATTCTAAATGAAATTTAATTTTACTTAACCTTATTGTCCAAACTACATCTAGTAGTCATGAATAATTAACACTTGATTCACAGTATCTGTCTGACCAACTCAGATGGGATTCCCTAGTTTCTAACACATCTATCTATAATTAGAATGCTATCAGAAAATTCTTAAGAAAAAACAAAAGTACTGCCACAGAACAACTTTGAATATTATGGATAAAAACCAAAGAGGACCATTAACAATATTCAAAAGTAAATTCTTTGAAAGATTAAAAAAAAACAGTATTACTCTTTTTTGCATGCATCTTTAATTTCCTGTCTTTAGCTTCTTCTCCCCTTTAAAAGTCATGTACAATCTTAGTGTTCTCATAACACTCACATCTGTCTGGGTCTATGTCTTCCTAAACTGCAATTTTCGGGTACCAAGTAAAGTTCTTGTAATTTTATAGTTTGAACTTAAAGTGATTATCATAAGCACTATATAAGTATCATACATACCATTTTCAATTTATTTTAAATATAGAGGTGCAGGAACTGAAATAGGACAAAGAGCATCCTTATCTTCTTTGTTCCTCTTCCCCTAACTTTAACATATTTTATAACCATAAATTATCAAGGACAGAAAATTAACATTGATAAATATTATTAAGTAAACTTCAGACTTCTTTAAATTTGACCTAATTACTGCCACTAATGTTCTTTTTCTAGAATTCTACCCAGGATTCACATTGTATTAAGTTATTTTTTCTTAGTCTCCTCCAATCTATAATAGTTCTTCCTGGCAGATGCAAACTTAATAAAAAGGATCAAAGTAAACATCACTAATAACACATATCAACATTGTGAACCTTGAAAGTACTGAATAGTTTCTTTGTAGTTTTTTTGCCAAAAATGAATAACTTCATTCTAATTTTAAGACATCAGATAAGTAAAATTGAGGGACATTCTATAAAATAATGGATTGATATTCTTCAAAAGTACTGGCATTATTTCTAAAATTTTTAAAAACTAAGTAAATTACATGGAATCTACATAAGCAATGATAAGATGCAAAAGCATGCCTAATTAATTCTAATTTACAGGTGATTTTTTTGCAGTTATCCATAGGACCCAATTCAAATTACATTTGAAGATCCACTGTTTTGTACCAAGATGATTTTTCTCTGATACTTTAGAATCCACACTTCAAGTTCATTATGAGGTAACTATTTTAGTAAGTCTGGAAATTTAATCTAGTATGTATTAATTTTCTAGGTTCCAACCTGACATATCAGGAATACACAGCTCTTTCTCGAATTTTCTTCTTCTCCCATTTGATGAGTAATAGGAACTTTGTTCCCTTCATGGTCTCTTTAAAGCACATCTAATCCCTTCTCTCCATAATCATTCTGCTGCTGCTGTTAATAATGCTAGGCCTGGGATTTGGCTCAGTGGTTCTGCTGCCAGCTTTGAAAGCACAAGGTCCTGAGTTTGATCCCCCGTACCAAAAAACAAACAAACAAAAACCAATAATGCTGATTCTTAGCAATTTCCAGGTCTATTCACTTAGACCAAACCTGCTACTTTTTTCTGTTCCTAGGCTTTTGAGATTTATTTTTTCAGTTTTAGAATATACTCACAGGCCTCCCAACTCTGAGTTCTGCATATTTTTAAAATTTTGGGAAGACACCACAGGTGTATATAAAAATATCCTTTTACTAGTTCAACCATCACAAAAACCAATCTACTACATGGGGTGAATCTTCTCATCCTTCCAAAGGTGCAAGCTCAAACTTCAAGCATTCTGTAAAAGAAGGAGCTAGAGGTTACTGGGACTCCAAGAAAGGATTTAGGACATAAACTAAATGAAGAGAAATACCGTAGGATGGAGTGATGGGAATGAGAGTGTGTTCCAAAGCAAATTCTTTGCGTTCTCTATCCTTTTCTGTTAATTTATGAAAGTCCACACAGCCTTCATTTGGTATAAAATCTTAAGACAGGAGTTGACCTACCCCACTAATGTCAGTTTCTGTTTCAGATTAGTTTCTGTCCACCTGGGCTAATAAACACGGGCTTCTCAACTTCTTATTCCTTGTTCCCAGAATAAACATGGCTGTTCTAAGGCTTTCCAAGGGCTATTATTGCTAGTCACAATGGGACAATGGAAGATAAATATTACTAAAAGGCAAGTTTTAATGTACAATAATTATGTGAAATATAAATTAAATGGGGCTCACTTTCTTAATTTCTTTCTTAACAGGACCCTCAGATTCTATTTATCTCAAATTGTCTCACACTTAATCTACTGCTCTGATCTTTTGTATTTTCTAATATCAGGAGGCCTGGGTCTAGGAGTTACATAGTCAGACCTTTGAGGTTGCCTTTTCTTCCTCATTTCAATATAGAAGAAGGGAATGCTTGTGTGCTTTATTACTGCTGCTGACTCTGGCTCTGCTTTTTAATAAATGTGTCAAATGGTTTAAAACTGAATTATATATCCTTTGAAACTTGTTTCTTCTTTGAAAAGGGAATAATGATGTCCTTTCTTATGAACTGCTATGAGCACTAGATAGTATGTATAAATGTGGCAGATATTTAACAAATGATGGTAATTATTCTGATCATCATCTATCCTGCTACCACCATATATACCCATCCACCAAATGGCACAGATGCACAAGAGGCAGTAGACACTCAGAGCTGAGACTTGAATGACATTTCTCTGACCAATCTTTTACTATTCATCCTTTTATACAGTTAGAGAGGGAAAGCAAGAAACTCAAAGAAGCAAGTGGATTCTAAGTTGGAACCAGGATGTTAGGAAGCCTTAGAAACAAGAAAACAGTAAGAATATTTTACTGGCTTTTTATTTAAAAAGACCTCAACAATCAGCATAATATATTAAATTTTAACAAAGCCTATACAAATAAGTATTGCTCTTGACTGGAATTCAAACAAAATGCATTTTTTTTCAATATTAAGATAACATAAAAAGTAAAATATCTGCGACAAAATATGCCCTTCTAGTCTTTGTTACACTCCTGACTATTAAAACATTAAATTTATGTAACCCTTAGTTCGAACTTATATCAAAGTTGTTGGTTACTAATACTCATTTTTATTTGTATTCTATTAAGAACACTAATAAATTCAATATAGCTTCATACCTTGCAGATGTAGCTCTTTTAACAGTCATATGCAGGGTTCATCTTTTCAGCCAAGATTCTTTTCTATATTATTTTCTTTCCCACTAGACCCAAAATAGTATCTGCTAGATATATTTTGCCCTCTCCTCCAGCTTTTCTAAGTAGCACAGGCAATAAACTATTTAGTAAGAGAAACGACTGCACAACTCTTCCCTTCTTAAATGGACCAAGTTTCCTTTAATTAGTTGTTTGTAGAGTTGCTCACTGCTAATCTCTCACGTGTTTCTATCCTTTAACAATGAGTATGTTGTTTCACAACTTGGAAAATTAACATGAACATCCATATTACCATAGCAGTTGTTGACTACAGTCATTTTCCAAGCAGCCAACTGAAGGCCATGCACAGAGCTGCCTTTGTTGTGAAAAAAAATTATTTCTCTGAAGTTTAAAGTGATACTAAAGTTTTTTTGTATTACATAGTGCTCCTGGCTCAAACACATATATAAATTACAGCTAACATTCCTGCGGGGTACAGAGGACACGGAAAAGAGGGTTGCTCTATTCAATGCAATGACAGAACTTGGTCATTCCTTCTTCTGTGTTACCAATTTTGACATTTTTTTCTATTAAGTTTATTGGTACATTTTAGGTATACAATACAGTTACGTTCATCATTGGGATCTTGTACCTTCACCTGATGTATATTGGTTCTTATTTTTTTCCCCATTTCCCTGCCCTCCCTTTGCCCCCCTTCCCCCTTCCCTATTTACAAAGACTTTGTTTCTTTCCCTCTTTTTTTTTTTGCTTTTCTCTTTATTCCTTTCTTACCTTTCCCCTACCCCTCTCTCTTCCCCTACTCCTTTAGACCTTTTCTTCCTATTAAACAATATCGATTATACATTTTGATCCTTATTTACACTTTTAGTTTTTCATACCAGAGAAACTATCCAGTATTTACCTATGTGTGTCCTATTAATTTCATTTAAGAGTATGGCCTCAATGTGCATCCACTTAGCTATAAAATGATATATTGTTTTTAAAAGTATACCTAAACTCATAAAGGAAAATAATTTATTTTCAAACCTCTGGTTTTTTTGTCCTTCTGAATTATTCTGAAAATATATCAAGTAGAGTTGTCACTTGTTAATCAGACTCTAATAAAATTAGTCTAACAATGGATATGCCAAAAAGTAATACTTTAATGCAAATAAATTTGCCTTTAGAGAAAACATTATTTTTATGTTGTGCTCTGCCAGGTTGGAAAAAGAAAACAAGCAAAGAATAGTTATTATTTGATAACTTCTTCTTACAAAGGTAGAAAAACATTAATTTTTCCTTTCAAAAGAACAGTATATCAAACTCTTAATACCTAATTTCCAAAAATGGAAGAGTTGTAACTTAATAAAACACCCATAGCTTAAATATTTCAGGAAACCTTCTCCTATGCAATAAATTTAATGAAGCAACTGAGAAACCATCCAAATCCAGGAAGAAGATACAAATAGCGTATATCTTATCACCATGAATGGGCATAGTTAAAAAGCAAAGCAAATGAAATACAATCACTGGAAGCTAAAAAGTTTTTTTTTTCCTAATTCATCATTCAGAGTCCAGATAAGTGCCTCTCCTTTAACATCAGAAATTCATATCACAGTTCAGTAATCTTTCATATGAGGTGTGCCATAGTTTTGACTCTATCCCTTTTGACATAGTGACAAGGAAAGGAAAAGCAGATGACTAACAGTGGCCTTCTTAAGTATGGAGAGGTCAGTAAGGCAGTAGTGGCCCCTAAAAGCTGTCACTTCTGTTGTGTTTGCACTTGAGATTACAATGTTTAGTATAGCACATATCAAGGATGAAGTCATCTTTTATGAAATAGGAGCTCTGGTATATCTTATTTTCAAATACCAAATTTCATTAGCAGTAAACAGCTTCTGAAAATGTCTTTTTACATCAAAGACCCAGAAAGAAATCAATATAGGCTCAGAAACAGCCCTATTTAAAATTGTCACTTTGGAATTCCTTCCAACAGCAATAAATTATGCACTATGCCTCAATGCCTTGATGATTTTGGTTGTTGTTATTTATACAATTTACTTCAAGGTTTTGGGAAAAAGATAGCCTTGTCCAATAGTTGCCTTGACTACAGCCCACAGGGTATGTCTAACTTTTGGGATGAATATTTTAATAATGCTCTAGGAAAATCACAGAAATTATATTGTATAAAAAATCTCCCCTAAAAATCTACTAGCCACTCCCTAAATTCTTTTTTTTTAAATAAAAGAGTATAAGGTACAACACTACTGTAATTTTAAGAGTTTAGGATTCTATACCCATCTGTTCAGTCTATTCACATCATTTAAGGTGCGTAACACATACCTGGCAACCTCTTCCAGTACAGTGAATCATCTGCTGTCTATAAATTCAAAACAGGATTCTGTAATGTACTGCTGACATACAGTAAATGGCAACATTAGTTTTCATTTCTAACTTAATTTAATATATAATCCTTGATGGCTTGTTTTGTTTTTACAGCCATGTGACAGAACAAGTCAGAGTCAATCCTGAAGAAACACCTAACTCTACATATCTGAAGAGCCAGCAAAAATTAGGCAGGCATCATCTACAAAATTGGCAAATGTCACAAAATTTGTAATACACAAGAAGGAATTCAATTGCTTTTATTGGCTGTTTATCTCTAATGGTCACAAGAGTATTAGGCATGTGGCAGACACCTAAAATAAACATCTGTTAAATAAATGAGTGGATTGAACTACTGTGGAGAGAGATGGTGCTTTCCAGAAAATCATAAAGCAAGAACACTGGGAGGAATAGTCAGTAAAGAGGGACTATGCATAAAAGAAGACAGAACAGCCAGACTAGCACCACCCAAAGCCTAGTTAGCCTTATTTTTTGAATGGTTCACAGAAATGGGGTGAAAAGGTCACAGCACAAACCCAACCCCTGTTGCAATAGAGTTTGAATCTATTACTTAAAAGACTTAAAGTAGAGGGTAGGGACAAGGGGAAAAAATGAGAACTAAGACCTGTCATGTAAAGGCACAAGATCCCAATAATGAATGTAACTGTACTGTATAACTAAAAAGAAAGACTTAAAGTAAAGATCTAAAATAACTATGGTAGCATTTAAATTATGATTGGCTCTGAAGAAAAGCAGACAAAGCCATAGCCACATGGGTATAGACAACCTTCTTCTAGGATCCCAAGCAAGCAGCAGCAGCAACAGCAGCAGCAGCAACAATCACAACCATATCCCAACAAACTACAGAGTAGCTATCCTTGTAGAGGAAGAGGATCTTTTTTTCCTGTCTTCTCCTTGCCTTTTTCTAGAGTGTCCTATAAATATAGTGTCCTGAACAGACAGAAAAAAAAAAGAGGCTTGATATATTCTGATATGGTAGCTGGTAGGTAAAAAATTTATATATATATATGTGTATCCAATGAGGGGGAAAACTAAAATAGCTGGTGGTCTTTGTTATTTAATGGTGCTGGGGATTGAACACAGGATCTCTTACACATGCTAGGCAAATGCTACCACTATGCTACATCTCTAGCCCTATTCTTTTGTTTTTCCAACACTGAGGATTGAATCTAGGGCCTCTGCATGGACTACATCACCAGACACCTCTCTTTTCTTTTTTCAAACAAGGTCTTGATAAGTTGCTAAACTGCCTATGCTGGGCTCACAGTTGTAATCCTCCTGAATCAGCCTCCCCAAATACTGGAATTATAGGCATGCACCACCACATTTGCTCCAGCCCTGTTCTTAAACCATGCTGTTGTGCTTGTACACTAGACTAAGTGATCCACATGATCAATCTGCTACTTTAACACTCAAAATTAGAATTTAAAAATTTTGTATCTTGCAACAATATAATCCAATCTTTTATTAAGTGGTTGTGATTATGGTAATGCTGAAAATAAGTGTGATATGGCACTTCAATTTAGGAGGAAACACTGTAAAACAGAGATAGCAGAAGTTAACACCTTTTGTGTGTCAGACACTCTTTTAAATGGTGTATGTGCATTATTTCTTTTAATACCTAACTTATAGTAGCATAAATAATAAAAAGATATTATTATTCCCAGTCTATAGATGAGAAATCTGAGGTTAAAAGAGGTGAGGTTATTTGTTCAGTACCGCATAGCTAGTAAATAATAGAATGCAGATTTGAACATAGGCTAACACCAGAGATTTCACTGCTAGCAACCATCCTCTACTGTATTTCTAATGCTGAGAACCTGAAAAGCAACATAAAGGAAAACATAATGGATAAGGCTTTATGAGCTTCAAAAACATATGTTTTACCCATATAACTACAGGAAAAGAAATTCCAAATTACATTTATTGAGTCATTAAATGAGAAATAATATTCTAGCTAAGAGAATTATTAAAACAAAGACTTTCAGAGGTTTTAAAGATCAGAATGGTTGTTAAAAGAAATTAAGTGCAGTATTGTGTCTAAATAGATGACTTCAAGATAAAAGGAAAAGTCAGAGGCCGACCCCAAAGCATTGGTGAGTGTGCACAAATCCTGGGAAGCAGCCATGTAGTCCAGACTAGTGGGCCCAGAGGCCGGGCAAACCCACCCAGCCAAGGCCCACCCAGGAAAGAGCTGCACAGGCACACAAGCTCCAGTCAGAGGCCCACCCCACAGCATTTGTGAGTGGGTGAGTGTGTGCAGTGGGTGTGGTCCAGACCAGCACAGCTGCAGGCAGATCCCAGCCAGGGATCTGCCCTGAACCCAGAGGTTCTGGCACACTCATCCAGCCAAAGGCCCACCCAGGAAAGAGCTGCACAGGCACATAAGCTCTAATCAGAAGCCAACCTATATACTTTCTCTGGCACAGACCCCAGCAAGAAGTCTGCTCAGATATCAGGAACTGGGGAGCACAGCCCTCAGCCAAAGGCCCCCTCAGACAACAGGTACACAGAGGTCCCAGCACAGTTAGATACCATCCCAAGTATCCTCAGATCCAAGCCAGAAGCCTGCCCAGACAACAAGTGAGCTCAGGGATGCAAAAAGCCACCATTCTGAATCCAGGAATTGGTGTACTGGTGAGAAGTAGAGAGAAGGCCTCTTGGTGGCTTGCTGAGAATTGAAGACAACTGGGTGAGCAAAAAGTCACCTCAGCAAAGGCACAGTGAATTACATCTGTTGAAAAGAGAAGACATGGAAAAAAGTCCCCAAACCAGACTTCCACATCACCTAAGGCAACCCCAAAGGGACACGAGAACAAATAATCTGATACTCAACCATCTGGACTCCCTGAGCTGGCAACAAAAGAGGATTTGGAAAAAATGAAATCAGAAATAATTTCTCAGATAGCAATAGAGATTGTGCCCATAGTATAAGCCATGATAAATAAACCTAGAGTGGACACAGATTTAAAAAAAAAATAGAGCTGAGGAACATGATCGAATCCCAACATAGAAAGATAAATGGAATCTATAAAACAGATACAAACAGATTTCCAGGAGATTCAAAACTCCACTGAAAGTTATCACAGCAGAATGAACCAATGCAAAGATGGAATTTCAGATATAGAAAATAGGATTACAATTAGTGACCAGGAAAAGAAAACTTTCTTAAAAATAGTAAGGGACCACGAGAAATTAATCCAGCAGCTGCTAGATGATGCAAAGAAGAACAACATAAGACTGATCAGAGTCAATGGACAAACAAGAGAGTGTGCATATGACATTAAAAAAAAAACTGTTTACAGAAGAAATGGCAGAAAACTTTCCAAGTAAGAGAAAACAACTTGACATACAGATAAATGAGGCACATAGGACTCCACCTAGCCATGATAAAAAAAAAAAAAATCCACACCTACACACATAATACTTAAGATTCCAGAAACCCAACAGAAGAACAAATTTCTACAAACAGTCAGAGAAAAGAAACAAATCACATACAAAGAAAGCCCATCAGAATCATGGCAGACTTCTCAGCACAAACCCTCAAGGCAAGAAGAGCCTGGAGTGACATATTTCAAGCCCTAAAGGAAAACAACCTCCAACCCAGACTGATGTACCCTGCAAAACAATCTTTCAAAGTTGATGGAGAAATAAGCACCTTAGGAACTTCATGAATACCAAACCAGCACTCCAAAAACTTTTAAACAATATTCTAGGAAAACACAATGAGGATCACAACAACAGGAAGCCCAGCAGAATGAATCCATCAGGTGTGACAAGAAATTAAATGCAAAAGGGAAGAATCCAACAACAACAAAAAAGTCATGACAAGGATAAGTCAATACATTATCAGTTAAAACCATCAATGTTAATGGTCTCAATTCACCAATTAAAAGAAATAGACTTGCAGACCAGGTCAAGAAGCAAGATCCAACAATACGCCTCATACAAGAAATACACTTAATTAAAAAAAAAAAACACTCATAGACTGAAAGTTAAAGGGTGGAAAACAATACTCCATGCAACAGGAACCCTAAAAAAAGCAGGAGTAGCTAGCCTCTTTGCAGATCGAATGGATTTAAAAGCAAAACTGAGAGAGACAGAGAAGGACACTATATCCTGGTAAAGGGAACAATACAATTGGAAGAGATGAAAATGATAAATATATATGCATCAAACACAAGTGCACCCAACTATATAAAACAAATCCTAACAGACATGAAAACTCAAATAAACATTAACACAATATTAATGGGGGACCTCAATATCCCACTGTCACAATTAGATCAACTAGACAGAAAATAAACCACAAAATAGTAGAATTTAAACTCTGAAACAAATGAACTTAACAGATGTTTACAGAGTGTTCCACCCCACAAAATCAAAATATATATTCTTTTCAGCTGTACATGCGTCATTCTCAAAAACAGACCACCTACTCGCTCGCAGAACATGTTTAAGTAAATGCAAAGGAATTGAAGTGATCCCCTGTGTATTACCAGACCATAGTACAATGAAATTGGAGACCAAACAGCAAAAGAAACCACAAGAATTTCCTAAACACATGGTAACTGAACAACACTCTTCTGAATAACCAATAGCTCACAAAACAAATTAAAGAATAAATCAGACAGTCTCTACAATAAAATGACAATGTCAATACAACATTTCAGAATGCATGTGATTCAATGAAAGAAGTCTTACAAGGGAAATCGATAGTAGTGAATACTCATGTCAGGCAAACAGAGTGAGTTCAATTAAACAACCTGATGCTGAACCTCAAGCTTCTAGAAAAAGAAGAGCATGACAAACCCAAAGGTCATAGAAGGGAGGAAATTATAAAGATCAGAGCAGAGGTCACTGCAATGGAGATGAAGGGAATGATAGAAAAAAATTAATGAAGCCAAGCATTGATTCTTCGAAAGAATAAACAGAATCAACAAACCCTTAGCCAACCTTATCAGAAAGGAAAGAAAAGGCTCAACTCCATGCAGACTCTGCAGAAACCCAGAGGATCATGAAATACCTACTTTGAGAACCTACATGCCAATAAGATGGAAAACAGAAGAAATGGACAGATTCCTAGATACATATGAATTATCAAAGTTAACAAAGAAGATCTCAAATTCTAAACTATCCAAAATCAATCAATGAAATTGATAATGTAAGTAAAAACCATCAACTAAGAAAAGCCCAGGCCTTGATGGCTTCACTGCTGAATTCTACAAGACATTTAGAGAGGAACTATTGCCACTACTGTTTCAACTCTTCAGTGAAATTGAAAGGGAAGCAATACTCCCAAATTCATTCCTGGAAGGAAGCATCACCTTTAATCCCAAAAGCAGAGAAAGACCCAACCAAAAAAGAGAACTATAAGCCAATCTCACTACTGAACCTAGATGCAAAGCTCCTTAATAAGATACTGGCAAACAATGCAGAAGATCATCAAGAAGATCATATACCCTGACCAAGTGGGATTCATCCCAGGGATTCAGGAATGGCTCAACATATGCAAATCAATAAATGTAATCTGCTATATTAATAGAGCCAAAGACAAAAATGATATGATCATCTCAATAGATGCAGAAAAAGCGTTTGACAAAAATCCAACATGCATTCATGATGAAAACCCTACCAAAAACTGGAATAGACGGTCTCTACCTCAATCTGCTAAAAGCCAGCTATGAAAAACCTACAGCCAATATCATACTAAATGGTCAAAAACTGAAATCCTTCACACTAAAATCAGGAACAAGACAAGGATGTCCACTATCACCACTCCTGTTCAATATAGTTTTGAAAACAAAAGCCACAGCAATTAGACAACAGAAAGAAATGAAAGGAATAAAGATAGGAAACAAGGAAGTCAAATTGACATTATTTGCATATGACATGATACTCTATATAGAAGACCCCAAGGACTCCACCAAAAGTCTTCTTGACTTAATAAACAAATTTAGTAAAGTAGCTAGATACAAGGTCAACACAGAAAAAATCAATAGCTTTTCTGTGCATGAAAAACAGACTAAGAGAGAAATAGGGCAATCAATTTCTTTCACAATAGCATCCAAAAAAATTGAAATACCTAGGAAACCACCTAGTGAAAGAAATCAAAGACTTCTATTCTGAAAACTACAACACTCAGAAAAGGAATTGAAGTGTTGGCGATTTAGTTTAGTGGCACTGTACATACCTCTCAAGCACAAGGTCCTGAGTTCAATCCCAAGTACCAAAAAGAAAGGATTGAAGAGGATATCTGAAAATGCAAAGACATCCCTTTCTCCTGGGTATGAAGAATCAATATAGTGAAAATGGCCCATACTTCCAAAATTGCTATATAGATTGAGGGAAATTGAAATCCTAGCAGCCATTTCACAGACCTTGTAATTATTTTTATAATCCATAATACAACTCATACAATTTTATGTGTTAAATAATAGCACTAATATAAAAAGTTTAAAATGCAAAAAGAAATCTCAGTACAGAAGTATAGGGAGTCTTCTTTATACATGAAATTATAGGTAAAACATATAGCTAAATAAAGACTTGTCTGATATCAAATAATATATAACTTACCCAAAATAAGAATTTAGATTTAAAAGAAGTCAGATGAATTAAAAAAAACTTAGAATGTTCTTTTATACATGTACGTGAAGGATGGAGGAATGAAAATAGGAAGACAGTCTTAACAAATTGCAATCTGAACTGCACTGACCCGAGTAGCCTAACAATTAAATGTACTTCTAAGAAAAGTTATCTTAACAAAGTTGGTTCCCATGTGGATATACCCTGTTCTACATTTTTATACTACTCTAGTGTTTACCAAGTGCTTTCACATTCATATTACTTTCAATACTACAACAAATGGGAAGGGATAATGTCAGTGATATGAGAACAAAACTGAAAGTCCTGGAAGCAAAGAAAGGAACATGACTCAAGGAGGGAAATTCCTATTGCTGGCTGTTGGTCTATTAAATGCTTGTTACATACTAACAAAGAATTTCCTTTCAGGTTCATCATTTCTACTCCCTGGAAGAAGAGTATCAAGGCTGAAGCAGGAGCAGCAGCACCAATAAAGAAATATGAATATTAAAGGCATGGCTATAGTCTTGGCTGTGATATTCTTGGCTACTGTTGTTCAAGGTATAGTGTACTTTTTTTTACTTCTCAACCTATAAATTCCTTCTATATTTCAAATATCTTCCACTTTTATCCTAAAATATATAGAAATTTTTCATTTAACCTCACACATGAGAACTTACAGCTTTGGCAGAAAATGTAGGAAGATATTAAATACTACAGATAATTACTAAAACCAGAGATGATAGACTCCAAAGAGATTTTATTTGGATTCAAAATCTAGCAAAAGATTTACCAACAGCTTTAAATATCTGTTAAGAAAACCTTTTAGGGGCTTATATGAATTTCTTGGAAAATTATTAAACATAAAAGAGATTTTTTTTAAAAAAGCAAGAGGTAAACAGCTTCACATCTAATAAATGCCCTTCATGTTTCCTGTTATTTTATAGTTGAAGGATCATGAATTTTAGGAGAAAATCATCAACATCTAACTTAACTCCTTTACTATTAATACTGGTATCAAGTACTATTTGGCAAATTACTATCTTTATCCTTAATGAAAATTTATCTCACATTCGTCACCAGGATAACAAAGTGTAGCCATCTGTTCCTATGAGATGTATTACTAACCAATGTTACGATCTGTTGCTCTAGGATTCCCTATGTTCAAAAGGGGACGATGTCTATGCATTGGTCCTGGACTGAAAGCCATAAAAGTGACATATATAGAGAAAGCTTCCATAATGTACCCAAGTAATAGCTGTGACAAAATCGAAGTGATGTAAGTAGTAGACTCACTGAATATGACAACTGTGGAGGCTTGTTTTTTGTGCATTGGATCCCATTCAAAGCTTAAGAGTCATTTTTATCTTAACAGTATTACCCTGAAAGCACATAAAGGAAAACGATGCCTGGATCCCACATCGAAGCAAGCAGGCCTTATTATCAGGGTAGGTTACCTAATTACTTCTTCGTTATAATTTGTTTTATCCAAAACATCTTTTGAAAAAAAAATAGATGACTGCAGAAAGATTCTGATGTATTCAGATAAAGGGTTCTTGGTTATGATAGCATCCCTTTCCTACTATATGTTTTTATATACAACTCTTAATAACTGAGGAAAAAAGAACAATTTTCCAATAAATAAAATTCTCAATTTTTTTCATTACAGCAAGTTGAAAGAAAGAATTCTTTAAAACACTGAAACATACGAAGTCCTGGAAAAGATAATTAAAAACCTCGAACAAGTTTAACTGGAACCACTGAAATGATCAGAATTCTACAATAGGAAAATAACTTCTCTTGCCTGTTATAATATACATTTGTGATTTTTAGGTTATAGAAGCTTCTAAATTTAATATGTGCAACTAAAACATTTCTGTGTCTAGAAGTAATCTGTCTGTATTTGAATTATATTCCATATTATCTATAGTAACAAAAGAGATACTAACTTTATTAATGGAGTCAAGCTCTTATTAAACAAAAGCATGCATATGTGTAATAAAACATTCCTCAAATAATTTTTCGTGAAAATATAGTTTGCCAAATTTAATGTAGTATATAAGTGCCTAGAAAAAAGTTCTTATATATCATTGTCTTATAAAAGACTAATTCATGAAATGTACTGTGAAAAGTATAAGCTATCAGAAATTGCTAAGAGCACAAACATTTTATAATTTGAATCAGCACTGGTCTTTTGATTTTTTTCAATATCTTTTTCCTTGAGATATTTTAAAGTAATTAGGATATACATGTTTATGTACATTTTGGCTTTATCTATTCTTATAAATGGTAATATCTTATATACATTTTAAATATAAAATGTTGAAAAATAAAGGCATATCTGGCAATCTTTACTTTCTGAGATTTTTTTTAACCAAAATACATAATTTATAAATTTCTTTAATTTTTAAATTAGTATGTCTGCAATACATAATAAATACATTTACCATGGAGAGTTGGTACATATACAGGTCACATCTTTTTTTTGTTTTGTTTTGTTTTTTTGTGACAGGGTTTCACTATGTAGTTGAGTCTGAACTGGAACTCACTATGTAGCCCAGGCTGGTCTTGAACTCACAGCAATCCTC
>NW_022900944.1:22895801-22908569 GCF_012274545.1 Fukomys damarensis
TTTTTTTTTTTTTTTTTTTTTTTTTTGGTACTAGAGATAGCACTCAGGACCTTTCACTTGTAATGCAGGTAAGGTGACAATGAGCTAAATCCCTGGCCCTACATCTTAATTTTTTTTACTTCCCCTTTCCCTCCTTACACTCTTCTCCATCCATCCCTACGTCTGCCCATCTGCAAAAGGTCTACCTCCCTATTTTCTATAATCTTTTATTATGCTCTTTAAATTAGTTATGCTTATTCTGTAAAATTTAGAAATATATGTAACTGTCTTTCTTTGAAAAAAAGTCTTTCCCTAGTAAGCTGCCACAATTCTTCTTAAAACTGAAGCAATCATATGCTTCCTAGAATATCTAAGATACCTTTAACAATCTTACCTTATAGTTCAGAAGCTCACAGCTACTTGTCATTGTGCAAAACTGTTTAGAAATATATTTTAGCAAATAGTTGTGAAGAACAGCTAATTCCTTTTACTTGATGGGGAAGACTCTTGTCTTCCAAATACCTTTCTTATTCGGAGCAAATCCCTTATTATATGAACCATGGCCAAAAGGAGGAGATCCTAGTAGCCAGAACAAGGACTCAGCCAAGCTGATTCTACCTGTCTTAGTTACCTTTTTCATTGCCAAGACAAAATACCTGACACTCAAAGGAGGAAAGGTTTATTGTAGCTCAGACTTTATAGAGATTTCAGTCCAAAGCAGGGTGGCATGGCAGAGGGGCATTGCAAAAGAGAAATAGTTCACAGAGGGGCAGAGGGCAGCAACGCAAAAAGCAGCAAGCAGTGAAGTAGTGAAGCAGTAAGGGACAACAGCAGCCCTCTTTCTGCCCCTTATATTCTATCTAGGCTACATACTCTTGGGTTGGGTAGTGATCACACTATTGCCCACAACCAGAACTATGCCAAGCCAATCAGTAGACTAATTTAGCAATCACACACCCCTGATCCCAGCACCATACACTTAACCCCAGCATCAATGCCCTAGATTCAACCACCTCCAAAAAGCCCCATCTATGACCACATGAGGCATTGGGGGGACATTTAGACACAAGCTGTAACACTACCCTAGACTTTGAACTCTAGCTAACACCACAAAGATGTTATCAGCAAGAAAATTATTTAAGCAGCAGTAGCAGCAACAACAGCAGCAGTTGCAGCCATAGCCACTGCCACTGCCACCACCATCGCCGCCACCGCCACCACCACCACCACCACCACCACCACCTTATAATGCTGTCTTCCTAACACCTGTTTGGTAGCATGATTTTTGACTACTCCTTCCTGACACCCAGCTTCCTTAGGTCCCTGGCTATTTCCAGGCCTGTTTCTCTAATCTTCCTATAGATTCTTCAACTACTGTACCAAATAAATTCCTTTTCTCACTAAGCTATCAAGAGTTGGTGTCTCTGGATATACAGTAATAAAACCTTCACATAGATATAGCACTCTTTATGGAATGTTGAACCTGAAGTCCACAGCCAATCATCCTTTCTGTTATGGTAACAAATGTAAAAAAGGAAATTTTGTTATACATACATTAACCATATTACATATTTTATATGAGGCTCAAGACAATTCTTGTCCACTCAGTGTTGCCCAGACAAGCCAAAAGGTTAGATAACTACTAGTTATCTCTACATCTGAAAAATGAAAATATGTGTTATAGAATTATAATCAGATATATCTCTGCATATGATGATCTAGCTAATTTTTATTAAGTCATACATTAGATTTGCAAAAATGTAAAAAAATTACTTTTTAGCAATTCTTTTATTTCAGAAAATATAGCTTCTTTTCATATCTAATGCGATTATCATTAGGTTCCAGTAACACCATTTCTTTATCTTGCCTCTTTATGAGACATAGTAGCTTTCTACCAGATAGTCTCAACATTCCCTTGTTAGCTCCTTTGATCCTGCTTATACACCACTGTGAGTATAACCTTCATTAAATTCTTTTCAAAATCACAGATGCAAATACTCTGTTTCCTTCCAAGTCCCCTGTCTGATATACACAGACAACTGAGAAAAAGATAAACTTCCTCAAGGATAGTTGATGCTTCTAATTTAAGATGACCAAGTATCCTGATCTGCTGCAGGATTTTTGATGTCACAGATTTTATTTATCAATAGAGGCTAATGACAAAAGTAACTCAAGAGGCAGTAATAGCAGTATGCTTAGGAAGATCTGGGATTAGACTGCCTAGATGCAAATCTCGCTATAGAATCTCATTTTAGCTTACTATAAAAAGTTATACCTCATAAAGTGGTTCTTAAGATTAAATTTGATAAAATAGCATATACTAGCACAAAAGAAATTATGCAGTAAGCATTGGTTTTATGGTATGATTTTAAGAAAGAAAATTTTAATATAAGCAGTTTTATAGACCATTAATATAAAAGCCACATTCTATGTTAAGAACCATGCACATCTTGAGATCTTCTGTACTGAAATTTGTCAACACATCTTAAATCCATAGTCTTCCTGCCCTGCAGAGGAATAGAGGAAAGCAGAGAGGGAGAGAAAAGGAGAAAAGAAAAATAAGAAGGGCAGTAGAGAGGGAGAGGACATAGGGGAGAAAAGGGAAGGGGACATAAGGAAATCAATTCCCAACTCTTGCTCTTCTCTGCCTATATCTCCTACTATTATTAAATTGATTTTATTAACCACAATATTTCCAACTCTCTGAAAGACAAGGTGTTTTTTGTTTTGTTTTGTTTTTCTGGTACTGGGCATCAAATTTAGGACCTTGTGCTTATGAGGCAGGAGTGGCGCCACTGAACTAAATCCCCAGCTCTTGATTCCAGAAAGAGATCTGAATGACCTGCTGACTTAAACCACTCAATTTACTAAGCCAAAATACTAATACAATTTAATATAATAGTCTTGGAAAGATCCTGATATTTATATATTATATGGCTCAGAAAATACTGACATAATTATGACACATTTTTATGGTTCCTCTCCAAAGGAGGGAGCAGGTTTCTGAAACTTACTCTTGCTATTTCCCTGAAACAAGGACTTTGTACTAGATTATTTTTGTGATGGACTTCGGGTATACAGATTTAGATGCTCATTTTCATTGATGATACATACACTGTCATCTCTGATCCATGCACTCACACTTTTACGTTTGTCATATTATGGAGACACATGAACTCGTCCCCCGAATCAAGAACATCAACAGTAATAGTAACTTAAAATATAGTCATCTATTTCTTCTCTGTCCCCATTCCCTTGTATCTTCCAACTCCAACACTATTTTGAATTTTGTTTTTTAAAATTATGATAAAATACATACAAAATTTTCTATTTTAACAATTTTTACTATCATCATCATCATCATCATCATCATCATCATCATCATCATTTATTTATTTATTTTTTGCCATACCAGGGATCAAATTCAGGACCTTATGCTTTCGAGGCAGGTGTGGCACCACTGAGATAAATCCCTAGTCCTTAACAATTTTTAAATACTATTCAATTCACTAAGGACATTCACATTGTTGTGCAGCTACTCTTTGCTCTTGAAAAACAGTTTTACCATTAAACACACACACAAAACAAAGTGTTAACTTTAGTTTTAGTGATAACTTTAGTTTTGCTGAACTTTATTACAAGGACAATTATGTAGTATTTAATCTCAACATTAATTTACTTGTTACCATTTCAGAAAAATTCACCTACATTTTGTGTAAACAATCTTGCTTGTCTTTTGTTGGTTTTATTCATAAGTATTTTGTGTTTTTAGTGTTGTTGCTATTATACATTTCTTCTTCAATAACATTTTAAATTACTTGCTACTAGCACAGAAAATAAAATACACTAGTCTAGCCATCCATCTTAATAAACCGTCAATGCCTGCCTCACAAGCTCAAGGTCCTGAGTTTGATCCCTAGTACCAAAACAAAAAGCAAAAAACAAAAACAAAAACTCTGCTACTGCTTCTAAAATTTGTTAATAGGTAGTTCTGTGAAAATAAATCCTTTTATTACATGCAAGATTTTATTTCTTCCTTTCCAATTCCCATGGCTTCAGTTTCTGTTATATCACTGAGGATAGGGACTGAAAAAGGACAAAGTGGGCATACTTGTCTTGCTCTGTAAATTCATTGTATGCTTTTATTTATCATAGGAAATTCAGGTTACCAATATAAGTCCTTTCCTGTTAGCAAATGCTACCTCCTGACTCCAATTCTCAGTTCTACCATGAGTCAGGCTTACAGTTTGTGACTAATAAACACATCTGCCCTGTTATAAGCACATTATCCAGAAAGAGCATATTATTCATTGCATTCAGGAGATAAGCTGAAACTTAAAGATGGATATATTACTGAAATTCTTTTTTTTTTTTTTTTGAACCAAACTTAATACCTTGCACTTGCCAGGCAGGCATGCCACCACTGAGCTATATCTGATCAGTGAAACAAGTCATTAAACTTGTTCTAAAACTTTAAAACTCTATCAGGTTCAGAATAATTTGAAAGATAATGGGTTATTATGATATGCATTTGAAGATAAGAAAATTGAAGCAGCGATAGATCTAATAATTTGTCCAGGTTCATACAAAAAGTGACAGAACCACACACTGTATGCCTGGATTGTCAATCCATGACATCATACCTTCAGATGTGAAGAAGGAAAAACAGTGCAAGGTCTAGATGTATCCAAACAGAAGCTATTCTCAGCCCTTTCAAGCAGGATGATTATGAGTGTCCAGTGTCAGTAATCACTCTCAGGATGGGTGTGAATGATGAGGCACATGGGTAATTCAAAAGTATGTAACCAGTATTACCAAATACCTCCAGCTAAGAGAATACTTTGAGAGCCCAAAGTTAAAACTATGAAGTTTCTCTTTGCCCAAACTCCCATACTTTCCAAAGAGTAGCCTATACCAGATGAGGGGATTTCCAGTCTCCAGAAATTGGTGAAGTTCTCCTGCTCTTTTTAGGAAATTTCTTCTAAGTACATTAGCTTCTCAGAAAGCATTTTTTTCTGTGTCTGTATTCACAAGCCTGTAAGGACACACTTTCATTTTGTTTTGGGGACTTATGTCATAATCAGACACTTAAATTAATGGCCATTGAAACTGAAACTAAAATGGGATATTTCCTTACCTTTCATTTTCTTTCAAAACTAGATTTAGATCAGTGAAAACCAGGAAAGTGAATATACCAACAGTCTTGCAAGAACTGAATAAAAACTTAAAAAGTTATTTAGATTTTTATTCAAATAACCCAGGTAGGGTTGGCTATGGGTAAAACAAATTATAGTGAGTTTATTATTGTCTGTATGTATAATTTTGACTTTTTCCTGATTTTCTACATTGATATTTATGAAGTTTCTCCCCTGAGCAGACCCACCCCCCATTCAAAACAAGAGGAAAATAATTATTTGGCTTGATTTTATTCTCAATAGGTAATGTACTGATTACTAATCCAACTTTCCAGGTTCTCTGATCCTGTTAAGTTAGTTCTCTAAACAAAGTACAGAGAACAATAAGAACAAGTCGAGTTCTCTCTCATTCTTTCAAGACCACCCCATAGCCAGATACATAATATACAGCAAGAGTTCTACCCCCTTATTCATTCAATGCATAATTAAGATACTAACAAGAAGTAGTTAAGTAGTGCTGTATTTATACCCATCCGTGGCATGAAGATTCTGAACTACAGCTAGCTGAAAATATCTGTAATAACTTCTATGGAAATTATAATCTTAAGTAAAACTTGGTTCCTAAAACTAAGGAAAATAATACCTATGCCCAAATGTTTAAATCTGATGAGCCAACATAAATTCTTTTATGAAGAAGTACAATTCTTATTTATGCTGCTACTTTCTTCTAACTTTTTGTTTGTTGAAACAGTCTCATTAAGTCATTCATGCTGGCCTTGCACTCACAGCAATTCTCCTGCCTCAGCCTCCAAAGTGCTGGGATTACAGTTGGGCACAATCACACCTGGCTATGCTACTACTTAAATTCTGTAACATCCATCCATCTGTCCAATTTTTTATTGATTCTTCCAATATGCCAGGTAACATTCTCATTGCTGGGGATATAGCTGTGAATAAGAAAAAAAAATCTCAGGCCAGAGGTTTGGCTCAGTGGTTCTGCTGCCTGCCTTGCAAGCATAAGGGCCCAAGTTCAATCCCCTGTACCAAAAAAAAAAAAAAAGAAAGAAAGAAAAGAAAAAGAAAAAAAAATCTCAGGCCAGAGGTTTGGCTCAGTGGTTCTGCTGCCTGCCTTGCAAGCATAAGGGCCCAAGTTCAATCCCCTGTACCAAAAAAAAAAAAAAAGAAAGAAAGAAAAGAAAAAGAAAAAAAAATCTCTTCCCTACTGGGGTTCACAGTCTAGTGTGGAGAAATAGATTTTAAATTAATAAAGCAAACAAATATCTCATAGTAAGAAATGTCATATAGAGAATTAAAATAGGGTCATGAATACTTCAGACTGTGGAGGAAGAGAATATACAATCTAGCTGAAACCTAAATGTCCATAAGGAAACTCCTATGCAAAGAATAGACAGGAAAGGATTCCAAATAAAGAAAAGTACTAATGTAATTGTCACTGTGACTATACTGCAATGAATGGTTTAATGTAAGATGAAGCTAGACATATAGGAAGCAGTCAAATCACAGAGAACCTAGTAAAATGGGTTAATTAAAATTTTAGATTTTATTCTAAACATAGTGGAAGTTGCTGGAAAATTATACAGAGGGGTGATACGATCACTTATGTATTTAAAATATAATTCTGTTCTACTGCTAAACATGGATCCAAGAAAAATCAATGCATATGCCCTTAAAAATATTTATACAAAAAATCTTCATAGCAGCCTTATACATAACTAAAATCCGAAAACATTGAAAGTATTCACCAACAAGAAACAAACCAAGCCAGGGATTTAACTCGGTTCCACTGCCTGCCTCACAAATGCAAGATTCCGAGTTCAATCCCCAGTACCAAAGAAACAAACCAGTATGGTCTAAAGGGAACAAAGTGATTCCTGCAACCACTGTACATAGATGAAACTATAAAACACAGAAGCATACATTGTTGAAGTAATTCCATTTATATGAAGTTCTAGAATAGGCAAAACCAATCCAAGGTGAAAAAAATTGGACAAGTGACTAGGTCATATGTAAAGTAGGGTGAAAAGAATTCAATTCACATGAAATTTTTATAACAGGCAAACTTATAGAGGCCGTGTATCCACTGTTGCCAAGCTGAGAAGGATAGGAAGGTTGAGAAGAGTATGAGATCGGCAAGTGATAACTGAGGAATTTCTTTCTGTGGTGATGAAAATATTCTAAAATTGATTGGGTAATGGTTATACAATGCTTTGAAACTTAAAAACCACTGAATTTGATACATTAATGTGTTAATCATGTAGTACCTACATTATCTCTTCACAAAGCCATTCTGAAAAGAAGGAAATTAAAATAGTGTACTAGGTTATGTATTTTATACAAAAGAAAGTAACAATGGTACACAGAAACAAAAGAAATGACACAAAAACAAATAGTGAAATGACAGATGTAAAGACCTACTATATTATTAATTACATTAAGTATAAATGCATTAAACACTGCAATTAAAAGACATGGGCAGAATGAATTTTAAAAATGTATCACTCAATTATACACCATATAAAAGATATACTTTAGATGCAAAGGCACAAATAGATTGACATTGAAAGAACCAAGAAAAAGATATGTATCATGTCAACAATAAACAAAAGAAAGCCAAACTGGCTACACTAACAAAATAGATTTTAAGGCAAAATTGCTAGAGACAAAAACATTTTATAATGAGTCCACAAGGAACAACAGTAAGAAATAGCAGAAAAATGGGGAAGGCATTTATATTTCTACTAAAAGAAAAAAATTCAGCATAGTGATAAGACTTGAGAGTTATTTGGTTGCAGAAATAACAAATTGCTGCATGGTATCTAAAATTTATTTGACATATTTAAAATTTTGCAATAAAATTCACTTGTATTTTAACAAGATTAGGATATAAATTTCAGAATACAATAAGGAACAAATATCTCTCAGTCACAAAATGTCCAGGATCTGTATATAACGCTTACTATAATCTAATACAGAATCCAACTCAATATGGTCTGTTTTAGGCAAGAAAATCACTTCTTAAAAATACTATGAATGAATAAGCACCTCTGACTACTTATCTACTGGTAATGCATTGTGCATATATTTTTTACATGCATGTTTACAGTATTTTGGGGGGGTTCCAGGGATCAAATTCAGGACCTTGCGCTTGTGAGGCAGGTGCAGTGCCACTGAGCTAAATGCTGCTACAGTATTTTTATAGGTGCGGGTTGGTACTGCAGATTGAATTTAAGAGTCTTTTGCAATGAACTACATCCCCACCCCTTTAAAATTTTTAAAAAATTTTGTGATAGGGTTTCTCTTAAGTGACTAAATTGCCCCAACTAAGCTTGAGCCTGCAATCCTCCCAGATTGCTTGGATTACACACACCCAGTGGCATTTTTCATTTGAGTAAGAAATTCAGCATAAGATAGGGCCACTTTAAACTTTTTCTAGGTGTTTAGTTCCTTTTTAAAAACATTACACATCTTTATAGGATATATTATGGCAATTCAATCTGTGTATATAATGTTTATTAATCTAATCAGGGTAACAGGTATTTCCATATCTTCAACCATAAATTACTTTTATGTTTAGGAATTTTGTACTCCTTTCAAGTAATTTTGAAATATATCATGTATTACTTTACCTAGTAGTTACTCTACTGTGTTAAATAAGAGCCAGGAATAACTCCTTCACTCTGTGATTCTAGGGCCCCTACTGAATTTTTTTTTTTTTTTTTTTTTTTTTTTTTTTTTTTTTTTGTACCAGGGATCGAACTTGGGTCCTTGTGCTTGCAAGGCAGGCCACCGAACCACTGAGCTAAATCCCCAGCTCCCTACTGAAATTCTTTCTGCTACATCTTACCTTTCTCAGTTTCAATTGACCAATATTCCAATTCATTCTTCTTCAAGGCTGGCTTAACAGTTTTCACAAATGAGTGAGAGAATATGTGATATTTGTCTGTCTGGCTTGGTTCACTTATTATAATGATCTTCAGTTCCACTCATGTTGCTACAAATGACAGACTTCCATTATTTATTTTTTATTTAAAAGTTTTTTTTTTCTGGTTCCAGGAACCCGTTAGTTTAAATTTTCCTAGGTTTGAAATATCAACTGCCTCATAATCATATTGCAGGGTTAAGCCTGCATTTGGAACAGTATCTCATTTTAGATTTCTTGATATCACTCACTTGCAAAGAACATAATCAATGATCATACAATACTATCTTCCTTGGATACTATTAAATTTCAACTGTCAGGTCCAATCCTTGTCCCACTACAAAGGATATCACATACTTTCTACTGATGCCATCTCCTATAACAATCAGCCAAGTACTACTGAGTGCTAAGAAA
The DNA here is from genome assembly GCF_012274545.1 of Fukomys damarensis. Taxonomy (NCBI): domain Eukaryota; kingdom Metazoa; phylum Chordata; class Mammalia; order Rodentia; family Bathyergidae; genus Fukomys; species Fukomys damarensis. The sequence continues at coordinate 22,905,270 of NW_022900944.1, forward strand.
CAGTTTTGTTTCATTTTTTTCACCCAGTTTAAACTGTGTGATTTCAGTTAACTTTGTCACTATCTCAACCAATGACAAACTGTTTTCCTTTGCTTTGCATCAGACTATCTTCTGGAGCTGAACCCTATATTACATCAACCTGTTTCCTTCCTGTCTCAAATTGTTCTGTCAAGCTCTGTTTCTATTCCTTTTAATTTTACACCTCCTTTTACATTTATTTTATTAAAAATACCCTTGTTTTTCACAATAATTATAGTATGGCTCCTCACATCACTTTAGATGTCATCTTTGTCATTTTCATTTAGGGATTCACTGCAAGACATGAAACCTGTTTAATGCATCAGAAATCAGGTATCCAAATAAATAGTGCTTTTTCTCAAAAAGTTATATAGAAAGCTATAACCTGTGAAAGCAATCACAAAAGCCTAAAACAAATACTAAGAAAATGGTTCATAGCTATGATAAATGAATGGCAACCTAATACAACCATCAAGCCTCATAGATCTATGAATGATAATAACTACTACTTTCTTCATAGGGTTATTATTTGGGAAGGAATGACAAAGTATAGCACAACTGCAATCTATAGTAAATAATATATTTCTAATTATGCTTTACTGCTGCAAGTAAGATGGATACAAAACACATTAGGATGCACTATTTTAAAACTGTTAGGAGTTTGACAAAGATTAACTTAATATATTACAGGAAGTAAAAGATAAGAATTATAGTTCCATTTAAAAATTGTTATGCATGTAGTAAAGTTCTGATTTTCAAGAAACAGTTCACATTTTAGAAAGTGAAACTCAACTCACTCTCATTGAAAAAAAGGGAGCAGAGGGAAATTCTGTAACTTGGAAGCCACATAAATATAAATAATGCATTTGATTTTGCAACATGGGACTTCCCCAAAGAGTAGCCAGCAGGTTTTGCTGAGCTGATGGTCACATTATCCAATCCAAGATAGGGAGGGAAAGTACTTTTACATATAAATGCTGCATACCACCCCTAGGTTTTCTAAGACACTCAACTGCTGAGACAAATTCTGAGTCTACCATAGGGGAACCTCCAATCTCAGCATCATGAACCATATCATTCTTATTTTCTGCCTTATCTTCCTGACTCTGAGTGGGATTCAAGGTAAGGAACATCAAGGTATATTTAACTTATAAAATCAGAAATCAGGACTGGATATAAATTCTAAAAATACTGATATTATATATGCAGGTTTCACTGTGTGTCTATAAACAGGTAAATGATCAGAGATTCCTTCTGCTAATACAAATGAAGTGAGAAAAACAAGTAGAATAAAAGTAAGAGAGAAAGATGAGGGAAGGAAGAGAGAAACAAGGAAAAATGGGGGGAAATGTGAAGAAATAAAAGAGGCTAAGACACAGATACTTTCTTACCTAAATTAACTTAATTGAACACAAGTAGTAATTCCTCTCTTCCACAAATCGAATATTTAATCACTCAGACCTGTGTTATAAGAAGATACATTCTTCCTCAGATTAAGTGATTATGTGACAATATGAGGCTAATGGTTCTACTAAATACTACCTAATCCACATCTAATGCCTAAAATGAAATTGTCTTAACTTTCCCTGTTTCCTTTCCTTCAGGAATACCTCTTTCCAGAATTGTACGCTGCACCTGCATAGAGAGCTCTCAGTCTGTTAATCCAAGGTTCTTAGAGAAACTTGAAATTATTCCTGCAAGTCAATCTTGTCCACATGTTGAGATCATGTAAGTAAAATCTCATCTAATGATAAATTCCCTGGTTATAATAAATTATTAAATATGTGATGAAAATCATAAAAGATCAGTTAGTTGAAGGGTTTGTGATGACATAAAAACTAATGTAAAGCAAAAGAAAATATATAAAGTAAAACTTAAATGTCTAATTTTAAATAAAGTAAAACTTAAATGTCTAACTATGTATTCCATCTATTTTGTTGGCCCAATGCTATTTTAAATATTTTTACTTCAATTTATTTCCAGTGCCACAATGAAAAAAAACAGGGAGAAGAGATGTCTGAATCCAGAATCTAAGGCTATCCAGAATTTATTGAAAGCAGTTAGAAAAGAAAAGTAAGTTTGCTGTTTTCAGAAGAGCTTTTCAGGAAATGGCAGTCTTGTGAAGTTTGAAATATTGCATGGGGCTTTGCTGTAGGATCATTGGCTTAAAGGTTGCTACCATGCCCTTCTCTACCTCATTTACATATATACTGAGGTGTCATTCTGTGTGGTATCTAAAGTGACCCTAACTACTTGTCTAGAAGTTAACCATATGATGATCATATACTAATATTATTAGATCTCTTCATTCTTAAGGCAAGCTATAACTACCCAAGAAAAACTGCCAAATTTCTCCCAAGCCCTTTTTGTCCTAAAAACAAGAAGCCCCTATAAACCACAATGACTTCTTGTAGCAGCAAGAAGTTCACCAAACTCTTACCTGAAACTCTTTGGGCTGTGTTAAGCATGTTAAGCAGAACCCAAACTGAAGCTTCTGTATGCCTTTTCTCTTCTTACAGGTCTAAAAGATCTTAAAATCCAAGAGAAGCAAAATCACTGCAGTACTGATAAGGATGGATTAGGGAGGCTACCTCTCCCATTACCTCTCTACAGTCTATGTGAAGTCCTCACTGGCCCTGATTTGTACTTCTTCTAAAAAGTGACCAGTCACCAAATTAGCTGCTAGTACTCTTGTGAGAATGTGGATGGGTCACCACTTGAGCTAACAATATCTCTAGTATTAGTGTTACTAGTTCTATTACTAATAGCAATAGTTCTAATAACTAGTATTAACTCTGCCCTGGCACAGTAAGCTATGCCAAGGTGCTACATTCTCAGAAAATGTGCCAAATCCTAGCACTGATATTGACACTTTTCTCACCTTTCCTATTTTCTAAGGGTTCATAAGGAATTTTTTACTTTTGGATTATCAGAGTTGACTCTCAAGTAAACTAAAAGGTGTAAGATCAGGGTGATAATCTGTTCTTTCAAGAACAATTTTTACTTTATAGACTTCTACTACCATCCTCCCAAGGACCTACATCCTTCAGTGGTTATATACATACAATTCCAAATACCTACAGAAAACTAAATACATCTGAAAATGTATCTGTAAATCCTGTTTAGTGAAATAATGTACAACGTAGAATTTTTAGATGTTTCTTATATTTTTAAGTGTATATGGACTGGGCCAGGGATTTAGCTCAGCGGTTCAGTGGCCTGCCTTGCAAGCGCAAGGACCCAAGTTCAATCCCTGGTACACACACACAAAAAAAAAAAAAA
>NW_022900944.1:22908630-22979322 GCF_012274545.1 Fukomys damarensis
AAAAAAAAAAAAAAAAAAAAAAAAAAAGTGTATATGGACTAACTTGTGTAATTAAGAAAAATGAATAATTGGAAAACATTTAAATGTAAATATATATTTTTACACATTATGTAAGACAAATGTGCTGAATGGTTTTCAAAATAAAAATGATGTGTTGCCCTGAAAATATTAGAAGTGATTATTTAAGTGTTGAGAGACAAAAAATAATAAAGTAATTATAACTAAGATAACTAAGATGTGGGTCACTTGACATCTTATTTCCTCAGAAGCTTAGAATGTACAATCTTTGCCCTGGAGAAGTTGGGATAGGTAACAGTAGGGGACGTAAGAGTCTCAATTTAGTCCCCTAAAGGCCTATCATATAAGATTTCTATATGACTGATAGGTCATAAGATAACTTGGTCTGAGATTCAAACTCCTATAAGCAAGTTTGTTTTTTTTAATAAGCAAGTTTTTGTGACCCATCTGCACCTGAGTATTCTACCACAGTGATGGTGAATCTTTTGAAGCTTTCAATGATAATAAATAGCCCACTGCAGCATGCATGCCATAGGTTCACCACCACTGTTCTATAGGAATTTCAAATTCCAAAGTATCTTAAAGTAATTCCCTTCTCTCCTAGACCTGTTTCTACTGCATAGTCTATGTCCTAGTTTAACTGTACCAGCATACACTCAATTCCCCAAACCAGAAACCCATGAGTAATTCTACCTTACTTCTATTTTCACCTCCCACATCCAATTAGTTACTAAGGAGGTATTTGTAGTACATTTAGTTGATAAATTGCTAACTTCTGGAACACATATAGATTCCCCATGCATTTAAAAAAAAAAAGACAACTAGTTGAAAAATGTGAAACAGAAATGTGTAAAAAATTCATAGGAGAAAAAACACAAATTCTAAACATGAAAAAATGAAATCTCATTTGTAATGAAGAAAATACATATTCATATCGCTATAGGATACCATTAACACTAACTCACTGGCAAGAAATTTTAACTTGGATAATACCAACTGTCAGCAAGAATGCAGGCCTGATCCAGAAAGTACAATCTTAATAAGCAAAAGCATTATTGTATGGATGAAATACTACAAACTGAAACGTCTGTTACTGAAAATAAACAGACTTGACATAAGAAGAGCCATTTTTAAAATATATAAACTAAACAGACATCAGAAAATGTTTATATAAAATATGATTTAATAGGTATTGTTTAATAACAACATTAGATGTACATATAGCCATATGTGTGCACATACACATAAATCTCTGCATATCTTCCCTTGGTTAAAAATCCCTGGATGTCTCCTAATCTAGAAATTTACCAGATCTTTCATCCTCCTGAAATGAGTCTAGCCTCATTTCCCAACATTCCTTCATTATCACTCAACTAAATGCAGGACTACACTTTCTATTCTATATACTAATTGGATCTTTACTATGCGTAGCATTAATCTACATTCAAAATACTAGATGACCAAACTTTTTCTTTTTTTGGTACTGGGGATCAAACCTGAGACCTTCCACTTGCAAGGCAGGTGGCAGCACCACTGAGCTAAATCCCAAGCCCACTAAACTTTTTAATCACTATCACCCTTCACCTTTGCCAAAGTATTTACAGTTTCGGATATTGAGCATACATTCTCAAGCCTCCTGCTCAGAATACATTTCAAACTTCAACTAATTCTCCCTTTCAGAACTAATTTAAACAGCTGTATTAGAATCCATTGGCCAACGCTGTGGACTTCTCTGCCCTTCCACTTTGTACAATCCTTTAAAATAATATTTTCTCCTATAGTAATTAACTTACATGCTGCTTTCCCCCACTAAACTGTGAGGTCTTTGAGGGAATAAATTATTGTTCATATGTTTTTCCTCAAAGTCTAGAATCATAGTAAGGAAAGGTTGATGAATAGATTGAAATTAATGGCAAACAGTAAATATGTTTCAAGAATGTGGATTCTTTCTTGAAGTTAAACAATTTTACAGTAAATCACTTAAAATAAATATGGCTATATTAAAATAAAAATTTCTTCTCCCTGTTCAAAATCATTTTCCTTCAGGTTAGACAGCAGCTTCCTAACAACCATAATCACAAGTCATCAGACCATAAACTTACTTGTCAAAAGTCATAGACCAAAAATGATGTGCTTTGGATTTAGCTCAGTGTCACTTCACAAGCACAAGGTTCTGAGCTTAATCCCAGGCACCATTTTAAAAAAATGATGCACTACTGACAACTTTTGGCTAAGCCATTCTTGAAATGATATCTTGACATTCTTGCTCACAATTATTTATTCACAAATATGACCCAGTGCTAAAACTTCACATTAGAAATATAAACCAAGAAGCCAGACAGTAAGAGTAAGGAAGAATTCATTTTTAATGACCTGAAATGCACTCTAGAAGACATGAAATCCCACAAAACTGTTTTCCTTGAAGATAGCTTACCATATTATGACATTTTGAGTGGAAAGAATGAATCTCCAAATGGAGAGAAAAGATTAAAAAAATAAGAAGAATCTGAATTGGGACTTTTAAGAAGTAAACCTTTTTCAAGTCAGCATCCTTTAATAGCAGCAATCACTGCCAAAAGGAGGGTAAGTCCACACCATGAGAAATTAAAAGAGGCCTGGAGGTTTCAATATGAGAGGAACTTCCCCTCTCACAAGTTAGAGGAAGCCTCGTATCTTCACTGTGACAGGATCAGTCTGTGTACCTATTTAAAGAGAGCACATTGATTCCATAACTAAAAAGATGTGCGGGGAGGCTGGACAACACATGTGAAAACTGAGAGTATAGTTACATCACTATTCAGTTCCTCTCTACACATAGAACTGGAATTTTTCAAGGCCAAAGAGGTTAAAACTCTTGTCCAAAGGAGAATTAATAACTGACTCTTGATTTCAACAGTCCTGACTAATCCTTGGCTGCTTTCCCACGACAGTCATAAACAGCCAGGTTTCTGTTTCTCCTAAAACCCCTGTGTAGTCATAAATGTAGCTTCACTGGGATTTTCTCCTTCCTCAGCCCAGTCCTTCTCATGGGAACCGCCCGTCCCTACAGGCGTCCAGTTCCCAGGCCTGGCCACGCCACGCCACGCCAGGCCCTGAGAGGCGAAGCTCCCTGCAGCCTCCGTTCCAAGTGAAAGCGTCCCCTCCCCCGGCTGACCTGGTGCCTGCCTTCCAGTCCTCACCACGCCCTGCCCCCCCACCCCTCGGTGCCCCGCGGCCTTGTGTCCCACTCTCAAGCCCCGCCACTCGGACCCCTCGAGTCAGGAGGCTGTGGTATGGCTGCTGCGGGGGCACAGAGGAGAAGCCCCCTGAGCCCAAAGGCTACCTCTCCGTCCTGCGTCTGTCACCAGTCAGGGTCAGCTCGGGCAGCAGCACTCTCAGCGGCGACACGCAAAAAGGGCGAGCATTGGCACTCTGCAGTAAACTCTGCACTGAGAAGGTTCTGGAAACTTGTTGGCTGCGCGCGCAATTACGCATGCGCAGTGAGTACACTGCCCCTGAAGCGGCTGGTCTTTGTTTCGAGGCCCTGGAAGAGCTGGGGCAGTGAATCTGATACGAGCCCAGATTCACTGGTGAGCACAATTTTAATGAGCAGTTTCGGTGCCAGCCTTCTAGAACCTTTTCTCCAGAGCTAGTGCTATGTTCACACATGGACCTTGCTGGGCCTGCCTTCTTCTAATCAGATCATTCCAGGTAAAAATGTCACCACAGTTTTCTTTCCAAAGATTTCTGTAACAGTCTATTTAGGTGTTAATAATTCATATAAAAACCAACTGAAAAAATGTGCATCGATTCTAGCTCCTTGGGAGGCTGAGGCAAGAAGATCCCAAATTCAAGGCCAGCCCGAACAACTTAGACTATGTCTCAAAATAAAAAATAAAAAGAGATGGGGATGTAGCTCAGTGGTAGAGCACTTGCCTATCATGCAGGGAGTCGTAGGTTCAATCCCCTGTATCCCCAAACCCAAAGACACTTTATCATGTCTCTTGATACAATAAAAGCAAATATTAATGTAGAATAATACTCGCTGCTCTTAGAGACAGCTTAACCATTGCTCTATACCTTTGGATTTAAACTAACCCTCTTATACTTACACTAAATAGTATGCCTTTAGCCTAATATAAAAACAAATATAATTAAGCCCCTTCTAGAGTATACAGCATAGAGACGTGCAAAGTTTGCAAAATTAAAAATACATGGGGGCCAAGACTTAGTGGTGCTGCCACCTGCCTCACAAGCTAAGGTCCTGAGTTTGATTCCCAGTACCAAAAAAACACAAAAAACAAAAACAAAAAAAGAATACCTGGGTGACCAGTGAGAACTCTTTTTTATAAAATACATTATATATAGGTTTAAGCATATAAATGATCAAAACTTTTTGATATTTCTGTTCTTTATATTCTATACAATTACATCATTTAAAATCTAGTCTAAATCTGTTGGCTTTAAAACATTTCATTGTATAAATTAAATACACTTACTGTGATGTGTTTTTTTGTTTGTGTTTTGATTTTTTGAGACGGTCTTGCTGTGTAATCCAGGCTAGCCTTGAACTCTGAGTGATCGATCCTCCTGCCTCAGCCTCCCAAGTACTGGGATTACAGTCATGTACCACCACATCTGGCTTTCATTGTGATTATTAAGACTAGTTCCTGACCTTATAAGAGATCTAAAGCTATTTTTGGATTTTTGTCAATACTGTTGACCTTTGTAAGACCTGATAAGGAATTCTAAATTTCACCTTAAATGTAAAAAGCTAAATTGATCTATAAAGGGCTTGTATATTACACAACAATTTCTATAAAGCTGCAATGCTTGTTACTGCTGACTTTTGTGTATGTTGAGTACATTTGTGTTTGCCAAATATACAAGCTATCTTCTATAGTGCAGAGCCAGAAAGGACACTTGACCATCTTGGTGCCTGTCCCAAACCAAAATTATTTATAATGATACTTTTTCAAGTCTATGTTTATGGGTTCCTAATTGTACTATTACACTTGCCAAAACACTGTCCATTCCAAACAAAATCATCAAAAGGATAATCAAAAGGATTGCATATTAGTTACCTATATATATATGTGTGTGTGTGTGTGTGTGTGTGTGAACAAGAGATCCTACTAGTTCTGATATAATGTCACTCATGATTTTTATCTTAAAATGCTATATAAAATAAATAACTAGATTATCTCATCAATTGCTAAACTCATCAAAATTCTAACCTGGCTTTTTAAAATCTTTTGTCATTCATAGTTCTTACTGTTCTCTGGAACATTTACAGTCAAATTCATAGAAAAGATTCTAACAAGTCCTACCAACATATTGTCTCTTGCTTTGATTATCTTCAGTAAAAATTGATATAATAAAAACCTTTGTTCAAAATTGTTAGCAAACTAATTTTGCTCTGGTTAGTTTTATTTTATATTTTCCTTAAAACTTTGTAACTGGTATCTCAAAATTCTCCGAAGTGAAAATAACAAAGCAATCTAATCCAATGTCTTGAGATGTTATCACCTACAAAACAGGTAAAATTAAATTTAACGATAGACACGAAGTAAACTTGGCCTAAGAATTACTCGTTGTAAACCACTTTTTTGCTCAAATGTGGCTAAAAGGACACTGGCTTTAAATTGTCAAACCTATCCTGCCAGTGTGGTACCAAATAAGCCCTTAACAAACATAACAGCATTCCAGCGAGAGGGCCAATGAAAACAACTGTTGAGCAGTCTGCCTTCCAAGAAAAACTCTCATAAAGATGAAGGGGAAAGCATGACAGTTGTAAATGTCTTAAGAGAGTCACCTGAGTCAGCCTTCTAAAAGGTAGATAGAACCAAGAGGAGGTAAGGAAAGGTTCTCACCCATAAGTGCCTGATAGTAATCCTTACAACAGACTCAGCCAGAATCATGTTGGTCCTGAGTCAAAGGAAGTATAGTTTCACAGATCTGCCAGTAAAAATTCAGATCTTAAAATGTCTGCATATAATAGGACCAGCCACACCTTAAGTAAAAGGGGCCTCTGGTTGCCACTGTACTGCTACTGATTTTTGGTTGCTGTCTATTCAACTGCCTTATCAAGTTTGTGTTTTCAAGGATCCAGAAGATTCATCTCCAAATGATGGCCAAATGAGGATTCCAGTCTTTTGCTGAGAAATCTGTTGGTTCTTTACCCTTTGACCAAGCCACTCAGTGATTTCATACTCAAACTTCATACACAGCACACAACCTCTAGTAGATCAACAAACTTAAGTGCCCCTAGCAAAATCCCCATCCTGCTCAGAGCAGTTATGGAAATAAACACTTGACAAATGATTTATGTTTCGCTGATTTGTCAGCGAGAGATAATCATAGCTATTGGCAGCAAAAAAGTTAAAATCCTCAGCGACAAAAATCTCCCATTAAAGATATACTAAACAGTCATAAGATAATATTCTAACACTGACCAAAAGCAGCATAAGCCTAAAGTAAATTTTTCTCCCAGTAAGAAAGAGTCCCCTGTGAGGGCAAAGCAAATCACCTTTCCATTTTGCAACTGTCCCCCACCCCCAAACCAGGGATCAAACTAAGGACCTTATATGCTTTCCAGGCAGTCACACTGCCACTGAGCTACATTCCCAGTAATTTTGCAACTTTAATATAAAACTTTAGACAAAATGCAGGTGTTCCTGGAAGATTACCAAGGAACAAGATGCCCTGGAAAAATGCATTTCTGATATAAGTGCATTTGCTAACAGAACCTTTTCCCCAACTTCAGTCCTTTATATTTAAAAAAGAAAAAGAAAAAAAAAACCCAAAACTCAATCTCTCATCCCAATGGGACAATTCCTGTCTTAGAAACTCACCCTCTGCCCCTCTTGTCAGTGTACTATGATCTCAGTAAGCTCACTTTTTCATATTCATTGATTGTTGGTAAATTTTTTTGCCACCTCCATTACCAGTCTTCCATACACCATCTCACACAGCAATGTGGCATAAAATGCTAATATCTCTTCTAACTTTATTCTATAGCATATGTTCTCAAAGAGGGGTTATTGCTCCAGGGGGAAAATACATTGGTTCTTAGAAGGCTAAAAACATCTTAGTTAATACAATGAGCACTGGCCTACCAAAGCTCGACTCTATAGTCAACAAGATCTATTAGTATTCAATCTCTCTCCTTGAGGAGAAGTTTAATTTAGATTTTAGTTCATTTAAATGTGTTTTCCTTAAGGAAGGGGAGTATATAATGAGAAAAAACTGTTTAAGAACATTGTTTAGGGTTCGTTTGGTTGGTTTGTTGGTTTTTTGAGACAGGGTCTCATTATGTAGCTCAGGCTGGCTTCAAACTCATATTGTAACCTGGGCTGGCCTCAAACTCAGTAATCCTACTGCCTCAGCCTCCTGAGTGCTGGGATTACAGGTATATGCCACCATGCCCAACTGTTTAGGTGATTTTTATTTTATTCCAGAAATATTTTTACTAAACTTCGGATGAAGCTCAAGTTGAAATGTTGCCTGTATAATTGACGACTCTGCAGGTGAGATAAAATTCAAGAGCTAAACCAATCTAGAAAGACGAAGGTGAAAGTTGGAAAGGAGCTGCTGGTAGAAGAGAGGGAAGAAAAAAATAATTTATATGCTAATTTTTTATTCTACCAATGGTATTGCTTTCAGATTACCTTTAAAGGGAGAATATAGAAGCTACCTCATTGAAACCTCATTTTTGGAAGTCTCTAGAGGGAGTGGAAATGAAAGCCCTATCTGTAGTATAGTATATATAGTCAATGTGTAGAACAAGAGCAGGTCTATTGTATTTTCCTTTTTTTGATATCAAACTAAGGACCTTGTACTTGCAAGGCAGGCAGTGGCACCATTGAGCTAAATCCCCAGCCCCAGCTATTGTAGTTTTTATTCCAGTATATTCAAGAATTATGTTGAGCTGCTGGTGTATAGCAGTCTCACACCAAAAAATATTTCTAGTACTTATTTTTACAATATCATTTAGCTCTTCTTGATCAGACCATTTTAATACTTTTATTATCTTCAAATGATATTTCTGTCTTGCCTTAAACTATTAAATAACTACAGCACTAAGGCTTTCTAAACTCATTTGTTTTTGTTTGGTCAAGTTTTGTTTTGTTTTTCAGATCCTGTTTTGAGAAGGGTGGTTTTTCTTTTGGGTCTTTCACCCTATTTTTCCTCCCACTCTTATCCTGTTCTCACAAATAATATTCTCTGAGGGGAATTGGGCATGATTTCTAAGTATCATTATCTCACTAACCTTGGCTTTAACTTCTGCAGCTGGAAGAATTCTGAATAGCCACAGCAAATGTAATATCTGCTTTAAATATTTGAAATTATTTGCTATTGAACTTTTACTTTTGGAAATCGTCAGGCCTCTTTTTATGCCCTAGAAAATGAGCATAAATGCACCATTTCTCATCCTTCATAGCTACACCATTGTTATCAGAGACAGGAAATAACACATTGAAACATTTGTGAAAAGCAACTTGGTACAATTGTGTTCTATTCAAAACATACTAAATGTTATTCTATAGATGGCTGACCTCCATGATAGAAGTTTTGGTGAAACTGATAGCCACAGGATTCTTTATTTTCTTAATATTTTGTGCTTCAAAAGATCATATTCTTTATCTATAATTTTGTTCAGATGACTGCAGAACCTGGAGAAGCTGTTGCTGCTATTAATGCATAACATACTGCCATTATTGATTTTTTATATAAATATAAACATATATATATATATATACATATGTATATATAAATATATATAATTTGAATTTTTTGAAACTTTAACTGTGCTGTCAACTTTGGAAAAAGTTATCCCAATTTACTGTGTTGAGTCGGCATTGTACAGAAATTGATAGCCATATTGGTCTAGAAACGTTAATTTTTTATGTTTATTTTTTTCCATTTGTACAGGGATAATGCACTACATTAAATATGTAAGGTCATATCTACGTGGGTTTGATTACAGAAACTAATAAAGTATTCTCTAAATAATGAAAAAAAAGAATAAAATAGACTAAAAGAGGAAGAAGTGGTTTAAATGCATTCAGGGACCATTTTCATCTTCAGAATTAAGGATTATTTTAATGTTACATCATTGGCTTTTCTATTTTACTTTCCTTTTTAGTTTTATTTTAGGATTCCCTATTTTTAATGTTCAGACAGAGATTTCTTTAACTGAAATACCGAATAATTTCTCTGGTGTGAAATACTATAATAGTACACAGGATCCTAATGAGATAATTGATAATGTGAAATAGGAAGTAAACGGCTAAAGGTATAGGGAAAGTGGGAAGGGTAGGGGAAAGGTAATAAGGGAGAGGAAAAAACATGAGAAATTGAAAAAATGGAAATAAAGTGTTTGTAAATGGGGAGGGGAGGAGGGGGTGAAGGGAGGCCAGGGACAAGGGGAAAAAATGAGAATCAAGACCTGTCATGTAAAGGTACAGGATCCCAATAATGAATGTAACTGTATTGTATACCTAGATTGTACCAATAAACTCAATAAGAAGAATTTTTTTAAAAAGATCATATTCTTTATTGGGTGATAGTATGACAGGAACCTAAAAGCTGCTTTTGCTAAGAAGCACTGACTCTCCACTTGGGCCGGTTTGCAATGAGTAACTAAAAGTAGGATAAAACTTATCATCTCTGCCTTCATTTTATACATCTTTTATATCTTCAATCTGCATCTGTCTTTAAACTTTGAGTCAGATTTCTGTCAGCTCGGCACACAGGCATGTTAATCACGTGAGAAATTTCGGTCTTGAAACTTGAGATTGAGCCCCTAGATTTCCCTAACATATCTCATTTCCTCTTCGAGACCGAGGACACCAAGATAAGAGGTGACTGAAGTGCTCTCGAGATGTGCAGTTCAGTTGCCTGCTTTTACAACATCTTGTTCCAGACCGCATAGAATGGCACCTAGAAGTCTCCAGTCACTGTCCTAAATCTGTAGTCACCTTGGATTCCAGGAACAAGAGAGCTTGTGTGTACCTATCACCTCATGAAGATCACCCACCATGCAAGGGGGAGCAATTACTCCTTGACCGGAATGGAGGATACCCGGTACCCCATGCAGGAGTAATCTTGTCATGGAAACCAGATTCCCCTTAAATGATAAGGATTTCTGCAGAACCACAACTGAGATGATTATCAAATAGTACCTAGCCCACCCAGGGCCTCACCCCATAAAAGCTGGTCCCTTGGCTTTGTTAACAGGCCAGTCTGACTTTTTCCACCACAGCTGTTCTCCTTCAGCTTTTTCCTCCATTGGAAGTCCTTTCCCCATTTTCTCTGCATCCTCAATTAAAAGCTTTGTCTATTTTCTCATACTTCTTAGCCTGGTTTTAAATTTCTATTGTTACTGGTTCAAAGGGCCCCACATAAGGTATCAACAGTATTTTCCTAATCACTCTAGGTTATTTCTATCAATTTAAATAGGTCATTCAAAATAATCCCAGGAAAGGAAGTGTTTTCCTGGTAAAACTTGTGTATTTTTGATGTTTGAAAATCACCTTTCTTTCCTAAATAAAAGCTTTTATATTTTAAAGCATTGTTCCTTAAGAATTAAATTAGGAATTATTTCTAGTTTATTCAAAAATTGCTTAGTGGGAGGGTTGGGGATTTAGCTCAGCGGTTTTGCTGCCTGCCTTGCAAGCACAAGGTCCTGAGCTTGACACCTGGTACCAAAAAAAAAAAAAAAAAAATTGCTATTTTGGTAGAACTGGTGGTTCATGCCTGTCATCTCCACTATTTGGCAAACTGAGATGAGAAGATCAAAAGTTTGAGGCCAACCTGGGCAATTTCCCCATCTCAAGATAAAAAATAAAAAGGTTTGTCTTTCTCTATGGCAGAGTAGTACTCCATTGTGTGTAAATACCACATTTTCCTTATCTGTTCATCTCTTGATAGACATATAAGCTGCTTCCAAGATGTAGCTGTTATAAATTGTGCTGCTATAAATATACATATGCATACATCACTGTATTGTGTCTTTAACTCTTTCAGTAAAGGAATTGCTGGGTCAAATAGAATTTCTAGTTTTAGTTTTTAAGGAATCTCCATACTGACTTTCATAGTGATTGTACTAGTTCTCACTCCCACCAACAAAGTAAAAGGGCTTTTTTTTCCACAGAGCCAGTATCTGTTATTATAGTATTTGATTTCTTGATGGCCATTCTTTCTGGGGCAAGGTGAAACCATACTACAGTTTTAATCTGCATTTTTTAAAATTTGTTTTTGGTACTGGGGATCGAACTCAAACTCGAATTCGGGACCTCGTGCTTGTGAGGCAGGCAGCAGAAATACTGAGCTAAATCCTTGGCATAATCTGCATTTTTCTAATGGCCAGCAATCCTGAGCATTTCTTCATCAAGTCATGTGTAGGAAAATGGATGCGCCTTGAGATAATAATGTTAAGTGAAATAAATCAGACACACAAGCTATATATTATATGGTTTCTCTTATATGAGAACCCCAAATTATAAGTAAAGAGAAAAATAAAAGATAGGAGTAAAGAGATTGATCTTCCTCAGATGGGAAGGGGTTCAAGAGAAGGGGATCTCCCTTAAGGGAGAAGGACATAGTGACGAGAAAGGAAATGAAAAAAGGAATTAAGATATATACATGTACAAGCTCCACATAAGGAATGTAAACATTATGCACTGCAAACAAGTACTGATAAAAATAAATAAAATAAAAAGAGCTGGGGATATAGTTCAGTAGTAAAGTTCCCCTGAGTTTAATTCCCAATACTGAAAAAAATGTTGCCTATTTGGAAATTTAGAATTAGCGTTATTTTTACTCTATATGTTATAAGATAGTAAAAAAAAACGAAAAAACTTTCATTCCTTGATGATATTCCAGTACTTTTTACTTTTCTGTAGCAAGGCCCCTGGTCTGAATTCTTTTTTCTGCTTTTCCTCAGCGATGACAAAACCAATATTGGTGTTTAAACAAACCTGTCTCAGTTTTAGTTACATAGCTGTATCAATTTTGTCCATACTCCTTTTGTGTATTTTGGAGTAGGAATGGCAGCAATTACCTTCAAACACAAGTTTATTCCATCTTTTAGGCTTGGAAAAGTGGCTGCTACAACACCAAAGTGAAGACCAAGGAGGACTGAGGAGAAAATAAGTCAGGGGAGGTCGTAGGCTCACGGTGGAGCCTGGACTCTGCCAAGATCAGCCACCCAACCAACACTGTTATTCAGTAATGCAACCTCCAGTCTTTAGCTGGTAAACCAGACTAGAGATATCATTTCTTCCCCTGAAGCTACTTATGGCCGTGTGACTTTGGTTACAGGACAGATAATGGAAAGTGATGGGTGCAACTTCTAAGATGGGTCAGTGTACAAGTGACGGTCCACTGTGTTACCTTTCCATTGCTGTGACAAAATGCCTGAGTAAAACAATTTAAAGAAAGAAAAGTTTATTTTGGCTTATAATTTCAGAGGTTTTAGTCCAGAGTGAGTGGGCTCTGTTGCTTTTGGTCCTGTGGTGAGGCAGATACATCAGGCAGAAGGGTATGGCAGAGGAAAGCTCCTCACCTCATGGCAGTGAAGAAGGGGGAGGGGCCAGGGACAAGGTGTAGACCCCAAAGGCATCCTCTCTGTGCCCCCCTTAAACCAGGCTCCGCCTCGGTTTTCATCACCTCCCAAGAATGTTATCAGATGATGAACCCATTAGTGGATTAGCCCACTGTTGAACTTAGAGCCTTTTAGTGATCCAGCTGCCTTTTGAAACTCCCATCTCTGAGTCTTCTGGGGGCCTTTTTAGAGCCAGACATAATATCAATCCACCTCTGTCAGAGGGAAATAAGCTTCTATCTCAGCCTCTGTTAATTTGGATCCTTTGCACACTACTAGACATGCTAAATGATCTAAGAATTTAAAAAACAAATTGTAGTACCAATGACAAAAAGGAACTTACCACTAGTAGAAAATCACTTGGAACATAAGTGCTACAGTGCTTTAAGTCGTAGGGTGGTTAATACAAGATAAATGTAGCCATTTATTATTCAGAAAGATATGCTATAAGTAATAAATGAATTACTTACCTGGACTTTAGTATTTTCCACTTGGAAACCACATTTCCAGCCCTTATTTCATAGTAGTATTTTCATCATGTCCTTCACCCAGGTGAACAGCTATGTGTTTATAAAGGTTGCCAGTGCTGTTGGTTTCACATCCCTTACTATAAAGCACCCATTTATATGAAATGGAAATAAAACATGCAGAAATTCCCTTGGATCTGAGAATAGGGTTTCCCCCAGGAAAATCGAGTTTGTGGTCAGTTTAGCTAGATCAGCTAAGGATAACAGCCAATCAGGGTTTAGGAGGGAAATGGATTTCCTGAATAAATATGATCCCCAAGAGCATGTTCTATAAAGATTTTCTCAGGCTTGAAATTCAACATAGGAGTGACTTTGTGGAACTTCCTTCCACCACCATGAAGAGACGTAGCTTTTCCTTCCTCTTCGGCATCACCTTCCTGGCTCTGTTTGAAGTTCAAGGTAAGGGGTTTTGAGTTATACCGTTAGTGAAGTCAGACATGTGAATCACTATGAAAATCTCTTGGTTTGCCAGATAACACTGAATGTTCTGTATACATTAGAAAGGAACAGTCACTCATAGGAGCACATTGGTGGTTGATTATCCAAAGGTCATAACTTGGGCTGCCAAGTCAAACAAGAGTCTTCTCAGTCTAGGTGTGTGAGTTCCTAGAAGTGTGCAATAAATGTTTGAACATTTATAATGGGAAGCCCTCTCCCAGATCAAAGGAATTTCTGCATGTTTTATTTTCATTTCACAGAAATGGGTGGTTTATAGTAAAGGATATGAAACCAGCAGCACTGGCAGCTGATCATGAAAAACTATCTCCCAAATTATTTTTGTCACTGACATTGTTTCTTGATATATATGTCTATGGTTACCTGAATGACAATCCAGGAATCAGAGAGGTTGTCCCTCATCTGTCTACTAACAACTTTTGTTACCTTGGGCAAATAACTTTTCTAGAACTCAGCTTCCTTATCTGTAAAGTAGAAATTTTTAGTACGTGCATTTCCTGTGCCTGGTATGGTGGGACATGCTTGTAATCTCAGCACCTTAGGGAGAGTGAGACAGAAGAATCACAAGTTTGAGAACAGCATAGGCAACTCAAAATAAAAACATTTTTTTTAAAAAAAGGGGAATAAAACTCAGTGTGAGGCCCTGGGTTCAATCCTCAGTACAAATAAAAAAGTAAGCACTGAGTAAATATACACTGAATGAAAGTAAATTAAAGTTTGAAATAAGTAAATTAAACTATGAAAACATATTCTAAAGAATTTTCAATAGTTTAAAGCACATTGAAAAATTTGGGCAGTGGGGAGGAGAGATGAATGGAAGTGGTAATTTGTTATAAGTAGAACTTTCTGTCCAAACTTGAAGGAATTCCATTCCACTAAGGTGAGGTAAAAATGAATCTGGGGGTTGGTTAAGAAACTTGTCCACATAGCACACATGAATTATGTGCCAGTGTGTCTGATGTGTATTGGGAATTTGTTAAGTATTATGAAAATCCTTTTGCTCCAAAAGAGAAAAGGAGGGTAGCTGCGAACAACATCTTTGGACTCAGAAATACCTGAGCTGAAGTCTTATTCCTGCCCCCTAAAGCTGTGTAGCTTTATTCTTTACTTAACAGCTCTAAACCTTAGCTTTCTTTTCTAAAAACTGGATATAATGCCTACTTTAAAAGTTTGTGGTGATGATTTACAAACAATTAGTAAATGATAACTAAAAGCATGACTTAGTCAAATGCATAATTTTTGATGAATCACTTCAATTGAAACAGTGACCTAAATGCATGTATTCTACTCTTTCTCTTTCTCACAGAGGCCCAAATAATGAGGAGTAGACGATGTTCCTGTATTAACACCAGCACTGAGACAGTTGCCCTCAAATCCTTAAAGGACCTTAAACAATTTGCCCCAAGCCCTTCCTGTGAGAAAACAGAAATCATGTAAGTAAAAACTCAAACCTATGTGGCATGTGACATATTGGCAGGGACATTAAATTTATAATGAATACTACTTTCTGGGTACTTCTCCGCACAGACACTTAAATTCCACATGATTAGCCCCTCTGCAAACCTGGTCCGCTCCTGTCATTTCTTCCCCTAAAATTAAATTTCTGGTAGAGGTTAGGAACCAAAGATAACGTAATACTTAAATGATATTATTTTCATTGTTGAAAATGTTTGTTTTTCAAGAACAAAGAAAATTACATATATTTGAAGCTAATTAAGATTGTAATCCGTGAAAGGACAGATTCAAGCAATATTGAAAATAGGCTTCTAGAAAATGTTTCATGCAGATAATTGAATAGAAGAAAATAAAAATCCCTTATAACCTATCATTCAGTGATAAATACAATTAATCCTTTGGTATATGGTCTTTCAAAGTTCCCGTTCCCTCATTTTCTTTGTATGTATTCTATTTTTATATTTCTTATATTTATATTTTATATTTCTTTGTATGTATGTATTGTATACACACATAAAATCATACACTACCTGTTTATCTGCTGATTTACTTTCCTAGGTTTCAGTTATACCCAGTCAACCATGAGACCACAAAACATTAATGGAAAATTCCTGAAATAAAAATTTATGTGTTTTAAATAATTTTATTATAGTATATTTGTATAATTGTTTTGTTTTTGTATTATTTATTGTTAATTACTGTGCCTAAATTATAATTAAACTTTATCATGAGTATGCACATATATGCAAAACAGCCTCTATAGGGTTTGGTACCACCCAAGGTTTCAGGCATCTGCAGAATGTCTTGAAATGTACCTCCCATCAATAAGGGAGATTACCCTACAGTTTTATAATCTGCTTTTTTTCCTTAACACTATAATTATGAATATTTCCTCATGTCGGTGAATCTCTAATAATGTCATTTTTTTTCTAATATTGGTCTTGTGTTTGTGTGCTGGGGATTGAACACAGACATGTGAGCGATCTCTACCACTGAACTATACCTGCAGCCCTGATAATGCGATTTTAATGGCCAAATTTAATGGCCAGTGAGTGTGCTATAATTTATATGATCAAAATCTGTTGTTAGAAATATAGGTTATTTCCAAATTTTTGCAATTGTCAAACCATTATTGTGGTAGTTTTGTCTTTAATTCTCTCCCATTGAATACCTTTTTTTTTTTAGAGATTAGAATAGCTTGATTAAAGGATATTTTAATAATAACAAGGTATCTACCTTATTATTTTCAGGCAGCACACTCACTTCAGACTATACAGAGAAATTAATGAAAAAATGAAATTATTCAACCAGTTAACCTTGTCTTAGGAAAATGTTTTATTATATTTTAAGTAGTTTGATTAGAAAATTCATTAAATTCATGCTTATTTTCATTATTTCGCCAAAAAATGTATTAAATTAGTAATGGAAAAAAGAAATATCATTGCTGTTTCTTTGGCAGTGCTACAAGGAAGAATGGGAGTCAAACGTGTCTAAATCCAGATTCAGCAAAAGTGAAGGAACTGGTGAAACAGTGGGAGAAGCAGGTTGGTGAAAGGGAGAACAAAATTTTCTTTCTGTTAGAAATAAGCTTTGGGAGACAAAGAATATATGTAGCTCCATTAAAGATATATTTTTATCTTTTTACATTGTATTTAACAGAATGTTAGACACTGAAGATACAAAAGTAATAAGATGTAAACCCTTCTGTAGCAAGTGTTCTTTAACAATATATAGCCACTGTGATACAGTGGGAGAAATAAAAAATAAAGGCATATGTGTGATTCTTGAAGATGACATAGAAAGGAGTAATTAACCTTGCTAGGGGAGAGAGGCAGGTAAAAAGCTTTAAGGAAGACTTCTCATATTTGATTTGGATCTTAAGTGATACGTAAATCACCAGGAGGAGATAGCAGCAGGAACAAAAAAGAAGAATTATGAGAGCTTTTACCATGCTCAGGGAGCCTCACATAATACAGCCAGAGTTTATGTGGAAAGAGGAAGGGAATGCGGTGGGAAAGCAGGACAAGACCCAGTAGGAAGATCCTGCACGAGATGCTAAGGATTCAGGTTTGAGGAGGACCATATACTATGTGGTGGGGAGCGTGGGTTCAGGAGTTAGACAGACTACTAGCTCTTGCTTTGGGCAAGTTACCCTCTTATGCCCCCAAACCGCTTCACAAGTAAAAAGTAGATGATTATAGCACTAACTTCAGAGGGTTGCAGTGGGGGCAGATGGGTGGTAAGCAGGGTTGGAATCAGAACAGTAATAAAGCAGAATAGACAAAAGATAAGCACTCTGAAGACAGCTGATTCCTCCTCAGTGTGAGCAAAATAGAGAATCAAAAGGAGCCCCCATGAGAGAAAAGCAACTTTAAGCTAGTTTTGAGGATAAAAACCACAATTGGGGAGTTCAGATATAATGTAAGGAGGAAAAAATTGTAAGACTCAGAAACATTGCCCCTTTTCCCCCTTTTCTTACAGGCCAACCAAAAGAAAAAGCAAAAGAAAGGAAAAAAACATCAAAAAAGCAAGAAAATTGTAAAAGTTAAAAGATCCCAAGCTCCTCATCAAAAGAAGACTGCGTAAGAGTCCATTTTGCCAACAACTACCTGTGTTAAAATTTGTTTTTAATTATATCAAAATAATTTGAAGAGGTAATGGCCTCTAATAACATGGGCTTGTTAATTTGACTAGAAAATGTAAACCACTGTTATGAAATTGTAACTAAAGCTGAAAAGTTGATTTTACATTCCAAATATTAAGAGATGGTAGCTGGTTTTGTTCTTCTGCCACTGACCAACTGAATTTCATCCCAAGCTTATTAATACTAACATCTGGACAAAAGTCCTCACAAACACATCCCACACGCAACAGCTGCCTGGGCTTCCAGGACCTCAGCCTGCACCCTCCAGAGAGGGTTCTGAGGTCCACGCCATCGAGGCCCCGCCCATCTGCACACCAGTAAGCCAAGCAGCTTGGAACTGAGCTGATCTCACCATACCGCCGTGGCTCGTAGTGTCTGCACTTGAGTCAGCCTGCAGGGTGCCTACTGCATCCACACTGCTTGTTTCCGGGGATCCACCCTCGGACATCGCCAGTGTTTGGCCTTGGAAATCTTTTCTCAGGGTTTTGAGGTGCTGTGGCTCCATCTTATCCACCCTCACTGGCCACACTATTTCTCACTGTTCCCTTGTGCTTTAGTCAAGCAGGTCCCACCCATCCTGCCACAGTTCCATGCTTGCCTCCCTTCTACCTCACAAGTCACACACTCTCATTCGAGAGACTCATTCACCTGGCTTCACACCTTTTCCCTGTTCACCCACAAGAATGCCTTCTCTCCACTTAGCTCCAGTGGTCTGGTCCGCAAGGCTCAGCTCAAGTCATGATTCTTCAATCAACTTTTCTGGAATGTGGGAAGTGTAGCTCAGGTCAGAGCACTTGCCTAACATGCAAAGTGCCCTGAGTCTGATTCCTGGCATTGCAAATAACTAAAGGAAATTTTTTAAACTTTGCAGATGCTCAAACCATCTTAAAATTCGTATTTCCCTTGTGCTTAGCATAGCATGAGTAAGCATTTGTTATCTACTTAGTGGGTGTTTATTTTCTCTTCTCACCAGGCTCTCAGCTCTCTGAAGGTAGGAGCCATAGTTTATTTCACTGACGCTGTCATCAGGTCTAAATAACCGGTACTCGGCTGTAGTTGTTAAGGGTTGGAAGGCAATCGGAGCAGCTCCTCAGAGCACACACCAGCTACTTCCTGGCTGCTCTATGTTACCTCACCCCTGACCTCTTCTCATCTTCTGGCCACAGTCACTACAGGAATCAGGAATCAGGGATGAAGTAACATCCTTGTGTTCTTATGACAGGAAGTTAACTTGGCTTCTCTAATAATAAGAAGTACATTTTAGAGCACTTGTGGCTATTCTGGACTATTTTTTATAAAATATTCAAGACGTCTGGAATCATAAAATCTTAGTTCTTTTTTTTTTTTTTTTTGTACCAGGGATTGAACTTGGGTCCTTGCGCTTACAAGGCTGGCGGCTGAATCCATGGCCCTGGAATCATAATCTTACAAAGAAAAGGGGTGTCCAGATTAGCCAGTGTCCAGCCTTTCTCCATTTGATACAAAAATTCCTCCAATACTGTTCCCAACTAACTCCAGCTTTGTATGATTAATAAGATAGCCACGAAGATCATTTAAAAAATAGCAGCAATATCTTACATCTGTTAAAAGGTAGGGAAAGAAACACACTGCAGAGCAAATTTGGTGCAGGGAACGGGAGAAAGGTATGAGAATGGTGACCCTACGCAAACATCTTTAGTTATGGAGTTCTCCAGTTCCTCCCATGTTTTTCCCATTCTCTGGAAAGAAGAATCCAAAAGAAGTTCCATAATTGGAGAGTCTGTGATCTAGTTTACTCCTAGGAAAGTGGACCATAACCAACTACATATTTTCACCATGTATCTATGATAAATATATTTATGCCCACATTATATTCATCGTTTATAGACACATGTATACTCTAAGCAAATAATTTTAAAATTCAAAGCAGTCTTGGCATATATACTTTGTACTGAGACTCCTTTTTTGTTTAAAGACAGTGGTATCAATAAATAGAGATTTGCCAGAAAACAAATCTTAGGTTTATTTTTTTTAATGTCTTGAACATACCCTTCCTCTGTTACATGCTTAACAATAATTCTCACATATCCTTTATTCATTGGCTTTTTAGCTTTTGTCTCTTGCGGTATAATATTGAGATAAAGAAAGGAAAGCCCTTTAAAGGGCTTTTTGGGGGACAAGCACATTTTTCTGGGAAAACATGACAAATTTAGAATTGAAATTAGACAGAGAATGGCAGCCTATACATTTGAGCTACTTGTGAGAGGCCAGACAAGTGTGATGTTTGGGAAGATAACCAGCTAATGGACATTAATTTTCACAAGGACCTTCACTGAGGAGGCAGCGGGATGTTTTGGAAAGAGCTGAGTTTCTGGTTTCTGAGCTGCCTGGCCTAAGATCAGAAGCCCACTGCTGTTCAGCTGCGTGGCTTTGGTTCAAGTGTGCTGTGACCTTGCTGTGCTCAGTCTTCTCATTTAGGACCAGGGAGAACAGGCTCAACAGAAAGGTCAGTGCTTAGAAAGTACCAGAGAGCCCCTGACCACTGAAATCTGCTGCAGCTCCCTCTGGATGGAGGGTGCCCCACACTGCACAATCAGAGAAACGAGGCCGCAAACCTCCCTGACCAGTTCTTTGTTATCTATGACTTCATGATCATAGCACAGGCCTACTCCACTCTCTGTTTTGCACTAACTCAGCAGCTGCCTATTTTCCCTGCTGCCTCTTTTTACTACTTGTGAGAGCCAAAATGACCCTTGTAAAGAATAATTCAGAATACTACTGGCTTGCTCAAGATCCCACAATTCAGAGTTAACAGAAACAGACATGGGCTCCAGGTGACGTCAGCTGGGTCCCCACGACAGCCTCACCTTCTGTCTGCCTCGCAGCACACTGAGTTCATTTCCTCCTCAAGCCTTTGTGTATGCCATTCCCTGCTGTGCTGGGTTTTCTGTGTCTGCTTGATTATAACAAGAACGACATTTTCTGGAATTTCTTTCCATATGTGATTCTTGGGTAGACCAGAAACTGAGGGACTTGTGTTAGATTTGGAAGGCAGAAGGGAAGGAAGATGACACCCATATAAGATTAAGTATTGGTACAATGTGTAGTCTATTTATAAAAGGAAATAGTTTTTCCCTCCCCAGAGGGAATCATTAAAGATCATTAAAGATCTTCCAAATAAAATGTTATCACCCAGAGATCTGCTGTACAGCACAGCACCTATAGTCAATGATGATGTATTAGGCACTTAAAATTTGTTGAAAAAGTAGATGTGCTAAGGGTTCTTATACACAACAAAGGAATATGAGACAACTTTTGGAGGTGGTGGATATGTCTGTTAGCTTGATTGTGGCAATGGATCCATGGTCTATGCATACATTCAAACTCATCAAATTGTATACATTAAATATGTGCAGTTTATAATTTTTCACTTACACCTCAAGGGCTGTTATTTAAAAAATAAAATACAAAAGAGAAAACAGAAAGATTGTTACCCTTTGAAGTTTCAAAAAATAAAAACATAAAATTAAAATTATTCAGTGGGAGAGAGAAATTAGGGAAACAATTCCTTTCACAATAGCATCCCCCCCCAAAAAAATGAAGCGTCTAGGAATCAATGTAACAAAAGAAGCAAAAGACCTCTACACTGAAAACTGCAGAACTCTGAAAAAAGAGATCAAAGAGGATATAAGAAAATGGAAAGATATCCCCTGCTCCTGGGCAGGAAAAATCTACATAGTGAAAATGGCCATACCACCAAAACTGCTATACAGATTCAATGCAATGCCAGTCGAAATTCAAACAGTATATTTCATAGAACTAGAAAAAATAATCCAAAAATTCATTTGGAACCAGGAGAGACCTAGAATAGCAAAAGCCATCCTAGGCAACAGAGACATGGCAGCGGGTATAACAATTCCCAATTTGAAACTATACTACAAAGCCACTGTGATTAAAAACAGTATGGTACTGGCAAAGAAACAGACCTGAGGATCAGTGGAATACATTGGAAGATACAGAAACAACTCCAGATGTACACAGCTACCTCATCTTTGACAAAGGAGACAACCATCCTTACTGGAGGAAAGACAGCCTCTTTAATAAATAGTGTTGGAGAAACTATTTCAACATGCCAAAGATTAAAGCTAGACTCTTATCTTTCACCATGCACTAAATTAAAATCCAAGTGGATTAAAGATCTAAAATTTAAAAAAGAGTCACTAAATTTGCTGGAAGATGAGTTAAGCAGAACTCTTGAAGACATTGGCATGGGAAAATACTATGAACAAATCCTCAGTAGCACGGGAACTAGCAGAAAGAATCAACAGCTGGGATGAAATTTCAGCAAATCGGGCGTGGTGGTGCACATCTGTAATCGCAGCATCTGGGAGGCTGAGGAAGGAGGATCTCTGTGAGTTCGAGACCAGCCTGGGCTACATAGTGAGTTCCAGTAAAAAAAAAAAAAACAACACCTAAAAAAAAAAAAAAAAAAAAAAAAAAAAAAAAAAAAAAAAAAAAAAAGCTTCTGCACTGTGAAAGAAACCATCAACAGAACTAAAAGAGAACCTACAATGTGGGAAAACATCTTTACCAGCTGCTCCTCAGACAAAGGACTATTATCTAGACTATACATAGAACTCAAAACAATCAGCCCCCCAAATACAAACTCCCAATTCAAAACTGGGTATCTGAAATGAAGAGACATTTCTCAGACAAAGCGTTCCACATCACTGGTCATTTGAGAGATGCAGATGAAAACAACATTGAGATTCTACCTCACCCCACAAAGAATGGCTGCTATCAAGAAATCAACCAATAACAATAGTGGGATTGTGGATAGAAAGGAGCCCTTCTCCATTGTTGTTGGGAGTGCAGACTGGTGCAACCACTGTGGAAATCAATATGGAAATACCTCAAAGAACTAGGATTAGAGGTCCCATTTGACCCAGCTATCCCTCTGCTGGATATCTTTCCAAAAGAATTAAGGGAATTGTACCATAGTGAAATATGCACACCCATGTTTATAGCAACACAGTTTGTAATAGCTAAAACTTGGAAACAGCCCAATTGCCCATCAGTTGGAGATTGAATAAAGAAAACACGGTTTTTCTATAAAATGGGATACTACTCAGCCTTAAATAATGAGAAACTAGAGTCATTCAAAGAAAAATGGATGCATATTGAGATTATACTCTTAAGTAAAATAAATAAGTCACACATGTAAAAATACCGAATAGTTTCTCTGGTGTGAAAAGCTACAATTGTACATAAGATCCTAATGGTATAATTAACAACGTTAAATAGGAAGAAATGGGCTAAAGGTGTAGGGGAAGTGGGAAATGTAGGGGAAAAGAAATAAGGGAAAAGAAAAAAATATGAGAAAATGAAAAAATGGAAATAAAGTTTTTGTAAATAGGGAAAGGAGGAGGGGCAGGGATAAGGGGGAAAAATGAGAACCAAGACCTGTCACATAAAGGTACAAGATCCCAATGATGAATGTAACTGTACTGTATACCTAAAATGTACCAAGAAACTCAATGAGAAAAAAAAAAAATTCAGTGGCACAAAAAAGAAAGAAAGCAAACAAGCCAGGAATGGTGGTGCACGCCTGTTATCCCAGCACTTGGGAGGCTGAGGCGGGAGGATCACCATGCATTCAAGGCCATCCTGGGCTACATAGTAGGTTCAAGACTAGTCTTAACTATATAGCAAGACCCTGTCTCAAAACAAAAAAATAATAGTGATTTTGAGAAATGTTTTGGCCTTAAGAACTCAGTTGTGGATTTTAGAGGAAAAAAACAAAAACAAAAACAAAAAGCATCAAAGTGGTGGAGGAAACAGCCCATGTTAATTCTGGGGTTAATACCTTTGTCCACAGGCTTGTTTCAAGTGTTCACATTGTCTTAAAGAAAGAAGTAGACGAACTTGTCAGAAAAACAGTAAGTATGGAAAAAGATTTGAAGAACAACAAGCATTAAATTAACTCTGCAAAGGAGGAGTATTTCTTATGTGTCCATTTCCTGTTCGCCTTTGGTCATTTTAGCAAATTATTATAATTTTGTCAAAAAAGAAAAGCACGAGCGCCCTCTGGTGGCCAGTAACAAGATTTAAAAACTATAGTTCTCATAGTAAGGTGCTGATGATACAGGCTTGGTTTTTCTATTTCCAACAATCATTGGCTTCTAATGATAGAATAAAACTAAAATTCACATATTATTCACACATTTATTTTGAGGTGATTTTTGTCTGTATAAGTAAGACATTTTAGGAGTTTGCTTTTATCACACAATTGAGGAAATAGAGAAGACTAGAGATTATGCATCCATTCGTCCATTCCACAAATATTGGTTGCCTTTTGCCGACCCTGCGCTCTGCATCTTTCCAAGTGTTGAGGACAGAACAGTGAACAAAACAGAAGGTCTTCATTTCTCTCTTTCTCCTACTGCAGAAAGAGAGGCGATAACAAACTGAGTTTGAAAATATATGATCTACAGAGACTGATGGGCCTATAGAGAAAAATGAAATGCAGGAAGGGTGTGATGAGAGGGAGGAGGACTGATCTCTGCTGAGTTCCTGTTGAGCACACAGCTGAAGGAAGCGAGAGAGCAAGGCCTGCGCTTCATCAGAGAAACAGCAACTACACAGGCTTCAAGGTGACCAATTCAAGGCAGTTCGGAGGTTGCTTTTCCTAAAGCAAAGGAGGCAAGGCAGGGAGTGATAGGAGAAGAGCCCAGAGAGCTCATTTGGGATCCAATCATAGGAGGCTCTGTCACAGTTTGGGCTGCTATGACAAATGACCACAGAGTGGGTGATTTAAAAAACAAACATTTCTTCCTCACAGGTCTGAGGGTGGGAAATCCGAGATCAACAGATGTGGTTGGTGTCTGGTGACGGCCCTTGTCTTGATTTAGAGACAGCCTGCATCCGCTCTGGCACTGAGAACAGAGCCCGGAGCCCTGTGCGTGCTAGTGAAGTGCTCTGATATGGAGCCACAGCCCTCAGGCATTTTATTGTTTTGAAATAGTATCTATAAATTGTTCACGCTGCCTTGAACTTGCAATCCTCCTGCCTTGTGGTGGTCCAGCCGTCACAACACGAACGTGCCTGAGTTGGGGAGTGAGGATTGAGAAAGGAAAGAACACTCAATCCTGACCAGAGAAGAAGAGAAGTCTGATTTATTTCACAGAAACAGCTCCTTTTATAGGTTCACAGCAACAGGACGCTTTTAAGGGCACACAACAACAAAAGACACCAAGTAATTGTTTTTCAAAGACCAGATTTCCTGACTCTAACAGATAACATCAGATCTTCGGCTAACAAGTTTCCTGTTATATCAGGGTCAAAGAGTCAAAAGAAGCTTAACAAACAGTTTCCTTGAAAAGTAGCAAATGTTGATGCCTTAATTATACAGGAAGAAGTTACTGTCCAAATGTCAAACTCCAGTGGGCCATGACTGGGCCCCGACACTGCCTGAACCTCCTGAGTACCTGAGAGTGCAGGATTGTGCGCTAGGCCCAGCAATAGCATCATATGTCCATACATGGCAGAGACCCCGAAGCAGCAAGCTCTCTCCTGTAAAGTCACTAATCCCATCATGCGGACTCTTGCCCTAACTACTCTTACGGCCTAGCTGCCCCTCAAAGACCCCCACCTCCTATACTGTTCAGTGGCAGTGAGAATTTCAACACATGGATTGGGGAGGTGTGCATTTCATAACAGCCGTCTAGGCCCCTGCAGAACTTTAGCTTTTACTCTGAGAGGGAAGGTGGAGATGTTACCTGGTCCCATTAAGGATCTCTCTGGCCACTACATGTAGATACAGTGTTGGGGACCAAGGAAGACATAGAGATGCTGCACATGGTGGTACATGTCTATAATCCCAGCACTCAGGAGGCTGAGGTAGGAGGATTACCTCAAGGCCAGCCTGGGCTACATAGTGAGCTGAAGACCAGCCTAGACTATGTAGTGAGATGATATCTCAACTTCCCACCCACCAAGAAAGTTAAAGCAGCTAACCAAATATTTCGAAGCAAGAGACCAATTGTGTCCAAAGCTAAGGGTAAGATAAATGATGAAACCTGATTTATCAATATAAAAATAATTAGTGATTTGACAAAAACAGGTGTAGGGGCTGGAGATGTAGTTCAGTGGTAGAATGCTTGTCTGGCATGCACAAGTCTCTGTGTTCATTCCTCGTTACCACCAAAACACCCAAAACTTTCCTGCCCTGCCAGGGCTACAACAGATAAGCAACAGTTTTAGTGGAATAGCAGAAGTTAAAGACTGGTAGGGTCTTAACAGTTCAACATAAACCTGAAACAGGCATCCCACATCTAGGCATTTACCAAGAGAAATGAAGACAGGCCCACTTAGAGACATGAAGACGAATGCTTATAGCCCAAAACTGGCAACCTCTAAATACCCAACAACAGAGGATGGATAAACAAATTGCTGTGTATCTCTACGATGACAGCTGCTTAGCAATAAATGGAAAGAAATATACAACACAGATTTCCACATAATATGCTGAGTGAAAGAAATCTGGCACAAATATATTATAGCAATATAGGACTGTAGATTTCATAGGTATGAAATTCTAACAAATGTAAACTTGTCTCTGGTGAAGGAAAGCAGGTGCATGTTTCTCTGGCAGTAGCAGGGTACAGGGAAATTTCAGGGATGGTAAATATATCATCTTGATTGCAATAATGATTTATGGGTACATAATATATAAAAACTCATCAAATTTCATGCTTAAATTATTCCTTGATGAATTTGTAAAATAAATAGTCATAAGACAATGAAGGTTTGTAGGGGAGGGGAGAGAGAGGATGGTTAATGGGTACCAGGTGCTGTTGGGTGGGAGGAATAACCTCTCATGTTCTATAGCACAGTAGGATGACTGTGGTGGACAATAACTAATTGCATTTTCTCTCTCTCTCTCTTTCTCTCTCTTTTTATACCAGGGATCGAACTCAAGTCTTTGAAATTGTATTTTCAAAATAGTAGAAAAGTTTGGGTTTGTTGTGGTTTTATGGTCCTGGGACTTGAACCCAAGGCCTTGCACATTCAAGGTCAATGCTCTACCACTGAGCTCCATCCCCAGCTGCACATAGGGAAGCTTCTGAATGTTCCTAACACATCAAAGAGTGATAAATGTCTGAGACGGTGAGAGTGCCAATTGCCTGGATCTGATCATCATATATGGTACACATTGAAATGTCACACTGTGTCTAATAAGTATGCCCAAGCATCATATGTCAATTAAAAGCTATAATTAAAAACTAAAGGCTTCAGTAGTGTGTGAACTAACACAAAGAATCAACAACTGGGATCTCATCTTGTTAAAAAGCTTCTGCACTGCAAGTGAAACAACAGAGCTAAGAGACAACTTACAATGTGGAGAAAAAAGTTTTTATCAGCTGCTCCTCAGACAAGGGACTACTATCTAGAATATATAAAGAACTTTAAAAAAATCAAACCCCCCAAATACAAAGACCGAGTTTAAAAATGGCATCTGAAATGAATAGACGTTTCTCAGACAAAGAAGTAAAAAACAACAAATAAACATGAAAAATGTTCCACATCACTGGTCATTCACGAGACACAGATGAAAACAACACTGAGATTCCATTTCACCCCACAAAGAATGGCTGCTACCAAGAAATCAACCAATAACAAATGTTGGCAGGGATGTGGGGAGAAAGGAACCCTTCTCCATTGTTGGTGGGAGTGCAGACTGGTGCAACCACTATAGAAGTCAATATGGAGATACCTCAAAGAACTAGGATTAGAGGTCCCATTTGACCCAGCCATCCCTCTGCTGGGTATCTTTCCAAAGAATTAAAAGAATCATTTCACACTGATACATGAACACCCATTTTATAGCAGCACAGTTTGTAATAGCTAAAACTTGGAAACAGCCCAATTGCCCATCTGTTGGAGACTGGATAAAGATGTGGTTTTTCTATAAAATGGAATATTACTCAGCCATAAAGAATGAGAAATTAGAGTCAGTTATAGGAAAATGGATGCATATTGAGGATATACTCCTAAGTGAAAAAAATAAGTCACACATGTAAAAATACTGAATAGTTTCTCTGGTGTGAAAAGCTATAATAGTACATAAGACCCTAATGGTATAATTGACAATATGAAATAGGAAGAAAATGGCTAAAGGTATAGGAGTAGTGGGAAGGGTAGGGGAAAGGAAATAAAGGAAAAGAAAAAATATGAGAAAATGAAAAGATGGAAATAAAGTATTTGTAAATAGGGAAGGGAGGAGGGGGTGAGGGGAGGGAAGGGTATGGGGAAAAAATGAGAATCAAGACCTGTCATGTAAATGTACAAGATCCCAAAGATGAATGTAACTGTCCTGTATACCTAAAATGTACCAATAAACTCAATGAGAAAAAAAAAATCAACCAATAACAAATGCTGGCTGGGATGTGGGGAGAAAGGAACTCTTTTCACTGTTGGTGGGAGTGCAGACTGGTGCAACCACTGTGGAAATCAATATGGAGATACCTCAAAGAGCTGGGACTAGAGGTTCCATTTGACCCAGCCATCCCTCTGCTGGGTGTCTTTCCAAAAGAATTGAAAGAATCATACCAGAGTGATATATGTGTACCTATGTATATAGTAGCACAGTTTGTAATAGCTAAAACTTGGAAACAACCCAAATGCCTATCAACTGGAGACTGGATAAAGAAGATGTGGGTTTTTAAAAAAAATGTATAAGATGGTGTACTACTCAGCCATAAAGAACAAGAAACTAGAGACACTATAGCTAAATGGATGCACATTGAAGCCAGACTCTTACGTGAAATTAATAGGACACACGTGTGTAAATATCATATAGTTTCTCTGGTGTAAGAAACTAAAAGTGTAAGTAAGGATCAAACATGTATGATTGATGATGTGAAATAAGAAGAAAAGTTCTAAAGGAGTAGGGGAAGTGAGAGGGGAAAGAAAGAAGGGAAAGGAAAAATATAAGAAAAGGAAAAAATGGAAGCAAAGTTTTTATACATAGGGAGGGATGGAGGGGTTGAAGGGAGGGCAGAGGAATGGGGAAAAAATAAGTACCAAGATACATCATGTGAAGGTAC
The DNA here is from genome assembly GCF_012274545.1 of Fukomys damarensis. Lineage (NCBI taxonomy): Eukaryota > Metazoa > Chordata > Mammalia > Rodentia > Bathyergidae > Fukomys > Fukomys damarensis. The sequence goes on from NW_022900944.1 coordinate 22,937,407, forward strand.
AAGATCCCAATGATGAATGTAGCTATTGTATACCTAAAATATACCAATAAACAATAAAAAACAAACAAACAAACAAAAAAACCTAAAGGCTGAGCTTTCATGTCAAAGCAAAGGTATAGGGCAAGCTATAGAAAGGCTCAAAAATATTTCGTACTATTTGATACATATTAAAAGATAGAATGAGCACATCAAACCCATCATTCCCATATATTATTACTTTGGATAAGTTTAAATGAACAAAGAGAGTGTATTTAGCATCAAATAAAAAAATTTAGTTGATTATATGATTGATAACTCCTTATGGCAAGTGTAAAATCCTGAGGTTGGCAAAAGAATTGGTTTTAACACCTTCTTTTGACATAGAAGTATTCCTAAGGAATGCTCTAAGTTTTCTTTAAACAAATTATATTGATAAGCTCTTATGGAGATTGTTACCTGTCACAAATGAGTTGCTTCTTTCTCCTCCTGGGGGAAGGGATCTTCATATATGTCCTTCAAGACTTTTTTTTCTCTCACTGAGTTTATTGGTACATTTTAGGTATACAGTACAGTTACATTCATCATTGGGATCTTGCACCTTTGCATGACAGGTCTTGGTTCTCATTTTTTTCCCCATACCCCTGCCCTCCCTTCATCCCCTCCTCCCTTCCCTATTTACAAATACCTTATTTCCATTTTTTCATTTTCTCATGTTTTTTTTTCTTTTCCCTTATTACTTTCCCCTAACCCCTCCGGCTTCCCCTATACCATTAGCCCTTTTCTTCCTGTTTCACATTGTCAATTATCTCATTAGGATCTTATGTACTATTATTGTTTTTCACACCAGAGAAACTTTTCAGTATTTATACATGTGTGACTTATTTATTTCACATAGAAGTATATCTTCAATATGTATCCATTTTCCTATGAATGACTCTAATTTCTCTCTCTCTCTCTCTTTTTTTTTTTTTTTTTTTTTTTTTTTTTTTTGTACCAGGGATCAAACTCGGGTCCTTGCGTTTGCGAGGCAGGCAGCAGAACCACTGAGCTAAATCCCCAGCCCTTAATTTCTCATTCTTTATGGCTGAGTAGTAGTATTCCATTTTATAGATAAACCACATCTTCTTTATCCAGTCTCTAATGGTCCTTCAAGAATTATCTCAAGTAGACCCTTCTTTCCTCATGACACCTTATTTCTTGAAATAAACAAGTCCTCTTCTTTCTTTATCCAAGGGTTTGCTATGCTCTGCCAAAGACCTCAACCTCTCTTATACGTTTGGCCATGTCACTAAGTTCTGACTGATAAAATAGAATGTAGAAGTATTATGTTATTTTGAGTTTTTGTATCAACAGCACCTACCCTAGAGTCTGGCATATAAATTGCGTTGAGTGAAAGTTTGTGACATAACCTATATATTTTATTCACAAATCACATTTTGGTGACTCAAGATAAATGTTCAGAGTTCATTAGGGTTAGGCTTTTGGCAGAAGTTATATTAAGTAATTTCAATATATTTTGTTTTGAGGATGCATCTTTTTCCTAATACAACATAACTAAAATATTTCAAATCTATAAATAGGTTTTAAAATTTTTTTTTAATTTTTTAAGAAGCTTTTGCTTCTTAATAATTTCACAAGTACTTGATTCAATAATAAAATCATTATTCTCCAAAGGCAACTAAATATCATATCAGTTTCTAAAGTGTCCCTTATTTTGTTTATGCTCAGATGTGATTCAGAGTTGCTTTGCTTTGGACTCATTCTGTCAGTTGTGGGTGATATTGTTGGAAGGTGTTGTTCTGTGAAACTGTTTAGGTTAAGCAGGAGAACACCAAGGTTTTGGCCTCAGTCACCAGACAGCTGTCAGGTTACCCTTTTCTTTCTCTGGTAGTTATAGTTAAAACTGCCTGCATAGTGTGGTGGTACATGCCTATAATCTCAGCACTTGGGAGGCTGAGGTAAGAGAGTTGCTGAATTCAAGGCCAGCCTGAGCTACACAGTGAGTTCAAGGACCTTGAACTGCAAAGCTAGATCCTGTTTCAAAAATTCCAATCAAGTCAAACCGAATCAAACCAAAATAAAGAAAAAAAAAGCACTCCGCCAAACACACAACAATAAAAACAACCCAACCCACCAAACAAGAGACTAACTGGATTGAATCCCAGTTTTTTTTTTGTTTTGTTTTGTTTTTTGAGACTGGGTCCCATTATGCAGTTCAGGCTGGCCTCTAACTCACAATGACCCTTCTGCCTCAGCCTCTCAATTGCTGGGATTACAGATGTGTAGGATCACACCTGGTGAAACATCAGCTTTTTCAACATCTGTGTACTTGAGCAGTCAACCTCTCTGACACTGTTTTCTCACCTGTAAAATGGAGGTAGTAATTGTGCCTATTTTAGAGAGCTGTTCTGAAGATTAAGTGATCAAAGAATAAGATCTTTGAATATTGCCCAGCAGACAGTAGGTGATCATATATTTTTGGATGAACATTCATCTGTTAATTCATTCAATATTTATCTATGTACATCCCTGGACTGTAGGAACATATTTGCCTTTTCCAATTATCAGGATGTGAGCTAAAACCATAAATGAAGAGTGAGCCCAAAGGTATAACAATGGTTTGATTTATTTGCATTTCTTTATGGTTCAACAAGATCATAGTTCATCCAGGACACACCTTTTTTCCTTATCCAGGTCACGACGAGTTAGTAAAAAAAACAACAACAAATACTTATAATCGTACTCAATTGTCTGTCTCATAAGAAGGAAGGGATGATAAATAAAATAAGTTCATGTGAACTTTACGAAACTTTACATTTCCGGTCGTTACAGAAATGCTCCCTAGTTCTAGCGGCTGCCCAAGGGGCAAGGTGGATGGAACCGAAACCTCTACTACGCCTTCTGGCGGTGCGAGCCAGTTTGACACTTGGAGGCTTCCGTAGTTAGTAGGAGTCAATATGGCCCCTTCTGTCCGGCTTCCACGTGCTGTTTCCGGCTGGGCTCTGGAGCTGGAGTCGCTGGGCGCAAGCGTTTCTAGAACTGCTGCGCGAGGAGCCACACTGCTCCCAACATGTCCAGCAGAAACAACAACAAGCTCCCCAGTAACCTGCCGCAGTTACAGAATCTGATCAAGCGGGACCCGCCGGCCTACATCGAGGAGGTGGGTGCAGGACTCTTCGGCCGCTGGAGGCCTGGGTGCGGGCGTGGAGAGGGGTTATGCTCTGTTCTGCTCGGGGTCTCTTCAGAGGGGAGAAGGGTTTGGGAAAGGAATATGCCTTAATGGTTCATTTTTCACCTCCTTGGATCTTCTGACCGCTCCCAAGGAAACACCCTTTAAACTTCATTTTGTCCTAGCGTTTATTTGCCGGCCTCATCGAGGCGGAGAGAGGGCTCCTCCCTAACCTCCTGCTTCCGTCAGGTTTCTCAGCCTTCTCCCGTGAGAAACTCCTGGCATCTATTAGTTGGTAATGCTTGATGGATCGTGTGTAAAAATGCTTTCTTTCGATCGACGTCTATTTCCCAGAGTCTGCTCTCTGTCCTGAGCTGTGCCGAGAAGAGTGAAGTTCTCACATCTTAGGGACAGAACCAGGAGTTCAGGATTAAGCCAGAATTCAAATTCATTGGAAGGTAGCGTGACCCAAACGCCAAATTTTGCTGTGGGAAAAGATGAGGTTGAGAAATTACATTAGGCCCGGGTTGTGATGGAGTTTGTATATGGAAAATTGTGAAATTAAAGGTGTTTGAGCTGAAAGATGACAAAATGAAAGCTGTGGTTTTGTCTGGTAACGGCTTCAGGGTGGCGTTTGTTTCAAAGCAAGACCTCTTCTGGGCATTTGCTGCAATAAGCTGTGCTTCTTGAAATTTGTTCAGTGGTTGGTTAACGCTCCTCATCTTTTGTTTAACCTTCTCACTCCCCTTCTCCCCCAAGTTTTCACGTATATTTACTTGAATGCTTTTTATTTTATTGATTGATTGATTGATTGGTCTTTTTGAGTACAGGCTGCCCTGAACTCACAGTGCAGTCCAGGCCGGAATGGAACTGGTGGTGATCCTCCAGCCTCAGCCTCCCGAGTGCTGGGATTACAGGTGTGCGCCACCACACCCAGCACCCGAATGCTTTTTAACAAATACTGTGTCAGAAACTAGAGATATTTATAGCTAAGTGGATGCACATTGAGGCCATACTCAAGTGAAATGTCACAAGTTTAAATACCAAATAGTTCCTCTGGTGTGAAAACTAAAAGTGTAAATAAGGATTAAAATGTATAATTGATATTGTGTAATAGGAAGAAAAGGTCTAAGAGTAGAAGAAGTGGGAGGGGTAGGCGAAAAGTAAAAAGGGAAAGAATATGTAAAAAAGAAAAACATGGAAACATTGCCTTTGTAAACAGAAGGGTGGAGGGGGTGAAGGGAGGCCTGGGGAATGGGGAAAAATAAGAACCAAGATAAGCCATGTAAAGATCCCCAATAATGAATGCAACTGTATTGTATACCTAAAATGTACGAATAAACTTAATAAAGATTAAAAAAAAATACTGTGTTAGGTCATCATTGAAGAGACCCTTTTCAGGGATCAAGGCTTTTAGGTGTGAAAAGCACTGTTTAACCATTGACTGTAGTAATTTGAGAGCCGGTATGGGCCTTTCAGAGCATTAGTTTTACAAGTAACTGAGTTCTGGTTCTGTTGACAAGTTGTGTAACCAGAGAAAGTTAATCACTGAGCCTATACATGTATTTTAGTCTGTGAGAAGAAGATAATGGCTACTTCTTCTATTCATTTAAACACATATGCAAATACACAATCTACCTACTATATGTGTCAGTCTAATTCTTGGCTCTGTGATACAGCAATAAATAAAACAGATAAGAGACCTACCTTCTCTTGGACTTACTTTCTAGTGAGGGTACACTCAGAGTGCTATAGGCTGTAAAGAAAATAAAACTGGATAGGAATATGTTAGAAGTGGAGGCTGCTGATTTGGATCCCATGAACACAGGGAAGGCTTTTCTTCAGTGATAATACTTTCAGTGCTTCTGGGAACCATTGAAGAGTTTCAAACAGGGAAATGACATGATCTGATTTATATTTTTAAAAGTTTACTCTGCTTAGCTGGAGGCAGTGACATACACCTGTAATTCCAGCACAGTGGGAGGCTCAAGCAGGTGGATTGCAAGTTCAAGCCCAGCCTGGATGACTTTAGCAAGACCTTGTTTCAGAGTTAAAAAAAAAAAAAAAACTTTTTAAAATTTATAGTCTGGAGATTACATATAGAATGGATTGTAGAGGAGCAAGACTAGAAGCAAGGTAACTATTATAATAGCTTTTAGAATAGTCGGGGCAGGGGATGGTGGTGTCACTTTATCAACAAGATTGAGGACTACATGGATTGGGACTACTCTACGTGGAAAATAGAGCTAGTAGGACTTCTTGATGGGAGTGTATGTGGGGCGGGTAAGAAAAAAAGAAATGAAGGGTAACTTATTTTTTAAAATTTGTGTATACAGGTAGATGATACTGCCTTTTACTGAAGTTCACTCCTTTGACGTATTGATACCTGCTGGGTGCTTGGGACTATAGTAGCGAACCATGTAGATGAAAATCTTGTCCTTCTTAGATTACATTATAATAGGAAGTGATACGTGGTATGCCAAATAGTGGTAAGGGCTATTACAAAAAAAAAGTTACTGTATAAGCTGAATGTAGTAGCATGTCTGTGATCCCAGCTCTTGGGAGGTTGAAGGAGGAGGATTACTGCAAGTTCAAGGACAGCCTAGGCTACATAGTGAGTACAAGATCAGCCTGAAATACATAGCAAGACCCCATCTCAAGAAAGAAAAAAGAGAAATACAATTTTAAATGCAGAAGTCAGAAATGATAATCTGAGTTAAAAACCTAAGAGATGAGAGAGAGCTGTGCCTATATTTAGAATAATAGCAGTATAAACAGAATAAACAAAAAATATATAAAACAGGAACAAAAAGGAGACTGTGGTAGTTTGAAATAGGGAATGAGGAAAGGGAGAGTGTTAGGAGGTAGGATAAAACCTGAGACAAAAGCCTTTTGGTTTTGGGCAGAGGGCTGTGTGAACAGCCCTATAGGAGATCAGAATCACCCTGGTTTGTTTTGAAAATAAGACTGAATGAGAGGGCAAAAGAAGCAGAGACTCCTCAAGAGATTGTTGGATTATCCACAGCAGATGTTTCTGGCTTTGATCAGGAAGCTAATGGGGGAGGTAGTGAGAAGTGATCTGGTTGGTCAGGAAAGCTTCCAGAACTCCTGATTTTGAGAAGCTGGTGAGCTGCTGAGTAACTAGCAAAAAGGACTGAAAAAAAGCACACCCTGAAGTGGGAGAGAAACCAGATGGTGTTCTGGAGGTTGAGTACCAAAGGTGTTCTCAAAGCTGGGTGTGGTTGGAAGATGTCAAGTTCAAGGCCACTTTGAGCTCCACAGTGAATTCGAGGCTGGCCTGGGCTTCTTGTGAGACCCTATCTCAAAAATAAAATATAAAAAAGATCTGGGATATAGTTCAGTATGAAGGCCCTGAGTTCAATCCCCAGTATTGGACTGTGGAGGGTGGGGAGGAAGAAATTGGTATCTGGAAGGCTGTCAGTGATCTGGAGGTGGGGGAAAGAAATGACTATAGCAGCCTGTCAGAACCAAGATCTCAATGGAGCCTCAGAGTGACTGGCTGGGGTTTTGTTTTGAGACAGGATTATTATGCAGTCCAGGCTGGCCTTGAAGTCACTGTGTAGCCAGGTTGGCCTTGAGCTCATGATCCTTCTTCCTCAGCTTCCCTAGTGCTGGGGTTACAGGCATGTGGTACCACACTGAATTATGATTGGCCTATTTTAAATGACTTAAATGCCCTGGTCTTCCATACATCCTATCTGAAACTCCAACATAAAGTCTCAGTGAATATTTAAAAGAGGAGGATTTTTGACTGGAGATTTTCATGTATTTGAGATATACTTTACATTTTCTGGCCTGGCATTTTTCTGTTGGTTTGAGTTCTACCCATACTTAGATATTATATTGGGGGGGGGTCATTTAAGTAGCAAATCGCAGACAGAACAGAACCAAAATTTGAGTTTTAACTTTTGCTTACTATTCTTTATACCACACTGTATGCTTCTAGCGATAGTTTGGAAAAAAAGTCTTTATGATATGCTCAGATTTTTCAAAACTTATTTTGAAGAATGCAGATAGAGAAAAGAAGTGTTTTAAAATAGTTAACATCTTTTTCTCCATGCCACTGTCAAAGACTTTTACCAAATGGTTATACATTCTGTTCTGAAATAGTCATACAACAGAATGTGATTAATTTTCTTTTTCTACAGTTTCTCCAGCAGTATAATCACTACCAATCCAATGTGGAGATTTTCAAGTTACAGCCAAATAAACCCAGCAAAGAATTGGCAGAGCTGGTGATGTTTATGGCACAGGTAAGAAAATAATTTCTGAAAAAAACAAAAATCAGTGTTACACACCATTGGCAGTAGAAATTTAATTAAGATTTTAAAAGAACTTTATCTTTTTGCAAATTTTGCTTTCTCTCCAGTGAGTTAAAAGATTCACTGGATCCTCATAGAACCAGCCAGAGCAAAAATTTTGAAAGTATTTTTTTCTTCATATTCATCACATAAGATGTTCTAAATCATGTCACAAATTTTGTACAGGAACTAGAGGAATTATGAAAATGGTAAGAAATCAGCATGTAGGAGGGAAATGATGATTTAGATCCACCTGCTTCTATGAAGCACAGCCGTTAGCTCTCCTTTTGCAGAACATCCTAAATCTGTGCATCTGAATTGTAGGACAGAAATAAACCTCACGTGGACCTTTGCTTTGTTCCAGATTGGTCACTGCTATCCGGAACATCTAAGTAACTTCCCTCAAGATCTAAAAGATCTTCTCTCCTACAATCACACCGTCTTAGAGCCAGATCTGCGAATGGTAGGACAAGTGTTTGGATCAATAAATTGTACTATATTTGTGCGTGCATAGAATATGCATTTAGATGAGGACAGCCTCTCAGCCAGCCATCTTTCTAAAATATAGACCAGGATGGTTACCCTTTTCTTAGATTCCTGTGTGGCTTCTCACTATGCTTGTGAGAAAATTCAAACTTATTTGATGGTCTTTAAGTTCCTGCCTGTGATCTGTGTCCTATCTATTTCTGATCTCATCTCTTTGCCCCTCTCTGATCTTTCTGTTTTTGTAGCATGCCAACCATGAAGGCGTGCTCTTTCTCTTTATAATAGGTCATACCTTCTGGTCTAATTTCACTTGCATCAAGAACCTAATTACACTTTGTGGTTTCTCTAATAATTCAGTAAATGTGTACATTAAATGGGCAAGTTGGGCATTTAAACATTGTCACATGAATGTATGACCTTGGGTCCTGGATGAGATTTCCTGTACTAGCCCAGAATACCCACTTCCCCCACCTGCTGGAATGTCAACTGCTCATGGCCCCCAGGAGGTTGTAGCTCTGCATTGAGATTTGTGCTCCAGGATGTCTATGCATTGCATCTGATCTCTAGCTTTTCTCCACCCTGTCCTGCTGTCTTCACTTCTTGGTGGGTCAGTACCCCTGCACGTTACTTGGAACCTTGATCAAGCACTGCCTCTAGGGAGCTCAGCCTACTTGAGCCATTTTCAAATTCAATACATTGCTTTTCAAACACATAATATGTATTCAAATGTTAGGATCACGTCTTAATATCTTGTGCTAAAATTTATAAAAATACTAAGTTCATAGGTACATCTGTGTTTCTCATCCTTTATTTTCCCAGGCTTTGCCTAATTATGCTGTTTTTATTTTTTATTTTTTTGGTACTGGAGATCGAACTCGGGACCTTGGCACTTGTGAGTCAGGCGGTGGCGGAACCGCTGAACCAAATCCCCGGCCCTATTTTTATACTTGTTCAGGATTTTATTTGATTAGGCCCCAAAGCAAAATACCATCACAGATAGGCCAAAAGTGCAGTTTTTAAGTTTTTAGCTAATTGGCTTAGTTGGGACAGGGGGTCTAGCAGCCCAAGTGTCTTCCTACTGTAGCCATTAGTTTCGTGAGTAAATCTATAAGGGCACATGGGTTATATAGAGTTGAGATTTTGAGAGTAGAGACTTGGTGTCTTACCAAGGTTTTGTTTAAGCTTTGTGTGGCTGGTAGTGCTCAACCAAGCTGGTGCGAGGGCATGCTCATGAAATAAATGAATATGTGCCTGCGAGTATAGTGCTTATGATGATTAGTGAAGTCTTTGTTTTGATTTTGTTTTTGCATTGCTAGAGATTAAACACAGGGCCTTGTGCATGCACAGCAGTCTTCTACCCCTGAGCTGCACTCCCAAGTCCAGTTAGTAAGTTTCAGAACCTATAGTAAAGGTTTCTTTTGGTAGGACAGAGAAATTGAGCCTGGGTAGTTAGCATTTCTCTTTAAGGGAATTATTTGTAACACATTGGAGGACCCTCTTTTTTCATTGGTTATTGTGATAACTACTAATCCTTATTATCCACTGGCCTTTCTTCCTATCTGATTTATTTTGGTATTTTTCTAGGACTTTTGGAATTATTCCTATCTTTTTCCCCCTGTATATATAGATAGAGTCATTGTGTATAGACAAAAAAATGTTTCTTGGGAAAACATTGTAGCCACCTTCTAAAGTACTCTCAATTGTGTTGTTTCTCTTTCTGTTTTTGTTTTTGTTTTGCTTGTGATAAACCCAAGGCCTCCAGTGTATCAGGCAAGTAAGTGCTCTATTGATGGAGCTATATCCCTAGTCTCTACTAGCTTGTTTTTTTTTTTTTTTTTTTTTTTTTTTTTTTTTCTTTTTTTCTTTTTTTGCTGGTACCGGGATCAAACTCAGGATCTTGGGCCTGTAAGGCAGGCATGGTGCCACTGAGCTGAATCCCCAGCCCTACGAGCTTCTTTTTGAGCTTTATTATTTCATGTTTTAATTGTTGCTGCTTGGCTGAGAAAAAACTTCTTAGTCCTTTTAGTAGTCCCTGTGATGTTTTTGAAAGTATCTCTACATTCTGGCATAAGTAGTTCCCAATTCATTGTTTCTCTTCCCCGAAATATGGAAAATCAGCTTGTCTCTAAGTTTCTTTTTTCATCCAAAGGAGAATAGCATTAGAAGTAAGTAGAGAATTGCCATGAGTTTGAGTTCATCCTGTGCTGCATAGTTATTTCAAGGCCATCCTGAACATAGTGAGACTCTGACTCAAAGAAAAATAAAAGTAAAAACTAGTAAAAACACATGAGAGTTGGTGGTAAGCAAGAGTGCTACAACTCCCTGGGCATGATGGTATCCCAGCACTCAAGAGGCTGAAGCAGGAGGATTGCAAGTTTGAGGCCAGCCTGGGCTGCACAGTGAATTCAAGACTACATAGCAAGACCTTTTTTGAAAAAAACAAAAAAAACAACAACAAATGGAAAAGAGTGTTCCAACTAATGCTGGGCCATTTTCAGTGCTGACAGGGTTTCAGAAGAATGTCTTGGAAGACTGCCATCCCCCGTGTGGTGTGCTGTGTGTCAGTCACCTCACCCGTTTGTCCTTGGGGACTCACAATCCACTTGGGCTTGTCATATGAAGGCCCAGCGTAGCCTTCCTTGACTTCCCTGTGTGAAGTCGCCCTTCTTCAGTCAGAACTTAGTGACTCATTCCATGTTTCCTTGCTTTTCACACTTCCCATTACCTGCAGTGCTCCTGTTTCTGCCTCTCTCCTTTCCACCTATGAGGTCAGAGGCTTGTTCTCCTGCCCAGAAGAGTGCTACATTAGTGAGAGATATAAAGCTCTTTGGGGCACATAGGCTCCATTTTCTCTTGTCTTACGGCATGTTTTCTTTTCCTTCCTGAGACATTTTGCAAAGCTTTGATCTTGCTGAGAAATAAGAATCTCATCAGTCCATCAAGTTTGCTGGAGCTCTTCTTTGAACTTCTGCGTTGCCACGATAAGCTTCTGCGAAAGGTAAAGAACAAAAGTTTTTTCCCACTGTATCTTGTTCTTCCTTGAGGTGACGTGAAAATGTGAGGAGTTTGGAGTCCTTTAAATTATTGTTGCTTTACATCATTGGATACAGTTAATAATTTTAATAAGAAAAAGCTTGGCCATTATGTGTGCAGTATGGCATTAATAGCTGACATTTTCTGAATGCTTACTTTGTGCCAGTCATCTTCCTCAGAGGTTTTGTGCTATTTGTTTACTCATAAACCCCAATGAGTTAGGGGTTGTTATTGCATTTGTTGTTACTACCTTACAGATAAAAAGGCTGGAGCTCAGACATATACAGGGTCACACAGATTCTGCATGGTGGAATGTAACCTCTGCAGTATGGCTTCAGGGCCCAGACCCTTTACCTCTACTGTGTACTGACTGGTGGAGTCAAGGCATTGATAGCTGTAATCAACTTGTCCAGTAAAACTAACTTTTGTTATTACCATTTTCTGGGGCACCAGTAATACTTGTAGTCCCAGAATTGTCATGCATTCAGTTAGGTGCTTGGTAAACAAAACAATTTTGTGTGTGTGTGTGTGTGTGTGTGTGTGTGTGTGCGTGCGCGTGTGTTGGGATACTTGGAATTGAATTGAGGGTGCTTCACTGAGTCATGTCTCCAGCCCTTTAAAAATTTTTTTTCTGGGATTTAGCTCAGTGGTACCACCACCTGCCTCACAAGTCCTGGGTTCGATCCCCAGTTGTGAGTTAGGGTCTTGCTTGGTTGTCTAAGCTGGGGTTGAACTTGTGGTCCTTCTGCCTCAGCCTTCTGAGTAATGGCTGGAATTACAGGGATTATATGCCACCATATTTAGTTTCCTTTTTAAATAAAATAATAACTTACTGTGTTATACTTCATGTCAGTTTAACCACCTCCAGTGGTTTTAAAAATAGTCACAGTGTTGTGCAAATATCACCACAAAAATTTACAGGATTTTTTATAACCCTCAAAAATACCTATCCCAAATAGCAGTCTCCCTATCTCTTTTAGCTCTAAGCAGTTACCTTTGTAGATTTGCCTATTCTGGATATTTCACGTAAGTGAAGTTATGTGGTCTTTTATAACTGTGTATCTTTTACTTAGCATAATGTTTTCAAGGTTCATCATGGCTACTACATTCCTTTTTGTTACTACATAATATTTCATTGTGTTAATGTACCATTCATCAGTTAGTGGACTTTGGGTTTTATTTTTTTGGCTATTATGAATAATGCTGTTATAACTATTTGTGTGAAGACTGATGTGAAAATAGACTTCATTTTCAGGAGTATGTACCTATGAATGGAATTGTTGGATTATATATTTAGTGATCATATAATATGATGAATGTTTTTAAGATTAAAAAAAAATTTGTTTCAGTAAAATACACATTGCCAGTCATTCCCCCCCAAATTCTTCCCCTTGCTTAAACACATACCCTGTTATTCTTCCCATTTTTCTGAAGCAGTTCTGGAAATCTTTTTTTCTTTAGTGTCTTTAGTTGCTCTGTTGTGGCTACCTTGAAGTTCTGAATTGATTCAAAACATTTACCTTTCATTTTGACTTTGGAAAAGAGCCGGAATTCACACAGTCACAGTTCTGATGAATAAGGTGGATGAGGACACAGCGTAATGCTTTAACAAGCCCGCCTTTCTTTTGGATGGCACTTGGCAGCAACATTTACTGAATTTTTCTCATATCCTAAAGACACAAAAGAGGACTTCTGGAACTGCTTCAGAAAGTGACAGGAACAATGGAATAAGTGTGCTCAAATGGAGAGGGAGGATTTTAAGGAGGATTAACTTCACTATGCCTTAAAAAAATTTAAACATTCGTAGTATATAGTATTTTGAAGCTGCCTTTTCAAGGCAACTTTACTTTGCTTTTTATTTCCTTTGTTTTTGATTTTCTTTGTGATAGAGTGAAAAATAGGGTAAAATTAAGTCATTTTGTGTATTTATACTTTTCTCCAAATTTAGCAAAGTTAGAAATGTTAGGTTTGCCAGGGATTTAGCTCAGGTGCTGCCTGCCTCACAAGTGCAAGGACCTGAGTTCGATCCCCAGTACCAAAAAAAAAGAAAAAGAAATGTTAGGTCTAATGTGTATATGTTTTTGTTTCTTTTTATCAGACTTTATACACACATATTGTGACTGATATTAAGAATATAAATGCAAAACACAAGAATAATAAAGTGAACATAGTAAGTATCCCTCTGTCTTTTTTATTTGTTGTGTTTTGAGACAGTCTCAGTATGTAGCCCAGGCTGGCCTCAGCCTCCATGTGCTAGAATTATAGGTGTGTGTGTGCCACCAGGCCCATGTTCTTTTGTCTTTATTGTTGGTGACGTGGCACCACCGGTGTATTAACATTCTGTCTCATCCTTCAGGTACTGCAGAATTTCATGTACACCATGCTGAGAGACAGCAATGCAACTGCAGCCAAGATGTCTTTGGATGTGATGATTGAGCTCTACAGGAGGAACATCTGGTAATAGAGTCATGAATCTTTTCTCTTCAGAACAAACACTTGTTTCCATTTGTAATTAATACCGAGCACATACACAAGTGTATAGTTGTTTAATTTTGCACCCTTTAATAGACCCATCATGGATTAAGTTGGAAGTAAAAATACAGAGGCAGTCGGGATGACTGATGATACTGGCTACCATTTCTTGAGCTGCTACTAGGTTCAGGCATTTTACATTACCTCATCCAGCCTTCAGAACATGCAGCTCGTCTGGAATTACCTGCATTTTATAAGAGATGAGACAGGAGTTAGTGGAATAAGAGTTTAGCTATTAAGAGGCAGGGCTGAAAATCAGACCTAAATCTGACTCAGAAGTCTGTACTTCCAATTCTGCTATTCTGGTTTCAAATCAATTCAATTAATGAAGTATGTATACAATGTTTTTATGGTACAGTGTCCCAACTCACATCTTTTGCTTTTATTACTGATTTTGTACTTGGAGAAACATTTTGTATTAATTATATATAATCCCATCCCCAGATGTAGTAATTGTTAATATTTTATAGTAGTCCTTCCTTTATTTAATGTGCATTCTTAACTGTGGTTGGAATTTTGCTATTGTATGGTTTTTTTCCTTAATTAATTTTTCCTTCACCTACTTTGAGTAAGTTCATTATGTCACTACACATTCTTCAAATACTTCATCTTAATGGCTGCACATTTTGTGTCATAAGAATGGGTTAAAATTTAATTACATTTTTTACCTGTGGTTGACCAATTTAGCACAGCCCCAACTTTAAAAATGTTAGAATATTAGTGTTCATTATATTGTTTATTTTGTGCCATTGTTTGTGCTGTCTTATACAGTGCTGTGCAGACTTACCCCCAAATACTCATCTCTTCCAGGAATGATGCCAAAACCGTCAATGTTATCACGACTGCATGCTTCTCCAAGGTCACCAAGGTGAGCCCTGTCCTCAGGTGCTAGGCAAACAGGTGGGGCGTGAGAAGGGGATGTGGTTGCATAGCTTGTGTTGAGTGCTGATTTATTGTACTGAGACCGTTTCCCTGGGTTCTCTGTGCTTGAGAAGGGACTAACAGAATTATCATGACATTTTCCAAACACTGTAGAATAAATGACTGCCATTTATTTATGTTGTTTTCTTTTTATTTCTATTGGGCTGGGGTATGGCTGGAAGAAATTTAAGGACTGTGTTTGACTTTCTGTTAGAAGGGCTCTGATAGCGCTTTTCTTGTGGGAGTGCAGGAATTCTTGACATTCCACCTGAAGAATAACTGTATATACCATTCTGTTGTGTTTTGTTGTCTTTTCTTGGGAGAAGGGGGTTGGTGTTGCTGGGTGTTGTACCCAGGGTCTTTTGCATGCCAAGCGTGTTCTCTGCCACTGAGCTGTACTGCTGTGTACTGTTATACTGCTAGCTGCCCTAAAGATTTTTAAATTATATTTACAGGACAAATGACATTATAAAACATTTAATTAAGAAAAAGATACAAAAATCCTACCATCTTTGACTTTTTTTTGTGTAAAGTTTAAGTAGAAGTATTTGTTCTTTGTCATGAGCTGGGTTCGGTTCCTGAGCGCTTTCTCCTTGTCCTTTAGATATTGGTTGCCGCTCTGACGTTTTTCCTTGGGAAAGATGAAGATGAGAAAAAGGACAGCGACTCAGAGTCTGAGGTTAGTTTGATCACAGAAGCTTCTGAATTTTATAGTTCCTTAGATTTCCTTATTACTCTGAGTGGAAGTTGTAAAATCTGTGACGACTCAGGTTAGAAAGTTATGCATTACCTTTGTACTTTATTGAGTATTACCCTGTTGGGATTTTATTGCATTTAGAATTTGTTACTTGTGTTCAGAAAGATTGGATAAATAATGAAACAAGTTTGTTTAGTGCATTTTTAGTTCTATAGCTACATCTGTATCTTGCTACAGTGAGTTCTGTTCCTGAGTCAAATTTGTTCATAAGTCTGACAAAGTGAGTCTTACACACCTTTGACACAAATATACAATGTGTATTGCTTGTGTTTCCTAGCAGTCCCTTCCACATCACCACTGTTTTTCCTTTTGCTCCTGACTGAGCACTGTACTACTGCTGCACACTATGGCACTGTACAGCAAGCATACAGCAGCACAGCTGTGACTATGTCTGGCAGTCACCTGACTTAACTTCCTTAATTTGTTCACATCTATGAATGTTCCTAGTCTGAAGTCCATTCATATCTGCGAAAGTTCACAACGTGAATGTTTGTAAGTCAAGGACTTACTGTGTATAAAATCAGAATAAAATTACTGCCAATGTATTTGTGAGGTTATATCAACATCATTGAGGTTTAGTGAGGAAAAGGAAGGGAGTAATGTCGTGGCATCTTTAAAAGAAAAAGAGCAATATTTATGATGTCGTGAGATTTTCTTAGAGGTATTGAAAAGAAGAAATCCTAAAAATCCCTCTCATTTTAGCATTTTGGTAACTAGATCTGCAATATATAATAAACATCTTTTAAATAATGTGTGACCGATACATTTTCATTGTAAAAATTTGAGATACTATAGATAAAATAGATGTTTCTTGACCTTGTGTTATTTCTACTTTCCAGTTCCTTTCTCCCAGGTTCCCATTTTATTTCTTACGCATTTATACATGGATGTGTATATATAAAGTCTTAGTGTATAGCAGGGTTTTAAAAGCTATATGAATAATAAGTATTTTCTGCAACTTGCTCTTTTTGTGGCAATAGATGTAGATCTGCCAGTGTTTTGGATCTTAAAGAATAACTTCTATATGTTTTAGTTTATTTAAGTGTTTAAGCATTCCCCTAGTGATAAATACTTGTTTCCATTTAACTGTACCAGAGACTAAACCTAGAGCTTTTTAAGCTAAGTCTACAGTCTAAGCTACAGTCTCCAGCTCTTTCTTTTTTATTTTAAGATAGTGTTACTAAGTTAATCAGATTAGCCTTGAACTTGGGATCCTTCTACTTTAGCCTGCCAAGTAACTAGAATTATAGGCATGTACCGCAGGCTAAAAGTTGTAGTATTTGTTTTTAATAGGGGTGTGCAAAAAGTACAGAACCAAAAAATGATTGAAAGGATTACACTTTGCTTCTGTGGAGATTTTCCTTATTTTCAGTTTTACAGAGTGGTTTCTTCTTCAGGATGAAGGACCCACAGCAAGAGACCTGCTAGTGCAATATGCCACAGGGAAGAAGAGCTCCAAAAATAAGAAAAAGTTGGAAAAGGCAATGAAAGTGCTCAAGGTGAGATTGGTATTTGGGAAATGAGGTAGGAATCATCAGAATGCAGAAGCTTTTCCAGAGCTTTTAAAACTTTGAAATGAAATAGGAGTTCTTAAAAACTTAGTATAAGGATTGACCCCAAGGCCTTCACACAGGGCTACATCACCAGCTCTTTTATTTTTATTTTTTATTTGAGTGAAGGTCTTGTCAAGTCTTGTTAAGTTGCCAAGGCTTGGTTGGAACTTGTGATCCTCCTGCCTCAGCCAGAGTTCTGGTTCTTATAGGTGTGTGCTATCACACCCAACTATGTGGTGAATTTTTAAGATTAATATTTTAGGTTAAATGTGGCGGTCCAGCCGTCACAACACAAACATGCCTGAATTGGGGAGTGAGGATTGAGAAAGGAAAGAACACTCAAGCCTGAGTGGAGACGAAGAGAAGTCTCATTTATTTCACAGAAACAGCTCCTTTTATAGGTTCACATCAGCAGGAAGCACCAAGCAACTATTTGTATCTTTTATGCAAAGACTGGATTTTCTGACTCTTTGCAAAGAACATCAGATCTTTGGCTGTCTCCTTGAGTTTCTCCCATTGCAGCAACAAGTTTAACAAGCAGAGTCCTAGAATGTTACAGATTGTATCAATGCCTTGAGTGTAGAGGTGAAGAAGTTTCCTTTTAAATGTCAAACTCCTAGAGGGCCATGGCCGGGCTCCCACAGTTAAGTTCATTTTTACTTGTTCTGACCAAAGTGAGTTATGTTAGAGTATCTTTGCTAGACATGTCTTCTCAGGAGTACAGAAATGAAGTACATTTGGTATTTTTTAATGATTATTCTGAAAATCATGACTTTGGTCCCTATTCTTAAGATTTAATCTTTTTTTTTTTTTTCAATTCAGGGGATTGAACTCAGGACCTTGCGCTTGTAAAGCAAGTTTGGTGCCACTGAGCTAAATCCCTGGCCCTTTGAGATTTAATCCTAAGAGGCAAAACCATCTTTGGATCTCAGTTGAAGTTTTTAGATCAAGGACTTTTTTTTTTAAGTAACTTAATGGGCTTGATTATAGCTTTTAGCACATTAATATATTACTGGAAAGTGTTTTCTATCCCTCTATTTCAGAAACAAAAGAAGAAGAAAAAGCCAGAGGTGTTTAACTTTTCAGCTATTCATTTGATCCATGACCCCCAAGGTACATTGTGACTTCCTAGGTTCCTTCTTGGCTTTATTGCTGCCTGTTTTGTTTCCTGCTTTCCAAGCGTTCAGGAATACAAGACAGTTGTCACTTGATAGAAAATAAATGCTTAGTTGTTCCTACTTTATTGTAACATAGAATATTATATTGACGAGCAGTGATTCCTAAACTCTGTAACAAAAGAGTAAAAATAGGGCTCAACATGTCCCTCTGAGATTAATAGCACAGAAGAAGTACAGGACATTGTACCTAACCAAATGAAAACTGGTAGTCTGTTGTTGGTCCACCTCACCACCAGTACTGGGGATTGAACTCAGCACCTTGTGCTTGCAAGGCAGGCGTGGTACCACTGAACTAAATCCCTGGCTCATGTTTGTCTTTTTTAAAAAAACAAAAAAATTGATCACTGAAACCAAAAGTGGGAAACCCTGTTCTAAAACATGAGTTCTCAAACTTGGCCACACTTTAGAATTACCTGGAGAATTTGTAAACCTGTACTGATGCCTGGGTACTGTTAACCTCAGAGATTGTGATTTAGATGACATGGGGTTTGACTGGAGGTTGGGATTCTGAACACACTTCGTACTGTAGTGTACGGCAACATTTCTGTAGGTCAGTGTTTCTCAAACTTGAGGGTGCATACAAACCCCACCTTTCTAAAAAGGTCCCAGGTGGACTGAGTGCTGCTGGTTTGTGGACCACACTTTTGAGAAGCAAGGCTCTAGAGAATTATTAAGTGGAGAGCCTGTCACAGTCACTCGAGATGTGATGGTAAGTCTTGAGGACCCTTAGATGAGTGCTGGGCACCATTGAAGATGTACTCACCCATGTTTGATCTTTTCACCTATCTAAGTCCCCCCTTTCCCTAGCCTTGTTAGATAATTTTGTATAGCCCATGGACCCACATTGAGCTTCTTTGATCTTCCTATTTCTAGATTTTGCAGAAAAACTACTAAAGCAGCTAGAGAACTCCAAGGAGAGGTTTGAAGTGAAGATGATGCTTATGAACCTCATCTCCAGATTGGTGGGAATTCATGAGGTTTGAACTATATTATATTCCTTCAGTGAATGTTAGAAGTAGGATATATTCTGGTAAAAGGAAAGCCACTGATAAAGAAGCATTTACTTTTGACTCCCAGGCCCTTCACATTCATACAGTTAACACATTCAGTCTGCAAAAGCTGTCTTTATCACTTTGTTTTCCTTCCAATAAGTATAGATTTTAGTTCATACATGCATTGAGTTTGTAGACAACTCTTTTGTGTTTTCTTTTGGTACTTTTATTTATTTCATATGTACATTTTCCTGAGCCTATATAACCCATATATTTTTAATTACTTCTTTCTGCATTTCACAGTTTAATCCTATGTGGCTTTCCCAATTTCCAGATCCCTCTGGTAGGAAATTGTCACATTTGTAAATCTTCAGTCCCTAGTCATTTATTTTGTATTAAAATAGATTGTAAAAGCTTCTTGGTGGTGTATATGTACATGTGGCATCTCTGTATGGGGGCTTCACACCTGTCCTTCATGCTACCTGCCATCTATAGAAAAAGAAAGGTTCCCACAAATTTTGGTCATAGTATAAGAAATGGCTGTTGAGGATGTTCCCTATCTGATCTCATGACTGGTATTGCACTATTGAACATGTTGCTTTCCTTGAATTTTGTAAATAAAAAAATGAAATGGCCACTGGGATTATAGCTCAGTGATGGATTGCCTGGTTAGCAGGCACAAAGCCTAGGTTCCATCTCAGTAATCTTGTTGCCCATACCACCTCAAAATTAGGAAAAGTAAAAGAGCTTGTTTATTGGAAATCAAACAGTATAGCTCTGTGTCAGATTAAAAATGAAAGCACACAAGTGAAAGTGCTCATTTCCTTTCCCTAAGAAAAGCCTGTTCTGGTAAGTACATTGCTCTCTCCATGCGCTATTGTTCCAGAGTTGTATCAGTTCTTGTAACATATGTGCAGTAGTTTCACGTCAGACCTGAATTTGAGCTTGATAGGAAAGCGAAGTGACTTGTGCATTAAGCATGGCTATCTAAGTAATCTGTAAAATACTGAGTGTAGAGTGATTTCTCCAATGTGATTAGACTCGTAGACAATTGAAAATCAGTATTCTGGGTTTTTTGCTGATCAAATGACATTAGTGCTTTTCAGCTTTGAATTTGCTTTGCAGCTGTGATATCAGTGCTGTTCCTTTTTGTAAAACACTGAAATATCAGTTCTGTAGCCACACAAATTTTACAAGTAGGAGAATGTCACATTTTGGTTGTCTTTATCTCCCTTGGCTTATTTGGTGTACACTTCCTCCTTTGGTGAAGATAACATCTCTCTCCTCTTCATTGGCTACTAGAACATATAGAATTACCCTGTGATTGTTCATTGAGATAAAACAAAAGTAAAAAAATTAATCTCAAATGAGTTAACCTTGGTGATATAGTTGCATTATGGGAAAATGAAATTTTATTTCAGTTGCATAAATACTAAAGTCAGTGCATTCATCTCTTTACAGCTTTTTCTCTT
This sequence comes from Fukomys damarensis, assembly GCF_012274545.1. Lineage (NCBI taxonomy): Eukaryota > Metazoa > Chordata > Mammalia > Rodentia > Bathyergidae > Fukomys > Fukomys damarensis. Next base: position 22,957,801 of record NW_022900944.1, read on the forward strand.
CAATTTCTACCCCTTTCTCCAAAGGTTTCTGCAGCCCCACCAGAGAGGTAACCTGCTCACTTACTGTGTCCCCTTAGTGGTCTTAGCTTTAGAATAACTATTTAAAGTCTTCTGTTCTGGAATCATTAAAGATGGTTAGGAGTAAAGTATTGTATGTTTTATAGCACAGAAGGGAAAAGGAGCTCTTATGTTTTTTCTCGAGTCTTTGATAGGTTAGCTGTTCTGTTCGTCAACTGTAATAAATATTTTAGTAAACAAAAGATAGAAGCAAGTTATTTCTTAGTGTAATATTCATGTTGAGAATTCTAGAAAAGAAGTTTATCTTTTACCAAAGTTTGTAATAGTAGATAACAGGATTTTGTCTTACATCTCTCATTTCCCTTATACGCATTATTAATTAAAAGCTACATAGAAGCAGGAAAGAAGAGGTCTTTTCTTTGAATTTGAACCAAGGTAGGAAAAAAACTAACATCTATTGAGGATCTAATGAGCCAAAGCACCATACGAAGTACTTTCCGTACTTCATCTCATTTGATCTTCAGATCAGTCCTGCCAAGGTGTCAGTAGAAGAAAAATGACCAGGTTCAAGTCAAGTGCTTTACTTATTTCTTTCTCCAAAGGCCTTATTCTTTGCATTAACTACGCTAGCCCTCTGAAAGAGCAGTGTGTATATATGTATGTTACATGTTTTCAGTCACTCAACAAGTACTTATTTAGTGGTTTCTGTGCTGGCCATAGTGTTGGACACTTTAAGAATTCCACACTGACAATCAGATCCTTACCCTCATGGATACTACATTCTAGAAAAAGCCACAGACAGTGCTGTATATAATGTGTTTAGGTAAAAATGTGTTTCGAAGAGAAAGAAAGCAGAGTGAGGACAACAAGAAGTGCAGGGAAGGCTCTATTTTAAATTGTATGTTCAGGAAAGGCTTCGATGAGGCAGCTCTTGAGCAGGGGCCTGAGGGAAGCAGAGGGATGTGCTGTGCTGTTGGCTGGGTGTGGGTGTTCAGGGGGAGTCGGGGCAGTAGCGTGAAGGCTCGAACTTGCTTGCCGTGTTGCTGTGGTCCTGTGTAGCAGGGGAATACTGTGACCCTTCTCGCCTTTTGTGTTTTCAGAAGTAACAAAAATCCTTCTGTTTGCTGCACAAGCCTCTCATCACCTTGTACCCCCAGAGGTGAGTGCTCTCAGCCTGACTTTGGGATCTGGCATGTGCAGGGCCGCGCCAGTGTCGGGTCTGTCCATCCTTCCCAGAGGGTTGTTTCCTCTCTGCCCTCCTTTTTAAGTGAACAGAGGGGGCAGTAGCTTTTGAAGATAATACAAGAGACTTGGTTATACAGCTGATAGTAAGTGTCGTTTCTTATGGACAGGTTTATACTGATTTTGTTTCATACTACATTTTACGTCTGGAAGAGGTCAAGAATATTAGTAGGTTTACGGTGATTATTTTTCAAAGCTGATAATTCCTTTCTTTGATTAAAAAAGCATTGAATTACCTGTGTTAGAAGTTTTCTCATCTCTATTGAAAAATGACGCTAAAGTTGAGTAAAATGTAGTGGTGTGTTTTTGCCTCTGCCCTCCTTACTCTTGGTCTCTTCTAACCGTGGAAGGAGGAGGGAGGGCTCTCTTCCCACATCAGTAATCTTCTGTCCTACATCCATACTTTTGTGGGTATAGACATTTCACCTGTATCATCTCTTCCTTTGTCTTCACTCAGATCATTCAATCGTTGCTCATGACTGTGGCCAACAATTTTGTGACTGACAAGAACTCTGGGGAAGTCATGACAGTAGGGTATGTAGAACATGGTTGGGGGCTCTTGATATGTTTTTAGTGTTTTAAGTTTGGTTTGCATTACCAAGTTGTATGATTTCAGCTGACAGTGTGACCTCTAGAAAAGTGGTTTAAAATACATTTTTATCTTAAAGATGTTTTTGTTTTATTGGTCAGTTTTGAGTAAGGATTCAGACAAAAGATAGTTTTTCTTAGGGAAATTTTCTTAGGTTAAATTACACAAAGTTGTTTTATTTTTAATTCATTTTTCCTTTTCTAGTATCAATGCTATAAAAGAGATAACAGCTCGATGTCCTCTAGCTATGACTGAGGAACTTCTCCAAGACCTGGCTCAGTATAAGACACACAAAGACAAGAGTAAGTTGTACGTTGCTCTCCATAGGCAAAAGAGTACAGTGTGACTCATTTTTATTCCACTGTACTCTTTGCTCCAGAATTTCCAATTAAAGGTCTTATTTTGTAGATGTAATGATGTCTGCCAGAACTTTGATCCAGCTCTTCCGGACGCTGAATCCTCAGATGCTACAGAAGAAATTCCGGGTATGTGAAGCCTGCTGGTGTTGAACTAAAGCTTATGATCCCAGAATGTGAGAGTAACTTTCTACAGTTTGAATTTTAGTATTTGTGATGTTTTCCTTGTGAGTGCTGATCATGCTCATGGTTTTATGTTTAGAATACAATTGACTGAACACCATGGCCTTAAATATTTGTAGTTAGGATGTGTTCTTTAACCACAACTGAGTCTTAATTTGTCAGGCTGATGAAACTTGAAAGCTTGGATAGGAGAATCTCAGAGTTCACTGAGTAGCTGATGCTGATATTGAATACTCCTGTCCCCGACCAGGTACTACCTCTTCCAAGGGACAAGGGATGTGTGTATATAACAGAAAGACACATGGTACTTTGAAGACTTGAAAAATCAGAGCAGTTTTCTTTACTAACTGCCAATATCTTAATTGGAATTAGAAGAGGGTGAGAAAATGGTGGGCAGCATTTTTGCTGGGGTATTTACTTTGTCCTGAAATGTAAGCGAATTGTTTTGTTACTTGCTTACCTCTGTTTTTTATAGTACTCCCTTCTAAATTCATAGCCTTGCCTCATACCTTTCTTGGCTCATGGTTTGCAATCTGAGCACCTTATTATAAACAGTTTCTTCTCTTTTAGGGCAAACCTACAGAAGCTTCTGTAGAAGCAAGAGTACAAGAATATGGTGAATTAGACACTAAAGATTACATTCCAGGAGCAGAGGTTCTGGAAATTGAGAAAGAAGAGAATGCTGAAAATGATGAAGGTTCCTCTCCCTCCCTCCCTCCCTCCCTCCTCTTCTTCGCTCCCCCCACCCCCTTCCTGGTGCTGGGGATGAACCCAGGGCCCTGTGTGTGCTCATACGCTCCATGAGCTGTCCACCACTCAGCTGCTCCCCAGTTCCTGAAGCTTCATTTTTTTCACCATTATTGGGGGGCAAAATCACATGGCAAGATAGGATGCTAGAGAGCAAGTTGAGGACCTTATTTGTGAATGTTTTGTGTATATGCCAGACCGGAGAGCTGGGACACTCCTGGTCATGGGAAGTCATCTTACTGGGTGTCTGCAAAGTTCACCTCCAAAATCTACCTTAGTTCTCTGAATAATGGGAACTAGTTGTTTATAGATACACAAGTGTATTTAGACAAGTCATCAGATCCTTGCTATGTGCCCAAGATAAATCTTCAGGTATAGTTGTGATAGATAAAGTTAGTTCTGAGAAAGAACATGGACTCCAAAGTCAGATGTGATTTGAATGACTTCAGTCCAGGCTGCATTTTCTGGTTTGGGGACTTTGCTCTGGAGTCTGTTCCTATTCCACTGAGCTGGGGTCAGAGAAAGTGTTTATAAGGCCTGGGCTTATGATAGATACATGGTCAATGTTTAATCCCCACTCCTTAAATTAGCTAAATTGTTGAGGCTTATTTAACAACAAATACTGCTCCATTCCTGGCCAGTGAAGAATCTGTTCAAGGTTCGTTGGCTTTTCAAGTGCCCAATTTCTCACACCTGGCTGTAAATACTCACTATAGAATGATGGTTCTTTTAGCAAGTTCATTCTCGCACAGATGAGTGGGAAAGTACCAGTCTCAGTGAAGAAGAGGAAGCTGATGGTGAATGGGTCGATGTGTACCACTCCTCTGATGAAGAACAGAAAGCGATTGTAAGTCTTAAAATTTCCATGCCATACATCCTTCTCACCTTTGTCAAGACTTGGCTTATGTGGACCTTGTTGGAGACCAGTATTGGTGTGGCCTGGTTCCCCCAGCGTGGGCAGCCCTGAGCCTGTGTTCCCTGCAGTCCCAGAAGCTGAGCAGCATGGCCACAGAGGAGCGGAGAGCCAAGGCTGCAGCCGTCAGCACCAGCCGGGTCTTGACTCAGGAGGACTTCCAGAAAATCCGCATGGCCCAAATGAGGAAAGAGCTCTCTGCTGCCCCTGGGAAAGCCCAAAAGAGGAAATATATTGAAATAGACAGTGACGAGGAGCCCAGGTAAGGGAGCGCATGCACAGAGTTGTCATTCAGCTTGCATAGTAATGAAGCATCGAGGGAGGAGTCCCACTCTTATTTGCCATTTTATTTTACTGTCACTCCAGGGGTGAGTTGCTCTCTCTTCGGGACATTGAACGTCTTCATAAAAAGCCAAAGTCTGACAAGGAGACACGACTAGCAACTGCAATGGTGAGTGAAGCAAATAAAATAAAATAAGATATAACCCAGAATCTGAATAGCCATAGAATGGCTTTTTTTTATTTGTTTAGTTGTGGCGCTGAGGATCAAACCTAGGACCTTTGAACTGAGCTGCATCCCCAGCTCTTTTTTAAAATTATTTTTATTTCAAGACAGGGGCTTCCTCAGTTCCAGAGTTGCCCAGGCTGAGATAGAACTTATAACCCTCCTGCTTCATCTCCCAGAGTGCTTTGAGTACAGCCATGTACTGTCATGTATGGCTTAGAGTGGCATTTTTATAATGTTTTTAAATAAGGGTATAATTAACGTGGAATAAAATGCACAGGCATTAATGGATGAGTTAAATGAGTTTTGATATGTAACCACCATGCAAAACAAAATGTAAAGTACCGGAAGGCCATTTCCCATGTTAATGGTATCAGGAGACTTGGTACATTTTCAAAGCTAATAGGAAAGCAATCAGGTTTACAGTGATCACTGAAAGGCTAGAGCCAGTTAGTGTTGGCGGCTTGCTCTTTCTGGGCCTGTTCGTGCTGAATCCTGCCTGCTTTTCTAGCCTCATTTTCTCTACCTTGGGTTAGGTGCCATCCCACACATCTTCCTCCTCATCCTGCATTCTGTTTATACTAAGCTTATTGAGATTAGTTCAGAAACCCAGGTTCTCTCCTCCACACCTTTGCATACCCTGTGAACCTCCTGCAAAGTTCTCCCCTTCCCCCACCACGAATGCCTTCATCTGCAAAAAGGTGCTTACTTGGCTTCCTTTCTGGGAATGTCCTCTCACTGCACCAGGCTGAGTTATGTGTGACCTTTCCTTCCTCTGAGCTGAGCTCCCCTCCCTTGCCCCACTGTTTCTTTTCCTTCCTTCCTTCTCCCTCCCTCCTTCCCTTCCTTCCTTCTTTCCTTGTCTCACTGTGTAGCCCAGACTGGCCTTGAACTCAACAGTTCTCCTACCTCAGTTTCCCAAGTACTGGTTTGCATTACGATACTTGATGTTATTTCTCCACTGGATGAGTCCTGGGACCAAGGACTGTATTCTGCCTGTGCTGTATCCCCAGCATGCAGTAGAGGTCCTAGCACAGAGGTTGTATGTATACTGTTCAGATAACTTGGAAAGTGTGTAATTTTAAGAAAAAATATGAATCTTTTTGTTCTGTTAGGCTGGAAAGACAGACCGAAAGGAATTTGTGAGGAAGAAAACCAAAGTGAATCCATTTTCCAGTTCTACAAATAAAGAGAAGAAAAAACAGAAGAACTTTATGATGATGCGATACAGCCAGAATGTTCGGTCTAAAACCAAGCGGTCCTTCCGAGAAAAGCAGGTGAGTGTGACTTGAGACCTGGGTGGCAGAACTGCTTTAAGCTTGATGGGTTGTAGCTTCTGAAGACCATGACTTGGGGTTCAGGGGAGCCCTGAGAGCTGGGAAGACGTGAGGGTAAATCCCTGACATGAGTTGGTTAGTACTCACCTGCCTGGCTAGGGAGGGTCACCCCACTTTTCTCTTCTGTAAGTAAAGGGAAACCATCTAGATCATCCCCGAGGTCCTTTTACATGCTAAAATTCTCTGTCATTTGATCAGTGAGATTAATTGATATTAACAGTTTTCTGCCTGGTACATTTCTAAAATAATTATTTCATGTGGTATTATCTTCGAAGCAGTTTCTGGAAAGCGGTGTGAAATGAAGAGTTTAGTTACTGGTGTGATCCTTACTATGTGTGCCCTTTGCGGCCTGCTGTGAACTTAACAGACCTTTGGGATTTCATTGTGCCCATCTGTGGCCTTTAAATAGTGACCCTGTACTATTTGGGTGATTGTATTTATTTCATTGTGGAAAACTAAATTGATCTGTTTATCTCCCTCTCCCGGGAGTGTACCACAGTATATCCAAACGTCAGTGTGAGGATTCTCCAGGAAATGAGCTGCCTGCCAACACAGTCCTGCATTCTGAAGCAGTGTCCCTGCTGGCCGAGGCTGAGCCTGCAGGAGCCTGTGACACCCGCCCTAGGGCAATGCCTTGTCTGTGGGTGCCAATTCAGAGTTCCCTGAATGGTTTTGTAATCTTATCTGTGTTCAACATATTACATAAATTATAAAGTGATATTACTCTTGTACTGGGGATTAAACTGACCTTATGCTTGTGAGGCAGGCATTTGAGAGAGTTTTGTGTGCTTCCTGGAAGTGCGGTAACCTCCATCCCAGGTACACATGTGATCTTTAGGGCATGTTTCACTATTTGTAATTTTTCAGGCTGTTTCATTAAGAGGTACTTAAGAGTTTTCATATTTTAATGTTTTTTATTTTTCTTGTCTTCCAGCTGGCACTGCGAGATGCACTTTTGAAAAAGAGGAAAAGAATGAAGTAACTTCCAAGCAAGTTTTCCATTCCAAGGAGAATGCTAAATTTGTGCATTTACTCCGAAAATTAATAAATGTAGGATGTTTATTTACATTAAAAAGTCCCAGAAGCACTATATTGTAAAACCATAGTAAACTTGGTAGAAGTTTGGTATTTTTAATTTGGGATTTTTAATTTGGGATAGGTAAAGGTGGTAATGTTCAAAATGTAAATAGTGGTATAAAATCATTTATTTTAACATTCATGAATTTTAACATTGAGTGCCTACTATAATTGTCACTGTAGATAAAAAATTGATTTAATGAATGTTCATTACTCAAGGGATGGGTGCCTTGAATAAAACTTGAATGCCCTTCACTCCAGGGCAGGTATATACACCTTGCAGGGGCAGGCGTATATTTTATGTGTGTTCACAGGGCAATGTAAATAGCTGTCTGGTGGAGATAGGTCCACTGGAGTCCATACCGGAGCACTGAGGCCTTACGGACTAACTCAACAAGCATGTGAGTTAGACATTTTCTTAAAACAGGACCATGTTACAAGAGTAAGAGGTTCTTACTTGTAAATAGGCTTACCTGCTGAAAACAGGTCCCCGCTGTACAGATTTTATTATTTTTATTTATTTATTTATTTTTTTGTTTTGTTTTGTTTTTTTTGAGACAGGGCCTCACTATGTAGTTACGACTGACCTGGAACTCACTGTGTACCCCAGGGTACCCCAGGCTGGTCTCGAACTCACAGCGATCCTCCTGCCTCAGCCTCCCGAGTGCTGGGATTACAGGCGAGTGCCACCACGCCCGGCAATGTACAGATTTTACATAGACAACTTAGCTCTTTTAATCCAAATTATTTCAGTACTTTTTTCAATGCTATGTAAATGCTTTTTGGGTAAGACTTCACTTTTTTATTGCCTTAAGTATAAAATATCATTGAGCTGCCTACTTTTTTTATTGGTTTCTTCAGCCTCCCTTCACTTTTGATATTTTTAGCCCATGTTTTGCATTGTCTTCAATAAAAGGTTTCTAAAGTACAATAGTTCCTCTTGTGTGTGTGGTGGTGTGTGTTGTTTACCAGGCATGCCTGAGTGGGTTTCAGGAGATTTTTCTCTTTGGGTGTAAGTTGTTGTATTAAGTAATAATTTGGTGCTTTTTGCCCTGATTTCTTTTCCCTTTTTTGGCACCAGCGATCAAACTTAGGACCTTGCACTGTGAGACAGGCGCTGGTGCCACTGAGCCCCAGTCCTGATTTCTTAATCTTGTAGTAGATGGAAAAAACATTCATTTTCTTCAAATTAAAGGTCAGTGTCCTGCCCCTCAGAATTAGAAAAGAGCTTCTAAAATTACTTTTCTTGTCCCCTTTGGATTTTCTTCTGTTCACTTTGAGTTCAAATTCAGTTTTATTTAAATGCAACCATGTTGTTATCTTCCTTGCACTCCTGAAATGCCCCACATTACTGTTGGGGGTTAAACTGTCAGACTCCATCCTCAGCCACTGATTGCTGCACCCGTGTCCAATGCAAGTTTGCATATTTCAGACCTAAAAACTGTTCCTTCTTTCCTTCCTTTTTTCTTTCTTTCTTCATGCTAAAACTGTCACGACATGTGTCTGGATCTAGGAAGTGAATTCAGAGCAGCATAGTAGGTAGGGCCTAGCATTTCTGCTGTGTGCAGTGTGATGGTTCCTGGAAGCTTCGTCCTTTGTCTGGGTTTTTTCACTTCACTTAGATACCAAGAAGCCAAAGTCCTTTCTGTATTCTGACTCCAGTTCCTTTTTTTTCCCCACCCCTGGGATGCTGGAGAAGGAACCCAGGACTTTCGAACTGAGTTATATCCTCTGCCTTTTAAATTTTTTTATTTTGAGGCAAGTTCTCACTAAGTCGCTCAGTCTGGGCTTGAACTTGTGATCCCCTGTGTCAGCCTCCCATAGCCTCTTATTTATATCTAATTCCTTTTATAGTCTCAAATCTTAAGAATTTTCCTGTTAATTTGAAGATCAGATTCTCACAAGTTGAGTGAAACTAGCAAAGGCTAAGTGATGCTATAGGATGACTTTAACCTTGAAGAAGTCATCAGTATCTGAGCTGGGATTTTTGAGTCCTAAATTTTTATTAGCACCGAGTGGGTCCGTTTCAGGGATAAACTCACAATGGATAAGTAGTGTGTGGTCTATGAATTCAGAATGCTGGTATGTTATATATGTAATCTTAGCAAAATCCACTAGTACATAAGTTGCACATAAAGCAGAGATTTTTAATGTGTTCTGTTCTGTATCATCAGTGCCAGTTCAGCATCTAATCCACTATACAGGGGCTCAGCAAACATTTGACCACATGATGTAATCCTTTACAGTTTGTCTGTAAATGTTGTACCAACTATCTCACTCATTGCTCTGAGAATATGTTTTGTGGGGGGTTTTGTTGGTATTTTGTTTTTATTTTTGTTTTTTTTGTTTTGAAATAGGGGTTCATTATGTGGCCCAGGCTGGCCTGGAATTCATGAGGATCCTCCTGTCTCAGCCTTCCAAGTACTGGGATTACAGGCATGTGCCACTGTGCCTGGCTAAGAATTAATGTTTATAATCATTGAGCACATTTATCTGCCACAAAGTAAGCATTCAGCAAAGTTCTCATCAAAGATTAGATATCTATTATGTTATTTTTTTTCCTGATTTACTTGAAAAGAGGCAGCAAGTATAGTTACTACAAATAATTTGTTTCACCCCTCAAATTCAACTTTTAGGCGAAGAGTTTGAACAATCCTAGTGTATATGGTATGCTGAGCCCTCCCCAAATGCCGCGTGGGTTGTAGGGGCAAAGAACTGTGGCATAGTCAACTTAGAGAACTCCTAGAAAGGCAGAATCGCGTAAACAGTATGTGAGGTGATGCTAAACATCCCAGTGTGTGCCGTAAATATACGTAATTTCTGTCAATTTGGGAAAAGAATCTAGGGATGTAGCTCAGTGGTAGAATACTGGCCTAGCGTGTGGAAGGCCCAGGGTTCAATCCCCAGTACTGTAAAAACAAAAATGAAAAGCATGGCATAGGGCTGGGAGCATCGTAAGGAAGGAATAGTTTGGCTGCCAGGGGAGTGAAATGTTTCCTAACAAACTGATGAGAGCACAGCTAATTAGGCTTAATTTGGCTTATATTTATACAGGGCACTTTTTATGTGATTGTCTTTTTTTTTGCATATTTTGTGTTACTCTTCATTCAACATAGAAATGGTTTAAAAAAGTATGGTATATTCACATGGTGGATTATTATGCAGCCAATAAAATGTTCACAGTGGGAGCCAGCTGTAATCTTAGCACTGTAGGAGGAAGAGGCTGTTGATATGTTTGAGCCCAAACTGGGCAATTTAGCTACTTGGTGAGACCTTGTCTCAGAATTAAAAAGGATATGGGCACAGGGGCCCATGTCTATAATTTTATCACTTAGTCTGAGGTAGGAGAATTGCTGTGAGTTCAAGGCCATCGGATCCTGTCTCAAAAATAACAATAACAACAAAACAGGAAAAAAAAGTGTACCTGAATATGAAGGCCCTGTCTTTAGAAGAGAAAGGGTGTAGCTGAGTGAGAAGGCCCTGAGTTCAATTCCCAGTACTACTAAACAAAAAGCTTACAGTGGGAAATGCATGGTACAAATTAACAAAATTAAGTATTTTCACGGTATAATCCAACACATACACATGTAAGAAAATGGGGATTAATAAAAGCTAAAAGAAATAGAAATATGCCAAAGGAAATGTGCCAGATATTAAACAGTTTTCTTTGGTGTTGAGATGTGTAGATTTTTTCTTTTCTATTTTTACTTTCTAAACCTTTTTTATAGTGTACGTTTTTATTGATGGGTGAGAAAATAAGTTTGAGGTGAGGAATAAAAGTATACGTAAAGTCACACTTGTGATGTTTATAATTAAAAGGGGAACCACTTTTTCTTTCTTTTTTTTTTCTTGCCATGCTGGAAATTAAACCAAATCCTCATGCCTGTTAACCATGTGATCTACCACTGAGCTCCACCTCAGCCTGGAAAGGTAGCTTAAGCTGAGGCAAGGACAGATTTGAAAATGCTCCTGATTGTTTTGTCTCATCTGCTTACTCCTCTCCCAGTTTAGTGACTGGTTGGTGGTTGCAGTCTTCCTTTTTTGGGACCCTCTGGCTGAAGCCAGCAATGCCTGATGTAAGCAAAGGAGCTGTTTGTACACTTCTTTGGGGAAATGAGTCGTAATATGTACCAGGAACCTAAAAAGTAATCATAACCTTTGGTCCAAACCCACTTCTGCAAGTCTAGAAAAGGATCTAAAATATGGCAAGATGAGTTCCATCCCCAGTACAAAAAAAAAAAAAAAATGGCAAGAACCGAGTCTCTGGTCATGTTTCACCACGGGTAACAATATGCATTTAAAACTACTCTCACCAAGCTGGAGTTTGTGACACCTAAGTCTGGAGGGTGGCCAGTTGGTGCCCTGGCTTCAGCTGCTGAGTGATGTCACCAGGACTGTGGACTCCTGTTCTCTTTCGTCATTCTCAGGGTGTTGAAGCCACACTCCATTATACTGCTGAGTCGGACACAGATGAAAATAGAAAATACCAAATACCCAACACTCACGATTTAAAGGAGAGGTTATACTCAGCTCATGGTTAGGAGGGATTCCGTCTGTGGTTGGCGGTCTCCAAGGCAGAAATGGTATGGTGAGAAGGCGCGGCAGTGAAAGCTGTTTACTTCATGGCAGCCAGGAAGCAGTGAGTAGAGGGCTAGGATAGGAGACAGAGAATCCCTCCACCAGCCTTCCTTTGTACTTCATTAGCCAGAAATGGGTCTTGTAGCAACTCTACCATAAGCAAAGCCAGAAAGGGGAAAATGGGATTATTGACTTTTCAGATCATGTCAATAGAATTGGGCTTTTGTTAGCAACAAAAGGGTACAGTGGATTTTCAGTAGACTTTTTGCAGTATCTCCCACAAGCTCTCTGTAGGGAAATAGTGCGACATAATTTTCAATGGCAAAAATAGATATAAAATATTGTAATATTAAAGCAACTGAGGATGTACTTGGTAAAATATTCAAAACTTACTAAACAATAATCACTTGGATAAAAGTTATTTTAAAATATAAAACCCAAGAGTAATGTAGATGTTTTAAATGCAGAGTATAAGAAGATAGAAAATGGTTTTAAGAGGGTTTTTTTTTTTTGACATTGGGAAATATTTAAAAGTGTCTGCTGCCACATGACTTACCATAGTTTCTTTGCCTGTACATTTGCAAACAATCTGAAAAAAAAATTATTTTTTGGATATCGGGGGTCCAACTCAGGACCTTGCACTTGCAAGGCAGACAGCAGAACCACTGAGCTAAAGCTGCAGCCCTTAATCTGAATTCTTTACTTGGCATCTGCTAAGATCAAGAAAGGACCAACATCAAAACTTGCAGAATGGGAGTTAGTGGCCTGCGAGAAAATTCCAGGAAAAAAAATGGAACATTTTTCTAAAATTTTAAACTTTTTATTGACACACAACATAGACATGTACAAGCTCCAGTACCACTAAGTACACTTAAGCTCACTAAATGCATCCCAGTGTTTGGCAACGGATTAAAACAAAATACACCACTTTGGAAACCCCTTTGGAGAAGAGAGGTCTGAGGAGAGGGGGAGGCAAAGAAAGGAGCGGGGAAAGAGAAATAACAAGGAGGAAGAGGAAGAGAATTTCTGTGGATCACCGGGGATCTTACTGGCACAGAAGAGCTGTATGGTGTGGAAACCCTGTGATGTCAGTGGTGATTCAGAAAAGTAATTCTGAATGCAAAGAAACCTAACACCTTAATTTTATTTTTTAAAAAAACGAATAAATTATGCTTTAGGGGTTGTTTTTTGGTTTTTGTTTTTGTGGTTCAGGGGTGTTATAACACTTCAGTTATTATGCTGGTGTCTAGATGCCTGTCCTCCAAATGGGGCTTTTCAGAGTGGCTGGATATAGGGTGTGTGACTGTGGATTGAGGGCATGTGATGACTAAGTCCACGGATAACGTTTAGCATAGTTCTGGATGTGGATAGTGGGAAGGCTCACGCTGGGAGTGAGTGGTGCCATCCAATAGGCTTGCAGCCTGAATGGAATACAAGGGGAAAAGAAGAAAGGCAGGCTGGCTGCTTGCAGCTTTCTGTCTGCCGTGCCATGGATTTTTTTCTCTGCTGTGCTCTTCTGCCACGCTGTCTTGCTTAGAGCCAGCTGACTATGACTGAAACCTTTATAGAATGTGAGCCAAAATAAACCTTTCTTCCTTTAACTGCAGGTGTTGTAGCTAAGTGACAAGAAAAGTAAGACAACTACATTACCAGCTCTTTATTTTTTGGCACAAGGTCTCACCAAGTTGCCCAGTGGGACTTTGAACTTGCAATTCTCCTGCCTCAGCTTCTCTCGGTGCTGGAACTACAGGCATGCAATACCATGCTTGGCAGAAATGTGATTTTTTTTTTTTATTGAGTTTATTGGTACATTTAGGGATACAGTACAGTTACATTCATTCTTGGGATCATGTACCTTTACATGGCAAGTCTTGATTCTCATTTTTTTCCCCTTACCTCTGCCCTCCCTTCACCCCCTTGATTTTTAAATGTCTATGATAGAAAACTTAGAGTTGTTTCAGTACATTCTCATTTAAAATTCTGGTTATCATCGTGGTAATAGTTACATGGCGGAGAGTTTCTTTAAGGTGCATATATACTATAATGGTGCTTATTACAGCTTACAATTTTATGAGTGTGTATGAAAATAGTTGCTGGGTTTAGACGGGAATGTAGGTGAGCGAGTGGTTACTATGCATTTTTTATAAATCCAAAACACTTGCAATTCCTTAGCAAAATGCAATGTGGGTGTACCTGCTATCCCTAGTTTCTAAATTAGTTCTCCAGCATATACAAGGCCATGGGTTCAGTTCCCCATACTATATAACAAGACACACACGCATGCACATTATGTACATACACACACACACACACAAAACCTAACATCACAACCTGATTTATTATTATTGGGGGTGTAGGTGCGTGCGTGCGTGTGTGTGTGTGTGTGTGTGTGTGAACAAAATGGGAACCATAATTGGAAATACTAAAAAAGAGGAAGAGTAACAGAATTAGATGGAAGCTGAACTAAGTGATCATATTCAACCTAAGTTCTTGTTTTAAAGGCACCTTAAATCTTCCTCTACAATTTTTGAACATTTTGTAATTTTAATTGTGACTTTAAAAAATAGAGATATAAGAAAAATAGAAATATAGACAGCAATGCAACATGTTCATCTCCCAGTCTTATTCAATGTTGGTATCTTGCCATATACTTTGTTTTCAAGAATGAGATTATAGAGGCCGGGGGTTTAGCTCAGTGGTGTGGCCACCTGCCTCACAAGTGCAAGGTCCTGAGTTTGATCCTTGGTACAAGGAAAACAAGAAAAGAACAAGAACATTAAGAGCACAACTAATGCTCCACTCAGCCGTTTCTCCTCCCTTCTTAGAGATGACTATTATCTTGCAGTTGATGCCTGCCATACATGGAGGTATTTTTTTTCTACATCTGTATACGTGTATATATGTAGCACACAATTAATTTGTATCTTAAAATTTTACATAAAACTTATTATATATATTCTTTAATAACCATTAGATTTTTGAGTAAAAGCTTTCATTTTAATTGTTCCCATTGTTTGTATGTTCATAATTTATCATTTCCTACTGAAAAGCAGTTAGATTGTACCTGCCTTCTCTGCTATTTAAAATCCTTGCTGGGGCTGGGGATTTAGCTCAGAGGCACTGCACCTACCTTGTAAACGAAAGGTCCTGAGTTTGATCCCTGGTACCAATAAATAAATAAATAAATAAATAAATAAATAAATAAATAAATAAATAAATAAATAAAATCCTTGCTGAAGTAAACACCTTTGACTATGTCTTCTGGAGTACATGGTTGTAAAAGAGTTTTTTCTTTAACCAATGGTTAGACAAAAACAATTGGAAAGGCTGAGTTATAGGGCCTGTGGTTCTCCAGCTTACTAGACAGTACAGAAAGTAAGCATACTCCCAGTGAGACTCCTGAGTTCATTTTTTACTACAAGCATATCAACACAGTGTTTAAAATGAGGCAGTCTTTTCCTGTGAAATGATACTGTTCTAACTTGGTCAACACAAATCTCACAATCTGTCATTTATTTTGTTCTTTATAATCTGGCCTTTTCATACAAGAGAAACCATGCAATATTTAAGCTTGTGTGTCTGATTTATTTCACTTAACATTTTGGTATGAGGTGCATCCATTTTCCTACAAATGACTCAAATTGATCTTTCTTGAAGGCAGAGTAGTATTCCACACGTGTAAGCACTACATTTTCTTTTTTTTTTTTTTTTAATTTTATTGAGTTTATTGGTACATTTTAGGGATACAGTACAGTTACATTCATTGTTGGGATCATGTACCTTTACATGGCAAGTCTTGATTCTCATTTTTTCCCCTTACCTCTGCCCTCCCTTCACCCCCTCCTCCCCTCCCCATCTACACTTTATTTTCATCTTTTCATTCTCTCACATTTGTTTCTTTTCCCTTTTTGTTCTTCCCCTACGTATCACACCTTCCCTACACCTTTAGCTCCTTTCTTCAAATTTCTAAATGTCAGTAATCTTATTAGAATCTTATGCATTGTTGCAGAATATTCACACCAGGGAAACTATTTGGTATTTACACATGTGGGACTTATTTATTTCACTTAGGAGTATATCTTCAATATGTATCCATTTTCCTATGAATGAATCTATTCTCTCGCTCTTTATGGCTGAGTAATATTCCATTTTATAGAAAAACCACAACTTCTTTATCCAGTTTCCAACGGATGGGCAAATAGGTTGTTTCCAAGATTTAGCTATTACAAACTGTGCTGCTATAAACATAACCACTACATTTTCTTTATGCACTCTTCTGTTGATGGACATATAGGCCTCTTCCATAATATAGCTATTATGAATTGTGCTGCTATAAATATGGGAATGCATGAATCACTATAATATGATATGTTTAGCTCTTTGGGGGAGATACATAGAAGAGGAGTAGCTGGGTACTTTTAGTGTTTTGAGCAATCTCCATGCTGATCTCCACAGTGGTTATACTGGTTTACATTCTCACTAACAATGTAAAAGTGTTGCTGTTCCCCCACAGCCTTTGTTACTGATTTCTTGCTGATGGCCATTCTTTCTGAGGTAAGATGGAATTTCAGTGTTGTTTTAATTTGCATTTTTCTAATGTCCAGCAATGTTGAACATTTCAGGTATATGTGCTGCTAAAGGGAGCATGTGTTGAACATTTGTTCATGTACTTATTGGCCATTTGTAACTCTTCTGTGAAGTGCCTATTCACTTGTGCATTTTTTGATTGGGTCCTTTATTTGCGGGGGGGATCTAATATTTTTTAGTCATTTATACTGGATATGAGTCTTTTTTTTTTTTTTTGGTACCGGGGATTGAACTCCTGGATATGAGTCTTTTTTTTTTTTTTTGGTACCGGGGATTGAACTCCTGGATATGAGTCTTATGAGGAATAGCTGGCAAATTGTTTTTTCTCATTCTGTAGATTGTCTTTTTACTCTTGTTTCTTTTGCTGGGCAGAAGCTTTTTAATTTGATATTCCATTTATTGATTCTCAAAACTATTTCTTGTGAAACTGGGGTTCTGTTCAGAAAGTCCTTACCTGTGTCTGTGACTTAAAGAGTTTTACCTATTTTATCTTTCAGCGGGTTAAATATTTCTGTTTTAACATTCAGTTCTTTGACCCATTTTGATTTTAGTATAGTACATAGTGAGAAATACGGGTTGAGATTCAGTGTTCTATATATGGATAGCCGTTTTCCCAACATCAGTTATTAAAGAGGCTCTCTTTCCTTCAGTGTATGCTTTTGGCCCCTTTGTCAAAGACCAAAGAATTGGATATGCTTGAGGTTAGTTCTGCATCTTCATTTTGTTCCATTGATCTTCATGTCTGTTTTTGTGCCAGTACCATGCTGTTTTTATCAGTGTAGCTTTGTAATATTGTGGCAAACTACCATGACTAAAGTCAGAGCAGGCTGTAATATGGAGCAGGCACTGTCCCCTCATAATTGGCTATAATGAACTGAAGCCTACATGACTCACAGAAGTGTGTTGAATGGTGCCATGGGCTCGTATAACTTCTGCACCAATGGCTGCCATGGAGATCCAAGTCTTGATCTGTAGAACTTCAGGGCTCCTAGTGAGATAACACTTGCAGCTAAGGACCAAACCACATAGCATCATCTGCATTCCTTTCCCAGAGCTGCCCATCCCTTGTTTTCAGTAACTTACTAGTTAACCAAAGTTGATCTTTGGTCAGTTCCTCAAGTATGTCTCAGATCCTGCTTTCTAGAAGCCTTGCCTGTGTCAGCTGGTATCACTGGATGCCACGTGAGTCCCTCTTCTCTCTTCTTACCTACATCTGTATAATCAGTAAATACCGGTGGACCTGGTTGCTTGTGATGTTCACTACATACTTGGCCACATTGCCACATGTTCTGTGTGGCCCATCCCAGTTCCCTATCTGTTCAAATCTTTTTTTTTAACCAGGGATCGAACTTGGGTCCTTGTGCTTGCAAGGCAGCCTGAGCTAAATCCCCCGCCCCAAGTCTTGTTTCTGTGTCTTTCTTTTGCCTTTCATTGTATTGCCTTGCAGCAGATCAGGGCAGAGGCCAAGGACCCAATATAATATAACAGGAAGCCTTGGATTCTGAAGCCTCCCACTTTGCTCTTGTTATCTTATTTTAAGATCGTTTTCTCCAGTTCTCTGAAGAATGTTGTTGGTATTTTGATTGGGATTATGTGAAATGTATAAATCGATTTTGGAAGTATGGCTTTTTTTTTTTTTTTTTTTTTTTTTTTTGTAGGGAGGATCGAACTCAGGATCTTGGGCCTGTAAGGCAGGCATTGATACCACTGAGCTAAATCCCCAGCCCTTGGAAGTATGGATAGTTTGACTATATTGGTTCTGACTACCAAGAACAGGGGAAATCTTCTATTTTCTGTTGTCCCCTTTGATTTCTTTTTTCAGAGTACTGTACTTTTTGTTGAAGTCTTTCAGTTTTTTAGGATAATTCCTAATAATTTCATTTTTCTTGGTGCTGTTGGGAATGCTATTGTTTCCCCAATTTCTTTCTCAGTAGTAGTGGAGAAACACTATTGATTTTTGTGTGTTTATTTTGTATCCTGCTACATTACTGAATTTATTCTAGGAGACTTTTGGTGGAATTTTTGGGTGTCCTTTATGTAAAGGATTATGCCATTGGCAAATAATTTGACTTCTTCATTTCCTATACATACCCTTTTTATTTCTTTTTTTTTTTTCTAATTGCTCTTGCTAATGTTTTGAGTACTGTGAACAGGAGTGGTGATAATGACATCTTTGTCTTTTTTGTGCCTGATTGTAAATGGAAAGTTTTCAGTTTTCCCCTATTCAATATGATGTTGGCAGTAGGTTTGTCATAAGTGGCTTTTGTTAGATTGAGGTAAGGAAGGTCTTTTTATTTTCTTCTTTTTTTTTTTTTTTTTGTTTTTTTTTTTTTTTTTTTTTTTTAATCATGAAAGGGTGTTGGATTTTGTCAATGGCTTTTTATGTTTGTTATAGTTTTTTTTTTGTTTTTTGTTTTTGTTTTTTGTCTGGAGCTCAAACTCAGCAGGTATGTAGACTGGCCTTGAATTCAGTGGATTTTCTTGCCTCAGTGTTGGAACTACAGATGTGCACCACTGTGCCCAGCTTGTTAAAGGGTTTTGCTACATCTCTTGAGATGATCATGTGATTTTTGTCCTGGCTCTTGTTTATGTGCTGTATTACATTTATTGATATATGTATGTTGAACCTTCCTTGCATCCCAGGAATGAAGCCTAGTTGGTCATGATGTGTCATCTTTTTGATGATTCATTGCATTCTGCTACCAGTATCTTGCTGAGGACTTTTGCATCTATATGCACTAAAAAGCTTGGTCTATCATTCTCATTTTTGGTTCTGTTCACCCCAGACCATGGTTAGCATCCAAGGCATGGCACATCCTTGCTCCCATTGGTTGTTGAGAGGTGTCTGCTCTGTAGTCTCTGCTGAATTTAGGCCACAGAGTGGGGATCTGGTCTCTCCCTTCTTGGAGCAGAGCCTGTGTCTTTCCCTGAGGGAGCTTACACTTCTTAGGGTGGTCTGTATCTGGCCCACTCCCCCTCCACAATGGTCTCTCACCCAATCACTTTAGCCTGGTAATGCTGGAGATCCTGAAGTCCCTGGCCAGATCTATACTTTCTCCCTGGTTCTGCTGACTTTCTGCTGGGTTCGCCTTCTCTCCCTGGGTATTGTCCTCATCCATGATCAGGTGGATTGGTTAGTCAGCACCTCTGCTGCCTTGTGCCAAGGGGAAGCAAAATATGGAGCTAGCTTAGAGTTGGTGGATGGTCTCATTCTTGCATGGGTGGCAGGGGTGTGGGCCAGCTTGTTCATGTGTAGGGAGCGCCACATCTCTCCTGAATCCTTTCTAATAGTCTATGCTGTAGCTTCTTTCAGATTTATTACAAGCAGCAAGAATAAGCAAGGTGACAGCTTCAACATACTGCCTGGAAATCTGGCTAGAATACCCAATTTCTTAGTTTCTTTTTCTTTCTACATTACTCTAGGCTTTCTGCTATTGTATGACAAAGAAGTCGTTTACCTCTAGTTTTCAATAACATTTTTCTCACATCTCTTGAAGCCTCTACTGGTGGATGTATCCTTCAAGACTATCAGACTAATAGTATGTTTAAGGAAAATGAGGATCTCACTAACCTTGCTGGAAATTCTCCCTGCTCCCCCCCATTATCAGTTCCAAAGCAATATAACTTTGGGTGTTTGTATGGTAATGCTCTGTGTGTCACCCAAATCTTTCTTAGCAATTTTTTTGCCACATAATAAATTACCTACAACTTAGTAGCGTAATGCAATGAGCATAGTCACAGTCTGTCAGTGAGATATTTGAGTGGCCTAGCTGGCTTCTTAACCTCTTCTAGGATGGCTCACTTGTGTGGCTTTAGGCAAGAAGTCTCAGTTCCTCTCCAGCTCTGGGCAAAAGGCATCAGTTTCTCAACAAGGGAACATTTTCATAAGGCTTCTTAGGTATTCTCAGCATGTGACCACGTGTGACAGCTGACTTCTCTAGAGCAAGCAACCTAAGAGACAAAAAGAAGAGGCCATGGGGTCTTTTGTTACCAAGTCTTGGCAGTCAGTTGCTATCACTCAACTGTAGTCTGTTCATTAGAAGTGAGTCAGTCACTACAGTCCACAGTCAAGAGGGGGATTAGGCTCCACTTTCTGCAGGGAGAAGGACTCAAGGAATGTTTTTAAACTACCATGTTATATTTAAACTGAACAAACTGAGATACCAACCTTAAACATGTCTGACATTCTCTTCTTGCACTGTCTACAATTTTTGTTGTTTTTTCTTTTTAGATAGGGTCTCACTTTTAGTTTAGGCAGGGCTTGAACTCTCTGTACTCCAGGCTGGCCTCAGCCCCCTGAGTGCTGGGAGTATAGGCATGTGCCACCACCCCTGGCTAGAAGTGTTTTTTAAACTGTAGTCTCTGATCCATAGATAAGCCACAACAGCAGTCACAGCATCTCTGAAACCTGTGTTCAGTGTAGAGGCAGCAGAGGGAAAGGAGAGGGCTCAGGGTGGTTTGTTTATTTGCTTTTTACAGTATTGAGGATTAAACCCGGGACCTTCACATTGAGCTTTTTTTTTTTTTTTTTTTTTTTTTTTTTTTTTTTTTTTTTTATTTAAATGGTGTCTCACTAAGTCACTAAGTTGCCCTGTCTGGACTTGAACTTGTGATTCTGCCAGAGTGCTGGGACAACAGGCATATGGTACCATACCCAGCTTCTATCTTTCTTACCATTTTATTCCTTCCTTTACTTTGTGTAGTGAAATGAACACTTCATTTGTTTTCATAGAATGTATAAAAAAGGCAAGGAAGCTTCAGATCAGAGACTAGGGAGGTAAGTTTGTCGCCAGAGGGATTGCATCCAAGTCCCTTCCTGCTGTTTTAATGTATAATAGGTTACGGGCCAGGAGCCTGTCCTCTGTCCCTGTGGAAGTCTGACAGGCTCTGGGTTTGACAACCTGGTTTGGATGGAATCACAGCTTACCTGCAAGCCTTGTGACTGGGCAAGGCCCACGGCCACATTCCTCATCAGTAAACCAGAGATGAAGTAGAGCCTATCTTTAGGCTTGTTTGGATGGACAAATGAGGTAGCGCCCACAAAAATGCAAGGTTCAGAAGTGTTAGATTTTTAGACTTTTTTAAAAAAAGATAAAACAGTGTTAAATAGAAAAAACCCTCGACCCTTATAAAATCCTAATAAACATTTGAAGAATTGAAAAATGAATAAAGCAGGTAGAAATAGATAGGGTGGGCGAATATAGATTTCTTTCTACTACAGTGGGACTCCCCCAGTGCCTCCTGGCTACTGCACATCTAATCCCCCAGCCAGCAGCTGGCAGGCCCGTGCTTTGCAGATGTGACCTGCAGGCGAGGCGCGATCCTCTCGCCCGCTGCGAGTGTGTGGCTGCGTCCAAGCTGGGGGGGAGGGGCGGGTCCTGCAGATGGGG
>NW_022900944.1:22979681-23013462 GCF_012274545.1 Fukomys damarensis
GCGCGGATCGTGGGGTGAGCTGCGCGGTCTGCGGGGCGCACCCTGTGGCCAGGCTCCCGGGTTCGGGGCTCCCGGGTACACCCTGTCATGGTCCCTGAGATGCACCCTGCGGGCCTCCGGCGTCCGCAACAACTGCCTTTTTGGGCTCAGTCTCTGGGACTTTGCCTTTTGCTCCCAGACGTCCCTGGTGCAGGCATTTAACACACACCCGCTCTCTCTGTCCCTCTGGCCACACACCCTGGTGCTTTCCTTTCCAGTGACAGAGTCCCAAAGTGGGTCCTCGAGGCGATCGGAAAGCTGGTGGCAGAAATGGAGAGCTTCCTGCCTCAGCCTTTCACGGAGGAGATTCGCGGCATGAGCGACTTCCTGAACCTCAGTCTGGCTGATGGCCTCCTCATCAACCTGGCCTATGAGTCCTCTGCGTGAGTGTTCCAGGGCTCCGGGATGGCCGTGGGAGCCGCTGAGAGGGAGATGTGTTCTCAGTGCCATAAAAACCAGCGAGTGACTTCGCCCTTACTTCTCTGGGAAACCTGAGCAGTAGGTCCTGGGCTTCCAGAAAGAAAGCAGCTTCGCTCTGCCCCGAGCCCCTGTCTTCGTTCCACCCCACAGATAGCACCCCACTTCCAGTCTCTAGTCAAAATGTACTGTTCCCGAGGTGTTTGGAAGTAGCTTTATCTCTTGGGCCCCTCTGGTTAGCCTGGTGACCCCCTGGCTGTTGCCCACAGCAGGCTGTCCTGTTCCCCTTGTGCCGCTGGATTTATCCTTTACATTTGTCCTGACTGGTGATTCTGACCACTCTTGCAGGGTCAGCTTCCGCCCGGGCTGGGCTCACAGGGCGTTCTGCTCCAGCAAGGCCAGTTTGGTCTGCCCACTGGACACCCAAAGCCAGAACGAGTTGGGGAGTGCAGGTGGTCCCAGCACAGTGCAGGGTGACCCTTAGGTGTTTCTAGGCTCCTAATGGTCCCGCCATTCAGGGAGGGGTGACTAGGCTCCTGCCTGGACTACTTACTGTTCTGCCACCTCCTGTAGGGAGAGCTTCCTAGCTTCCAGGTGCCTGAAGTTGAAGAGGGGGAAGCTGTTGGGAGAATAAAAATTACACTACTGCCTCTGGCATCTTCCCAGAACACTAGGAAAGTAAGTTTGGAAGTGCCATGACTGCCTTCCTCTTTCATACCCATGAAAGGCAGTCCTAGTAACTTAAAGTGCTTTTAAGTTAACTGTCCTATTCCGATCTGTGCCTTTCTTTTTTTTTTTTTTTTTTTTTTTTTTTTTTTTTTTTTTTGGTTTTTTGAGACAGGGTCTCACTATGTAGTTGAGACTGCCCTGGAACTCACTATGTAGCCCAGGCTGGTCTTGAACTCACAGCGATTCTCCTGCCTCAGCCTCCCGAGTGCTGGGATTATAGGCATGCGCCACCACACCCGGCTCGATCTGTGCCTTTCTTAATGAAAAATGACAAATCATTTTTCCCTCTCATTTGGAGTCACTGCTCAAGCTGATTAAAGCGAAAAGTCTAGTAAAACATTTAACTTCCAGATCTCAGATTAAGGTATTTATTAAATTGCTTAATAACATGAAACACCTTCAGATTCCACTAGCTTTAAAAAAGAAAATGGTTTTTATTTGTCTTGTTTTGGAGATCTTTTGGCTTGTGTTTTTGAGGCAGAGTCTAATTTTATAGCCCAGGCTGGCCTCAAACTCAGTTTTCCTGCCTCAGCCTCCAGAATGCTGAGATTACAGGTGTGTGGCGCCATGCCCTGCCCAAAGACAATGCTTAGCTCTCATTTTGGAAGCAATGCTGTTTGAGTCAGAATCTTACGAGCTACACTTTATTGAGCCTACTGGGTACCACTTACTTTGTGAACGTAGCCCCAGGGGAAAGATGGTATTTTCTGTTTTGTGATGTGGAAACCAAACCTCAGAGGGAACAGTATGCTGGCAGTCTCCTTGCTGGTGAGTTCCAGAGGTGCTGTTAAAAGCACGCAAGTCTCCAGTGCCCTTTGCGCCTTTCCCACAGTGGGGCTGGTGTCCCCATGGTCCTGTATTGTGCACTATGTCATGCTGTAGCATTTGGGCATGAGATGGAAGGGTGGGGGTGTGTGACCAAGTTTGAAACCTTCTCAGTGACTCTGCAAACTCTGCTTTAGTCCTTCCCAAGTGTGTCAGTTCCCTCCCTGACATGAACCCTTTGAAGATGAGAACCCTTAAAAAGAATTAAAACCCAACGAAGCTTCCTTCTTTAAACAATCAGAAAAACAACAACAAAAGATTAAGTAACACTTTGTCTCTTAATTATAAAAGTGATACGTAACCATTGCAGAAAATCAGCAGTAGCGAGAAATGTAGAGAAAAAATTCATCACAATCCTGTTGCACAGAAATGAGACAGGCTCTCCCTGAGTTGTCCAGGCTGGGTTTGAACTTGGGATCCTCCTGTCTCAGCCTCCAGAGTGCTGAGATTATAGGTGTGTGGCCCCCACTCCTGCACAAAGGCCATGTTTAGCTCTCATTTTGGAAAGAATGTTGTTTGAGTCAGAATAAAATGAGCTATACTTTATGTGCTGGGTTTACAGGTGTGCATCACTATGCCCAGCTGAGTCGGAAGTTCTTTAGAAATCCTTTTCTCTTACTACCTGTGTGCAGAGAGTTTTGAGAGGGGCGGGAATAGTACTGAGCCCCTAAAGATCTGACCATCTTCCCAAGGGGACAAAATGAAGCGTTGTGGCAATGAATGATCTAATGCCATCGAACATGGTCAGCAAAATCCGTGTTGTGGAGAGGTAGGCCTAACCTAGCTCTGAGTAGTTTTAGGTGGAATATGGAAGCAAAGTTCAGCAGTCTAGCTGAGCTCAGCATCAGTTTCTCAAGGAAGTGGTTGAAAGCCAGGAATGTCGTGCATGCTTATAATCCCAACAGTATAGAGGATGAGGCTGGAGGATCACAAGTTTGAGGCCAGAGCTATGTAACAAGTCTCTCTTTAGAAAAAGAAAGTAACTGAATATGAAATTCTCCATGCATTATGTTTGTTGTACCATCCGTGTGGCCAGGGCTAAGGTCTGATAACACTGAAGGAGCAGGTGAGTTGTATCTGTAGGGTGTTTTTTTCAGCTTGAATGTGAATCGTAGTTTTGTATAAGAATTGTAATATATATGTCAACTGTAAGAAAAAATACCATGTAACTTTGTGGACTTATTTTAAAAAGGAAAACCCCATTTTCCTTGTTATTGTTTCACCATTCATCGCGGGCTTTTCTCCTTTTCAGATTTTGCACCAGTATTGTGGCCCAAGACACCAGAGGCCACATTTATCACGGTCGGAATCTGGACTACTCTTTTGGAGATCTCTTACGCAAGCTGACAGTGGATGTGCAGTTCTTAAAGAATGAGCAGGTATGGTCCATTCTAGACCACATCAACAGTCACTTAAATGGCCAGCTAACTTCCTGTATTTCCCTGAAAATAAGACTGGCTCTTAAGTGAATTTTTGCTCCAAAAGATGTGATAGGGCTTATTTTCAGTGGGTGTCTCATTTTTTTTCACATACAACAATTTTTATTCATTTATTTATGTATAAAATCTGAATTTATTCATGTACAAAAATCTACATTTATTCAGATACAGTCATTTCATCTTCTAGAACATCATGACTCTCCAAACCTGAATTCCAGCCTGAATTTCTTGGAATTCTGCTTCCTGTAGAATCATTGGCCCCAACCTATCATGTCCAGCAATAGAGCTCTCTTTAAACGAGCACTTCTTGTCCATGTAGCCTGCTTGTAACGCATTGGCAACAACTGTCAGTGATTTTATTCCATGAATTCTTCACCCAAGTCACGACCTCTTGTAGGCTGGGCTTCACAAAGTTTCTATTACATCGAGTGTTACTTGAGGACTTGCCAGATAGGAGTGGCAACGAAAATGATAACAGTTAAGAATGACGGTCTAGGCCACTGTGTTCAGTCTTGCATGGTGACCTGCCTTCTTGCTGTAGTGTGTGCTTCTTTTCATACTTTTACATGGCCCATACTGACTCTGCAAAGCCAGTTTCTTTTCCTACCTTTAATAAAACTTCTACTTAAAAAAAAAAAAAAAAAAAAAAAAAAAACGCCATGAAAAAATTCAGGTGCTAAGATTCAGAAAATGTTTCCTTACTGCACACCAATACATTAAGTATGTTACAACCCCATCCATTAATGGAGATACAGGTTAGACATAACTACATACATGTGTTATCAGGTATGCACGCTGTTTGTGCATTGTGTGTATACTCTGGTCATTCGGCAAAACGTCTCGAGTTCATGTGTTCATGTATGTGTTTACCTCTTTTCCAAAGGTGCCCACTTGGGTATTTACACTTAATTATAAGTTACATTGTCATTTATTTTAAGTACTAATGTCAATAATATTACTTATGTTTAATTTTATATTAATATTTTATAATTCAGTGTCCATCATGGGTTGCAGTGGGTGTACTATATGCATCTGTCTGGCAGAGGATTTAACTGAGGCTTATAAGTACTCTGAAAAATCATGCTAGGGCTTATTTTCCAGGTAGGTCTTATTTTGGGGGAAATACAATAGATCCATTATCACTGTAGGATACAAAAACAAACTAGGAGAGAGACATACATCAGTTATGCTTGGAGGGGTGGTCCTTTTTTTTATTTTTTGGTTTTTTGAGACAGGGTATCACTGTGTAGTTGAGACTGACCTGAAACTCACTATGTAGCCCAGGCTGGTCTTGAACTCACAGTGATCCTCCTGCCTCAGCCTCCTGAGTGCTGGGAGGTCATTTATTGTTAATCAGCATCTACTAGAGGTCAACCAGTGTTCCTTAGGAAATCTCTTTTGGGGTCTGGTGAGTCTTCACCTGCTGTTTGGAATCAGCTCCTTCCTCCGCTTTCCTGCGTTAAAGCTGTTTCTGGAACAGCGAGGCACAAGGACTGCAGTGACAGCTTTGGTTCTCAGTCCTGGCTTTGAACCCTGCTTCTATTCCTTCCATTATGAACCTGGAGAATGATGCCTGCCTGTTTCTGTAGAGTAAGCTCAGAGGGGTTCATAACTACACTGTTGCCATACATTAGATGCAATCCTGTGTGTAAAGCATGTGGTAGGTGTTTGATAAATAGTGGCCACATAATAAACCTTCCCTCTACAAGTGTGATTGACCCACACCACTCTTGTGTAAGGGCTTTAAAAAATTAGGCTTAGGTCATTTTGTTTTCAACCTGGTCCCTGAAAGTATCATCTAATATTTATTGCTGTCGCAGGACTTATAAGAGCTTCAGAAGAGACAGCATGAATCCATATTCATTGAATACACAAGCAAAACTTGTTATTGCTGAGAAGTAGAACATGACATGTAAAAGACACATTTTTATCTTTAAGGATCTTTGGAATTGGGGCTTGATTCAGTAATCCTAAAAACTTGTTTTGCCAGGTGTGGTGGCACAAGCCTGTGATCCCAGCACTTAGGAGGCTGAGGCAGGAGGATCATCGCTATGAATTGGAGGCCAGCCTGGGCTACATAGTAGCCCACTACATGTATTTTGTTGTTGTTGTTTTGTTGTTAAAGGGGAAGGAGTTTATTTGGCTTATAGTTTGTAGAGGTTTCAATCCATAATCAGCTGGCTCCAAGGCGGGGATGGAAAACAGGCACTGCAGAGAGAAGCAACATGATGCCTACAAGGCAGTGACAGCAAGAGGCACTACAAACATATTGAGACCTTGTCTCAAAAAACCATAAATTATAAGTGTAAATTATTATCAGTAAATTAACAAAAACACTTGTATATAAAATACTTGTTCCTCATAAAAATTAAAGCAGTACAGAAATAGTTTTAAGTGAAAGTTTCTCCTTTCCCAAAATGCTTTACTTTGTGACTATTAATTTGATAGGTAGCTCAAGGTTTACTTCAAAGACAATGTTAAGTGGTAAAATAAGTGGTCCTATAAATGTGTAATAAATTCTTAAAGAAAATTTGCTAAAATGTTAACTTACTAGTGAATGATAGCATAATTATTTTATTACTTTATGCTTTTCTCCGTGATTCTACAGTGAGGATAGGCAAAGGAATAATTGCAATAAAAATAAGCGATTCCAGCTGTTCTCTTTGAGACTCACTCTGGTAGTTGTGGTCTCTGCCATCACATATGCCTAATGCTCCATGAGAAGCAGTCCATTCGGGGCTCCCTCTGATCAGGTTGTTATTGCCAAACCTTGTTGGTTTACAGAGGACCAGGGCCAATAAATGGTTTCGCTGAATTGAGAGCAGCTATCCACACAATACTTCATCTCTCATTCTTGTTTAGCTTTTTTAAAAATTTTTTTCTTGGCCAAATCCCACCCTTAGTTACATTGTAAATTAGTCCTTGCTAAGGGGTTGTGCTTTTTAACTGACAGATAAGGAGATCTACTAACATTTAGAAATAAAGATTTATAAAACTGCAAGATAATGCATCTTACAAATTGTATCTGATAGTTATGTGTCATAATTGGAAACCACTGTGACTTTGATATTCATAACTTTAATTTTCTCAGCCCTCTAGAAGTAACACTAGCATAGAGGCCAATGTGTCTGCAAATTAGGGGACCCTAGAATTACTTCTTTTTTTCCTTATAGAATTAACCTCCTGTCCTTTTATGCTGTGTGTGGAGATAGGAAAACTAACGCTCTTGCCTTCCCCCTTGTGATTTAACCACCTTAACTTGTTTCTACAACCAGTTCAGGTAAGATAAGTCATTCAAGAAAAAGAGATTACGGACTGAAGATTAGGTTTTCTAAGGAAAAATACCTAATACGTTTCTTAATATATATGAACACATTAGTTAACTTTTAGATAATATACTCTACAAATTGTTCTGAGCATTTCCTTGAAAATTAAAATCCGGTATTAGAAGAACTGCTAGAGTTTGTTTTTTTCTTCTGGGGTAATATAGTAGTTTCTTTCAATCAGAGTTTATTAGAGTACAGTGGTACCTTGGTTGACAAATTTAATTTGTTCTGTGATTTGGGAAAAGATGGCCACATTTTTATTTGGGTATGGAAGATGGCTGAGGTCATGTCGGTCACCTGATGCAGAGTTTGCAAACAAAAACAAAACTTTGCCAGTCACTTCCATTTGTGGACCAAATTGATTGCAAACAGAAGCATTCATGAACTGAGGTATCACTGTAATTTAAAGTGGAGGTAATCCGTCTCACTCATGGGTAATTGTAGCATTAAATGAAAGACTTATACAAAAATGACTTTTTAAATATTTAAAATTTCAGTGTGACTATTATTGATGAGCAGTCCCACTTATGAAATTATATTTATCTCTTATAATCAAGGCAAAATAACTTTTTAAGATTTTTGTTTTCCTGGGGATTGAACCCAGGGTCTCCAGCATGTTATAGAAATGTTCCACTGCTAAGCTGCATCCTCACTCCAAAACAAGTTTTGGAATCAGACTCCATCTGCTGTTTTTCAGTATGGGATTTCTCTGGGCATGAGCCCTTTGGTGAATAATGTTTTAAAGTGCATAAAATGAAATATATTGCATTACAGAGAAAATAGTTTATGTTGAAAGATGGCCATTTTAATATTATAACTTTTTAACTGTTATACTTTTTTTATATATAGCACTGAGATTACGGAGCGTGATTTCAGAGGTGTGACAACTGGGAGGTGATATCTCCACTTATCTGCAACCACCAGTGTGCATGTGAAAATACCTGAGGTTCCTACCGTTGGTAGAATCAACAGGGCATGATTTATTGTAGGCATTCACTATAGAAGGAGTTGAATTTCCGGTGGAGTTTGGTGAAAATGAAGACATAACCTTTTTTCCCATCCAGTTTATTCTACTGGATTCTACCCAGGGACCCAGGGACTTCCAGGATTAAGAACTTCTTTTTGTTTTTTGTTTTTTTTGGTACTGGGGATCGAACTCGGGTCCTTGTACTTGCGAGGCAGGCGGCGGAACCACTGAGCTAAATCTTCGGCCCCAGGATTAAGAACTTCTATTTGAGAAGGTTATTTCAGAGATCATCATCATCATCACCAGGACTTACAAGAAAAACAGTCCAGGAAATTGTGGGACAAAGACAGGTGATTTTAATCCATTTTTGTTGGCACAATGAAATGACACCAGTCTTGGTTTCAGATTGCATTCACGGGAACCACTTTTATTGGCTACGTAGGATTGTGGACCGGCCAGAGCCCAAACAAGTTCACAGTGTCTGGCGATGAACGAGGTAAAGGAGAAAGCGCTCCTGAGCAGCATGTAACCCCAGCCCTTTTCACTTCTGTCCCTGTGCCTCTTTCTCTTGCCCGACAAAACCCATGCAAGTGCACTGCCAAGGGACGGGCTCCGTCCTGGTGAGGGAGGAGGCAGTGGCAGTCTCTCATCATGAAGTCCTGCCAAAGGCTGAAGGGGGCATGTGGGAGGGGTCAGGGAAGGCCTCCCCCAGGGGTTCCCTGCAGCAGCTCTGCAGAGATTGGGGCCAGCCATTCCCAGTGGACTCACACCACAGGCAGAAGCCGGTTCATGAATACCTCTGGATTATAGAAACAAAACCAGGTTTGTGTGATGACAGCCGGAAGTGAGGGATAGTGATGTAGGAGTGGAGAGGTCACTGAGACCAGGGTGCAGGGGCATGTTGACGGGTTTGGATTTAAAGTATAATGGAAGCTATAGGGGTTTCACCTAGTTGTGCTTCAGTTTCCTCTTCTGAAAAGCTGCTTTAGAAGTGAAATGATTTAATATAGCTGGATGTAGGGGTGCAGGCCTGTAATCCCAGTATCCTGGGAGGCTGAGGCAGGAGAACTGCAAAATCTAACACAGCTTGGGCAACTTAGTGACTTCGTGAGACTTGGTCTCAAACTAAATTTTAGAAAAGGCTAGATACATAGCTCAGTAGGAAGGCCCTGGGCCCCATCCCCATCCCCAGCACCACACACGCACACATACCCCCCCCACATCCACATTCACACTCACACAGAGGGAGTTAGTATATGTACTTACTCCAGGCATTTCCAGCACAGGTTAAGAAGCCTTTGCTCCTGTCACCTCTTCAGGTGAAAACTTCCTCTGAGCCCCAGCCTGGAGTCCCCACCCACCTCTCAGCACCTCCTCGTTGATGTCTGCTGGGCCTCAGCAGGTCTCTTACTTTCTTCATTTCCTCGTTCAGGCCCCACTCTGCCTTTACCCAGATCTGTTCTCTTCACTCTGCACATCTCAGGAAATGATGCCTCTGCCCAGCCGATTGTTCCCGAAGTTATCTTTGACCCCTTAGCCCCTGAGTGTTGTCACCTGTCCACTAGACTGAACTGGGTCATTCTTCCCCCAGCCCCCGCCCCGCCTGGCTGGCCACCTGCTCCCCTGGCTCTGTGCTCGCCTCCTGTAGTTCCTTGTCTACCCAGCTGCTGGAATGATCAGGTGGTCACCTTGTCTGAAACCCCCTGGGGCTCAGAAAGACAAATAACTCATGACTTCACTTATAGGCAGAATCTTAAAACTTTGAACTCATGTATGAAAATATGAACATGTATGAACAGTGGTTACTGGAGGATAGAGGTGGAAAGGGTGCATAAAAGAAATGTTCATAGGACACAAAGTCTTAGGTGGACAGGAGAACTAAATTCTGGTGACCCCCTAGTCACATCATGGTGACTAATCAAGTATATTTTGAAATTGCTAATGGAGGGGATTTTAAATGTTCTCACTACAAAAAAAAAAAGTATGTGAGACAATGGACATGATAGTCTGCTTTGTTCATTCCACAATACACAGGTATTGAATTCACCTTGTATCTTCTAAATGTGTACAATTATTTGTCAATTAAAAATAAAAATAAAAACTTCAAGAATGCCCCCCCCCAAAAAAAAATCCCTATGGTGACTTCTCATTTCATGTAGAACAAACTCAGGATTCTGGCTCTGGCCTCAGGGCCCTGTTGGTGGCCTCCTGCACCTCACTTGTGCCCACCCTCTCTTCTCGCTCCTTTCCTGCTTCCCTGAGTTTCCTGTCCTCCTGCTGCCTGCCTGCCGCTTGTGCCTTCTCACTGGAATGCTCTGCCTATCCTGGCTCAAATGTTGACAGCTTGGAGGCTGTCTACAGTGCTTCTCCCGAAAGGAGGCTTCCCTCATCACTCACAATTACAAGGTTTTATATTTTTACTACAGGTATCAAAACATGGCTTATTTAATGCTATACTAGTTTCTACTGTTAAATTACAAGGATCTGGGCCAAATCAGTATATGGTACATAGTGCTCAGTGCTTATGTTTTTCCAATTTAAGCTTGTTTTCTTAAAATTTTTATGGTAAAATCCACGTGACGTAAAGTTTACCATCTTAGCCATTTTTGAATGTACAATTCTGTGGTACTAAATATGTTTATAATGTACATCCATTATCCCCATCTGTCTTTGTAGCTCTTTTCATCTTGTATAACTAAAACAACTCTATACCCATGAAAAAGTTTTTCACTTTCCATACTTCCCTCCACTACTGGGGCCAGTTTTCTGCTGTCTGTCTGTGATTTTTAACTACTCCTAAGTACCTACAATAAAGGGAATCATGCAGTATTTGTCTTGGGACTGGCTTATTTTGCTTAACCTACTGTCCTTCAGATTCAGTGATATTATAATGTGTGTCAGAATTTCCTCCCTTTAAGTCTGAATAACATTCCATTCCAATGTTGCTATACTAATGTCTGTGCAAGACCCTGTCTTCACTTCACTGGGGTGTGTAAATAGACGTGAAAAGATCACTTGATAATTCTATTTTTGGTTTTCCAAGGCACTGCCATACTATTTTCCACATGGCTATGCCATTTTACATCTGCCCAACAGTGTGTAAGTGTTCTAATTTTCCACATTTCTGTCAACATGTTATTTTTTAAAAAATATTAGTAGGTATGAGGTGACACCTCATTTGTATTTCTCTAATGAGGAGTGATGTGGAGTATCTTTTCATGTGCTTATCAACCACTTGTATATCTTCTTTGGAGAAATAATTGTTCAAGTCCTTTCTGCATTTTAGAATTTGTTTTTTTTTGTTGTTGTTGAATTTTAGGTGTTCTCTTTATATTTTTTGATACCAGTGCTTTTTCAGATAATTTGCAAATGTTTTCTCCCAATCTATGGATTGCTGTTTTATTCCTTTGATACTGTTTTTACTACTAAGAATCATTAAATTTTTAATAAAGTCTAATTTATCTCTTTTATCTCTTGTTGCTATGGCTTATTTCCTACACAGAAATCCTCTACAAAAACTTTTAATTTTTTTTGGTACCAGGGATCAAACTTGGGTCCTTGTACTTGTGAGGCAGGCAATGGAACCACTGAGCTAAATCCCTGGCCTGCAGAAACTTTTAAAAGAAAAGTAATATGGGGATTGACTGAAGATTTGCAGTTTTTAAAAAATGTGAGGTCAAAGAGAGTTAAAAAGGAAAACAACCAAAGATGTGTGCATGAATCATACTTTAAGGTCTTAAGTGCATAAATTATAAAGATAAGTTCTCTATATTCTTCCTAATATTTACTGAACTATTTCTCTTGGAAGATATATAATTTAATTTTAAACAGAATGATTTTAGTATTATAATCATTGTACTGGGATAGAAAAGATTCTTTGAGAACTTTGTTGCGTATATTTTATTGTGTACATACACACACCTGTGCACATACGTGTGTAATGTTTGTATGGTTGCTGTGAAATTCAGGCTTAATCTTTGAAAACTGGATACTAATAAAGTCACTCTCCATCGACCAACCTTTCTCCCCCATCAGCCCATTTATGGGAAGAAAACCCCAAATTTAAGAAAAAAATGTTTAGGTGTGCTTGGACAACAAGCTTACTGTTCCTTCTTCAATTCGGCAGATAAAGGCTGGTGGTGGGAGAATGTGATCGCGGCCCTTTCCCAGGGCCACTCTCCTGTCAGCTGGCTCATCCGCACAGTGAGTATTCTCTCCCTGACTTTGTCTTCCACTCCAGGATGCTCATATGACCATACTCTGTGTTCGGTAATTTATTGTTCTTAATGTGAGAAGGCCCTGAAAAGAATAAGCATCTAAATGTTTGCAAAGTGTTTATAAACCTTTTGCTCAGAAGTGTCAAGGCCAGGCCCTAAAGTGGTAAGGACAGAGTTTAATCAGAAGTATATTATTGGAATCGGACTAAGAATCTACCGTGAACTCGGTTTTGATTTGTGCAGAGGTGGCTGGGTATTAGAAAGAGCGAGGAGGTGGGCAAAGTGGCACACACCTGTATTCCCAGAACGGAGGGAGGCTGAGCCAGGAGGGTCATGCCGGGGCCCTGTCTGGGTAGCTTGGTAAGACCCTTTCTCAAAATTAAAAAAATTTTTTTTTGTCTTTCGTTTTTGAGACAGTGTCTCACGGTGCAGTTCAGGCTGGCCTTGACCTCACTATGAAATCCTGAATTCACGGTAGACCTGAACTCATGCTGATCCTCTTGTTTCACCCTCCTGAGTGCTAGGATTACAGGCGTGTGCTACCACATCCAGCTAAAAAAATTTTTTTTAAAAGAGCTGGTCATGTACGTAGCTCAGTGGTAGAGCACTATTGATTTCAGTGCCCATTATGGGGCTGGGGTGGGGAGAAGAGTGAGGGATTAGGCAGTGGATCAATGGATGCTTAGTATAGTCAGAGAGTGGACAGTTACGAGTGGAAAGAAGAGGTTGGTCCACATGTGACCCATCTGGATGTTGAAAGTGGCCTTGCTGAAACTGGGCTCCTACCCTTCCACCTAGGATGGAGCAAGGACTCTGTTTTAGGTGTTGACTGGAGCAACAAACTCTTCTGAGGGCCTTGAGTTTTCCCAGACAGGAACTTGAAGGAAGGTTAGGGTCATCTTGGGAATGTGACACTGAGCTGCTAGAAACTGGGAGTGTTTGTTCCTCCTTGGGGGCCAAGGATAAGGCAGGTAGAGCCTGGCTAGTTTGGTCAAGGAGAGACTCTTTGTTATGGCCCAGAGGTTTCTGATAATACTTGCCTGACATAAGGGTATTTCTATGAATACAGACGTGCACTCCTAGAATCTCCACTTACAGGTTTCCAGAGTAGCAGAACAAATGCACGGACCTGTTAACATGAGCAGGTTCCAGGCCACATGTCACTTGTGACTGGGAGCGGAAAGCCCACTTTTGGGAGCACTTGTCTGGAGCCAGGATCTGGCCCTGCCCAACCTGTATCTTTCTGGCCAGCCCCGCTCTGCCCTCACTCACCTGGCTCCTGCCTCCCTGCTGTCCACCTCAGCCCCTTACTTCCTACATATGCTGGCAAGCTGCGTCCACCTCATGTTCTGAAGCAAATTTTCACCAGAAAATTCAGAACTGCAAAATATCCAGTGTATCGCAAATGTTGGCATTTAAAAATAAGAGGCTGGGATGTAGCTTAGTGGTAGAGCACTTGGCTAGCATGCACTGGGCTGTGTGTTTGGGCCTTAGTATGCAAAAAAAAAAAAAAGGCATTAAAATAAACCATTTATAATTATCCACTGAAATATAAAACACTGTAATGACTTTTAAATTTTTATGTATAATTTATACATCCATTCATACATACAGTGAAATGCACAGATCTTAAGGGTTTACTTCAGTGTGTTTTGGTCATTACACATACTCCCTTAGCTGTGTAATTGCCAAGGAAACAAGATATAGAACATCTCCAAGTCCCTGGCAGCTTCCCTAGTGCTTGTTTAAAACCAGTCCCCACCCTGTGCCCACGCCACTCTGCCTACTCTGTGCCCCAGATACCTGCTCTTTGATGTCATCTGTTACCACAGACAAGATTTGCTTGTTTTCAAATTCATATGCATGAAAATGTAGACTATGAGCTGTCCTCTCACCCAGCCTCTTGTGTTCCAGTCCCATCATACTGTTCATTTCACTAGCTCATTTCCATAGCCGAAGAACATTCAAGCCTATGAATATGCTGTAATTTATCCTTTTCCCATCAGTGGACACTAGGTTGTTTGCAGTTTGGATGTAGTATCATCATCATCATCATCATCATCATCATCATCATCATCATCATCATTTTTGGTACTGGGAATTGAACTCAGGACCTTGAGCTTGCAAGACAGGCATAGTACCACTGAGCTAAATCCCTGGCCCTGGAGCTAGTGTGATAAGACTTCTGTGGAAATTCTCATACAAGTCTTTTTGTGACCATCTACGTCCGTTTCATTTCAGCTGGGTAATTACTTAAGAGTGGAGTTGTGGGGATCATGAGTATTGGTTGTAAGTATTGTAAACTTTAGTAACTCCATATGTGTTAAATTTCTCCAGTTTAGCAGGTGGTGTGTTTCCTTTGTGGAATTCCTGAAAGTTACAGTTTCTTGTCTCTGACCTTTAGATGTGTGGTTGTCTGGGTTACTGCTACCCACGGTGCGTTGTTTTTGTTGAGCCTGTTTGCTCTTTTCCTGTGTGACCTTTCAGTTACTATGGTAACCCCATCCCATAATAGTTTGTGGGTTTTTTTGTTTGTTTGTTTTTTTGTTTTTGTTTTTTTTTTTTTGCTTTAAAAGGCTGACGCTTGCCGGCAATAAACGTCGCCATGATCAGACTCTTGGCGTCCTTCCTTTCTCTCTGCCCCATCTCCACCCCGCTGCTCTTTCAGGTTTGAGGCACTGCTGGACAGTGCTCTGCGTCGCCGGCTCGTGACATGGAGTTAGGGGCCTTAAGGAGATACGAATGAGGTATAATTCACGTGCCATATAACTCGCTACTTGGCATCTACAGCTCACTGATTTCTAGTGTGTTCAGAGTTGTCAGGCAACAGCACAATTTGAGAACATTTTCATTCCTCCAAAAAGAGATCCCTTGCTGTTAGTGGTCAGTCCTCATTTCTGCCTTGTTTCCTGAGACAGCTCAGCCTTGCTTTCCCTGTCTTCGCCTCTATAAGATTCAATCTTTGATGATAGTTGGGCAGTGACGAGGCAGCGTAATCAAACAAATATCCCTTCACTCTTCTTACCTCCCTGTAGCATCCTGCTGAGCTCAGAATAAACCAATTTAAATCAAGACATCTCACCCTAATGGGATGAAGGCAGGGAAACATTACAAAGCTCTGTCATGGGCTTGCAGTTCTGAATGATGAAGCCATTGTAGACCCTCATATTTTGAATTGTTCTTTTGTTTGAACCTGTCCCCACTCCCACTCATGACAGTGAGGTTTGGCAATACTCGAGGTGGGGGAGCGTAAAATGTACATCTCTCCTCGAGTGGTGGGAGAATGACTGAAGGTGCAGGTAGGAGGGGCTGGCCCTCTTCAGCAGAGTGGTGTTGAGCAGATCAGCTCAGGCACAGAGCTCCTAGGAAGCTGTCGATGCTGCCAGCCTTTGGATGACTCCTAAGGCTCCTCAGGAGTGTGAGAACACCCAGGAAGCTCTTCACAAGTGTCCCATGTGCTCTTCCATCCAGTGGCTTTGCCACTTCAGTCCATCTAGGCAGAATTTGCTCCCCTCCCCACTCCTCTTCCTGCGACTGCCACTTGGCCATTCTGACTTCAGTGTATCTCTTTGGGCACAGCTCTTGTTATATTGCCCTGAGATGCCTGCTTCACTGGTGAGCATGGTTCCCTGCTGTCACTCCCTTTTCCCATGCTAACACTTCTTACGCAGGGTCACCATTGCTTGTTGACTTTTCTGTCTTCCTTGGATATTTGGGGAGAACAAGGATCAGGTCAGTCATACTGCTCTCGCCCCACTCCAATGCTGACCACACACACAGGAGGAATTCATGAAGAATTCCTTTTCCCTGTTGAAGGAACAAGTGAGCAGAGATACAGGGAAGTCCTCCGTGTCGAGATCTCCTTGAAAGCTCTTGGTTGCATTTGTTGAGCCAGGTCTGGGACTTATCAACTGTGCAACCCTATCT
Source organism: Fukomys damarensis (assembly GCF_012274545.1). Classification (NCBI taxonomy): domain Eukaryota; kingdom Metazoa; phylum Chordata; class Mammalia; order Rodentia; family Bathyergidae; genus Fukomys; species Fukomys damarensis. The sequence continues at coordinate 22,995,568 of NW_022900944.1, forward strand.
TGAGAAAGGGCCACTGCTGTTGGCTCCCCACTGAAGCTGAGGTTTCAGTGACAGGAGGATAAAGTCAGAGCAGCTCTGTAGCCAGGTCTTCAGATATCAGCAGCGAATGCTTTGGACCATATGTCCGTCAGTTGATGTGGACACTGTCTCTGATGATGTTGCCAATGCTTGCTTGTCTTTCCGTTTAGACCCTGAGTGAGTCAGAAGACTTTGAAGCATCTGTTTATAAATTGGCCAAGACTCCCCTTATTGCTGATGTTTACTACATCGTTGGTGGCACATCCCCTGGGGAGGGAGTGGTCATCACCAGGAACAGAGGCGGCCCAGCAGACATTTGGCCTCTAGATCCTTTGAATGGAGCGTGAGTAGAACTGAAGGCTCTGGTCTTTTTTTTTCTTTTTTATTAAAATCTGTTTTGTGGATCGGGTGAAACTAGGATATATTTCTTCAGTAGTTATGTCCTAAATGACCTTGGATGAGAGGATGTGCTGTGTTTCAGGTGGTTCCGAGTTGAGACAAATTATGACCACTGGAAGCCAGTGCCTAAGACAGATGACCGAAGGTAGATTTCTGTACACTTTCTGGTTTGTAAGGTTTTCTTGTGGTTAGGAGCCTGTTCCCTCCTACTTCAGGGACTAGAGAGACCTCCAGGTGCTGTCCCCTTCCAGGAAAAGCCCTTGGCCCCTGTGGTAGTGGGGAGGTTGTTGGGAGTTGGGAGGATCCGGTTGGCCCTGGTCTTAGGGTCAGGAGCCCTTCGGGGAGGATTCCACCACCAGCCCCCTGTGACTCACTCTGTAGTCCCTGGGGCCTCTGATCACCCACCCGAAGCATGAAATGAGAGCCCAGATTTAGAGGCTTCTATGTAAGACTTTTGGAAGGGAATAGTCCAGGGCTTTCATTTTCCCTTCTAATTGTGAAAATTCTATTATCCAGTGAGTCCCCAAGGAGGTGGTGACTGTGGACCTCACTTGGCTTTTCCCTCATGGGTGTGGTGGCGGAGATTAAGTTCTGCGGCAATCGTCCCCACCTTGGGGAGCACATGGGGCCAGGCCAGCTATTGAGTGAATGCTACTGGGGTGGTCCTAGCTAAGACAGGTCATGCTTGGAAGCCAGAGCCTTTTTTGAGGAGGGGGAGAAGGGACCTTGCATTGTGCCTCTCACAAAGCAGCTCTAAGGGTTCAGATGTGCCCAGTGACCTTTGATTGTTGTCCACGCAGAACACCTGCCATCAAAGCTCTAAATGCCACAGGGCAGGCAAACCTGAGTCTGGAGGTACTTTTCCAGGTAAGTTGTATTGTGTTGTCTGACTTCTCCAGGATACTTCTGTCTTAGTTAGTAGAGATGAAGAAAATTCTGCTCTGAAGTCAAAGAAATGTATGGATAAAAATATAACATTAAAAAGTTCTATGCAGTTGTAAGTACTTTTTAAAATGCCACAATATTTTCTGAACTTGTTTCCATATAGGAAAAAGTATCCATCTTTATCTGTCACCATCTAAGGTTGCATTCATGTTAAAGCGAAACAGGCATAGTTGAATATATGCTCATTGTTTTTATTTTGTTTTGTTTTATTTTAAAGAGCAGCAGGGAGTGGTGGTGTGTGCCTGTGATCCCAGCACTCAGAAGGCTGGGGTAGGCGTTCAAGGCTGGCCTGGGCTATACCAGCCTCTCTCAAAATCCTGGTACTCTGGGAGGCTGAGGCAGGAGGATTGAAAGTTTGAGTTTAGCTTTGGTATTTAGTGAGACCCTGTCTCAGAATACAGAAAGGTCTGAGGATGAAGCTCAATACAAAGTCTCTGGGTTCTATCCCAAGTGCTTCCCCTACCACCAAAAACCAAAGATTAAAAAGTCTACAGTGATTACCCCAAGATATACTAAAGTGTTAAGTGGTTATGTTTATCCTATGTATTTCATCCTCTTCTAATATTCTTGTAATATGATTTTTCCTACGCAGGTTTTATCAGTGTTTCCAGTTTATAACAAGTAAGTGACATGTCAAGCACATTGGTTTGTTCAGTTGTCATCGCGGAATGGTGACCCCGCTCACACACTCATTTATGTAGGTGCCGCGACCAGGTGTCCTACGGCCATAGGTCGTCAGTGAACAAACAACGTCTCTGATCTTGTGGGACCAATAGTCCCATGTGGGCTGGGGTGGGGAGGAGATACATATACAGCTCACAAGTCAGGTGAACAATTCATGAAGGAAACCAAAGGCCAAAGGGACGGTGATCAGAGGCAGAGGGCAGTGATAAGTTCCATCCGCCTGGCACTGTGACAGCCTGCACTGGTGGGGACGCCTTCATGGCTTTGGTCACACTGGTCTTTTAACACTTTTCTTTCTTCTTAGCTTCCCAAGGGGACCTCCCGCCTACCTATTACACAGTTCCCTGTTCATAACCACCCCACTTTTTTTGCAGTACTGGGGACTAAGCCCAAGGTCCTAATACAGAGCTACATCCCTAGCCACCTCCCCTCTTTGGAGACAGGTTCTCACTGAGTCTCCCAGACTGGGCTCACCCTTTTGATCCTTCTGCCTCAGCCTCCAGAGTGCTAGGATTACAGGCATGCGCCCCGTACCAGGCAAATACATGGATTATAAAAATTTTTAAATATAGTTATCACATAATTACTTTAAAACTATAAGAAAACAAATGTAGTTTTAGAAGTCTCCTTTACTTTTGGCACTAGGGATCAAACTCAGGACCTTGTGCTTGCAAGGCAGGTGGTGGAATCACTGAGCTAAATCCCCAGCCCTAGAAATCTCATTTTAAATGAATATTCTAAGGACACATGAGCTATTTGAACAATGAATCATTCCCAGTGGTCTCTAATAACTTAGCTCTTTGGAGAAGGAAGGAATGTATTTATGAATTTCTGTGTTGTAAAATACAACTTGAATATCTTGTACCCAGCATGCTTAGGATCAGAAGCTTTTAAGATTCCAGATTTTTTTCATTTTTGGAATATTTGCATAGACTTTACCAGTTGAACATCTCTAATCCAAAAATCTGAAGTGGTCTGAAATCCAAAACATTTTGAATGTCAACCTGAAACTCAAAAGTTTGGATTTTGGAGCAGTTTATATTTTGGAGTTTTGGATTAGGGATGCCCAACCCATACTCCCACCATGGCTGATTTCCACCTTCCAGGTGGTTCACAGACTTCTGTGTATTGAGCAGTTGCTTCTCGTGGTCCTCAGCAATACCAACACGCAGCTGGCTTTGTACCTTCACTGGGGCACTATTATGCCCTTATAGTTGTTTTAAAAGTGGGCATTAAAATGCTATCTTTGGGTTCTGATAGTTTATAATTACATGAATGATGATTTTATTTTTATAAACACTGGTTTTATAATTAGTTATATTTATTTTAATAAAGCATTTTCTATGCTTTGAATAGTCTTCCTAATTTTAAATGGCTTAATAATGGCATTAGGTATATTTTAATTAAGAATTCTTGGGGGCTGGGGATTTACCTCAGTGGTGCCGCTGCCTGCTTCGCAAGTACAAGGTCCTGAGTTTGATCCCCGGTACCAAAAAAAAAAAAAAAAAAAAAAATTCTCCTCCGGTTAGCTTTTCCTCCATTCAACTCTGAGCTTGGGGCTGGGGTGTCACTCATTGGTACAGTCTTGCCTAGCATATGTGTCTGAGACAATCCTAGCACTGTAAAAAACAAAAACAAAAAACACCAGAAACAAAAGCAACGCCCCCTGCAAAACAAAAACAAAAACAAAAAACAACAAAACAAAATTGAAAACCAAATGAAAAGACTACTCTGAAATAAACATATTTATATAGCTTCACTCCCAGTTTGGATTGGTTTTTCTTTTGCTGAATTCCCAGAAGTAGGATTACTGAGTGAAAGGTCCAATAGCTTCTGAAATGTTTTGCAGAGTAAAACTGTTAGACCTTGTGACAGGGCACCCAGTAGCACTTTTTTCTGTTGTATGCCTGAAAATCCAAGAGAAATGGCATTTAAATGGCCACAGAGCCAGGTACATACACACTCACGACCTTGGGCCTTCCCTGGTGATGATGAGCTCCAAGGGAGACTGGCTGTGAGACGTTCGCTCGTTAGCTGAGCTGTGTACACACAGGAGCTCAGTTCCATGCTTCCCCCAAGTGCTGAGCTTCAGACTCACTCTGTCTGGCAAGAGCTCAGTCCTGTGGCCTTCAACAGAGAAAACCTTAGAGGAGAGCTCGTGCTGCTCACTCACAGTGCTGTTTCAGCTGACTCTGCTTGCTCTCAGCACCACAGCCCCATGCCTCAGTATCCCTACCCTATTCCCAACACAGGAGGAGGGGAGCAGGGGTGCAGGCAAGTGAAATTGTGTGTGTGTGTGCATGCGCGTGCGCTCGGGTTGCTTGTCTCTTGCTATCAGTGTGGAATAAGTGACATTGCGCTTGTCAGCCTTGGACCTGGGTAGGGGTAGGGGACATGTGAGCTTCTAGCCTTCTGTCACCTTCCCAATAGAAGAAGCCTGGCCCATTCAGTTTGGCCCGAGGACTCAGAACCTCAGCCTGAACATAGTGCTCTCCCCTGCATGGACTCCTGATGGTGGGGACAGCCACTGTGGACATCCTATCCTGTTGAGGGGCTAAAAGATGAAGGCTTCTCGTGGAGCAGGCTGGAGCCAGGGTGTGAGCCAGGCTGGCTGTCACTGCCACAGCACAGAGCCGGGAGGAATCTGAGAATCTGAAATTGCAAAGTGGCCGCCACAGTATTGTCAAAGGACACTTTGACTTCGTGGTTTATACGTTGTACACATTTCATGGGCCTCTGTCTAGTCTTGTCCTAGAACCCAGGTGTGTTCGGGACAGCCTGGACACGTCTGCCTTCTTTTGAAATATTAGGGGGAATTATGCATATGTATATATAGAAATTCCTCTTCTTGTTTTCAGTTTCACAGTTTATACCACTGTAATGAGTGCAGCCACCCCGGACAAGTACATGACTAGGATCAGAAGTCTGAGCTGAAGTAAGTAAGCAAAAGAGGGTTTGCCCATGGTGTGAAGGATTGGCCAGAATTGTTTTCTGGGCAGGGTTGGCATGAGGTGAGGTATGCTGGTGTTTCTCACAGAAGACAATAGCCTCCTTAAAATTTACATGCTTGTATATTCTGACAAGCATTTGGCATGAGATTGTCATCATTAGGTAGCATTTTATTTTGAATTGTTTGTATGAAACGAATCATCCTTTGCCCTTTGTCCCTTAATAAGCTCTGCCATTAGGCAGGCTGTTATCCCTCCTTTCCTGGAAGAGTAAGTATAGGAAAGACTCCTGTGTCCCCATAGTGAGGCCCATCACCTTTGTAGCATCAGAGGACAAATTCTGAAGGCAAGAACACTTAACAGAATTCCTTTCAGGTGCTGGTGAGCCCAGAGTGCGGGGCAGGCCATCGGAATAAAACAGGAGTGGCCATCTTGTTGTCCATGAAGTCAGACCCTCTGAGCAGCACCGTCATATGGCAACATGTGGAGTTTTCAGACCCGGAAGTTCTCTGTGGGAGTGTTAAAATTCTCTCTTCAGATTAAATTCATTTATTTTTTCTCCCCTTGGGTGACTTTTTTTAAAAAAATGAAATTCTTCAAGAGCTGCACTTTAGAAAATTGAGACAAAATGGAAGTATCATGTTATCTTATGAAAGACACAGGCTCCTTCATCAGGAGACCTTTCACCTGTGCAGAGGGGGCGGGAGGGAACTCTGGAGCGCATCTGGGGATGTGGGGAGGTGCAGTGTCTTATGCTTCCCTCCCTTCCCGGTTGCCTTCCGTCCTGGCTTCAGCAACTCAAAGATCATTGGTCTTAGAAGTTAGGCCATATTTTTTCACTTTCTTCTTAGCTTCTTATGATTCTATTGTTCTGTCTCTGCTTATCCATTTAATCGAAGAGCTGGAAGGGCTTCATTCATTGTGAAGTACTTTCAGACAAGCCCAACAAAAACTCCTTCTAGGGCTGGGCGTGTAGCTCGTTGGTAGAGCACTTGCCTGGAATGCATGGGGCACTGGCCTAGCATGCATCAGGGGTCAGGGAGAAAAGAAAAGGGTCCCACTGAAGAAAACAGTGGGATGGAGAACTCTCACCTGAATAGAGCTGTTCAGGGGTGACCTTTGGTCAGGTATTGGAATTATCACTTTTTTTTTTTGTTTTGGTACCAGGGTTCAAACTCGGGTCCTTGCACTTGCAAGACAGGCAGCAGAACCACTGAGCTAAATCCCCTGGGCTGAAATTAACACTTTTTATGAGTCTAATGTCTTTTAAAAAATAAGTGGACCTTTTTTCTAAATAGATATTTTCTTACTGCTTTTTGAAATTAATAAGAAACCAAATTATTTCTTATTCTCACTCATTGCTTAATAAAATGTCAAAAGAAATGTTGGCAAGGAGAATAAACTTTTCCCCCAGGATTCTTGGTGTTGTTTTCTCTCTACTCGTTTTCTCCTGAAGTCAAGTGGTTTTGAAAACTGCCCTGAGAAGCAGCTGTCCTAGGTGTCATATGATAGGAGCATGAGGATTCGTGAATGAGGTCCTGCTTTGTAGAGTTAGGTTTTTATTTCACAGGTATATGAATGAAACTTCTTTGGGGATAAAAGCAGTAACAGAGGAGTTCTGATGGGCCATTCTTGGTTAGTGTTCCAGCAAGTGGAAGGAATATGAGTGTCCAGGAAGAAGTGATACCAGGACAGTCAGTGTACTGCATACCTTCCTAGTGGCCCAGAGTCTTCGTGTTTCTTCATGGACAGTATTGGATAAACGTTATTCAATTTCCATTATCCAATGCCCCTTTAAAATCAAATATCAAAAGTAGTTTACTCATGCCAGATATATCACTGAGAGTGAGACTAGACATTTTCTACCCATTAGTCTCATTCTGTTCTTGTTTTCTTATGGTTACTAGATGGAAATGTGGAGCCTTGCCAAGCCATGGAGGGCTTGTCAGCGGGAAAGTGCTAGAAAGAATCCTAGTCTCTGGAAGACTCTTAGATGCTTGTGTTGTATAGTTTTACTATGGTGTGACTAGATAGAGGTTTGCTTTTATTTCATTTGCTTGAGATTTGTGGTCCTTTGCAAGTATCAAATGCATGTGTTTGATTCAGTTTTAGAAAATGCTGAGATTTGTAAGATTTGTTCTACATTCTCTTTTCTGCTGAACTCCAGATATGTTAAAAAGAACTTCAGAACATGGCCCCAAATACACCACTTTGTGATAAGCATTCATTTCATCTAAAACACTTTTTAAACAGCAGGTACAGGACCAGGGATTTAGCTCAGTGGTTCCGCTACCTGCCTTGCAAGTGCAAGGTCCTGAGTTCAATCTTCAGTACCAAAAAACCCCACAACCCCCCCTCCCCCCCAAAAAACCACACACAAACAGAAGGTACAAAAATGTTGCTTTCACCCTCCCTGTGTTGTGCCTGAATGCAGGAGAGAAAAACCACGTGGGAGGTGTTCTCCCTGTACCGGAGGACATTCTTACTGAGGACAGGAAGTCAGAGTGAGAATTCCAGGGCTAAAAGAGGTAAAGGTGGAAAGAAAAGAAAAAACAAAAGATGGGATCCTGTTTAGATCCCTGAGGTCAGGCTGTGTGAGCCACCTGCCTTATCTTGGGGTCACACAGTATATGCAGCCTCCCCAAACCAAGGTTAGGCTGCAGCCTTTGTCTTTGTCACGATTAGTTGAGGCATCTCTGTCAGTTACATAGACATCTGTTGTCTGTATCCAGGACAAGCATCCTTGTTCCTGACACAAAGCTGTTTTAATTTTTATCAACATAGCAGGGAAGCAGGAAGAAGTATGCAGCAATTGAATGCTCACTCAAAAATTTACACTAAAGATTTTTATGTCTAGGAACATATGCAAGGAACTTACAGAGAGTTTAAAAAAGTCTGGAGATGTCTTTTAGCACTATAAATCACCATTATAATGCAACTATACTACAAGCATAAAACTTTTGCCATTATAAACAACTGTAGCCTGGAAGTTACCAGTATAAGATGGTGGCCTGTACACTTGAGAAACACAAATACATTTAATATGCTGTGAGGCAATAATTAGTGTCACAGTTATATAGGCATCTTTGGATATATTTACTTAGTTTTTACACTTAAGGCAGAATTTAGATTTTTTTAAACCAGGTTTATAAAATGTAACTGACAAGAACTAAGGAAAATATTTAGAGGCCTTATAAGTTTAGGAAATGGCGCTTTTAAGTACAAATAGGCTTATTAACCAATATATAAATGTAATTTCACTTATATAATAACAAAATGTTTAATCAAAGCCAATAGATGCAGATAAAATTTCATTTATTATTTTTTTTCACACTAGGTCTTGCCGTGTAATTCAGGCTGGCCTTAAACTCACTATGTAGCCCAGGCTGAACTAAAACTCATGGCAACCCTCCTGCCTCAGCCTCCAGAGTGCTGGAACTATGGGTTTGCCATAGCAAGTTTTAAATGGCAGAACCAAACTTAAAGAGGGAGATGCCAAATTTTGATAATCTTCTATATCTGAGGTCTAGATGTATATTGTATAAAAGAGAGCATCACTTTGTTATTTTTTGTGTATTCAACTTATGTAGTCTTAACTTTATAAACTTAGACTTACAGCAAATCTTGTTTTTAGACATATAGTTTATGTCATAAGCTAATAGTTGTTTCTTTAACCAGTTATAAACTGATAACAAAACATTTTAGAAGTACTTAATTTCCTTTTTATAACTCAGTTTTAATAACCAAAATTTTAACAATGGAAAACATAAGAAACTTAGTAAACAAGGAATCTTTATTTTTAATCTAGGTTTATAAGTTTAACCAATGACCTCCTAATAGCTCCAGAAAACTTTAGTTTTCTTTAATATGGAGAATGGCAATAGGTCAGTGGTTGCCAGTGTCAGAACAGGTATAGTCTGATTATAAAGAAATAAATGAAATGAATCATTTGAGGCAACTGAAGGAACTCTTTCTATATCTTTTTTAAAAATTAATTTTATTGGCACATTTAAGGTATAAAATATAATGACATTCATTCATCATTGGAAATTTGCACCTTTGCATAATCCATCTTGGTTCTTATTTTTTCCCTATTCCCCTGCCCTCCCTTCAATCTCTCCATCCCTCTCTATTTACAAAGATTTTGTTTCCACTTTTTATTTTTCTCATACTAATTCCCTTCTCTTCTTTCTTTTCCCCTACTCCTGTGACTTCTCCTCCTTTGCATCTTTTCTTCCTATTTCACATTATCTATTATACCTTTTGGTCCTTATTTACATTTTGTTTCTCACATTAGAGAAACTATTTGGTATTTATACATATGTGTCCTATTTATTTCACTTTAGAGTATGGCGTCAATGTGCATCCATTTTCCTATGAATGACTCTAGTTTCTCATGCTTTATGGCTGAGTAGTACTCCATTTTATTAAAACACATACACATTTTCTTTATTCAGTTGATGGGCAATTGGGCTGCTTCCAAGTTTTAGCTATCATGAATTGCGGTGCTATGAACATGGGTGCACATGTATCACTGTGGTATGGTTCTTTTAATTCTTTGGGGAAGATACCCAGCAGGGGCATAGCTGGGTCAAATGGGACGTCTAATCTTAGTTTTCTGAGGTATCTCCATACTGATTTCCACAGTGGTTGCTCCAGTCTACACTCCCACCAGCAGTGGAGCAGGGTTCCTCTTCCCCACAGCCCTGCCAGCATTTGTTATTGGTTGATTTCATGGTAGTAGCAGCCATTCTTTCTGGAGTGAGGTGGAATAAAGGCAACTTTTTTTTTTTTTTTTTTTTTTTAATGGTACTGGGGATCAAATTTGGGACCTTGTGCTTGAGAAGCAGGTGGTGGCACCACTGAGCTAAATCCCTGGCCCAGAAAACTTTAGTGTTTTAGACAAAGAAATCTTAACCTTTCCATTATAACAAATGAGCATATTTTATAATAATATATTTAGTAATATTTTTGGGGGTGTGTCACCATAAGACTGGGAAAAGACCCAGAAAATTTCATCAGGGCATAAAACTGAAAAAATTGATTCAGCCAGTGCTTTTTTTTTTTTTTTTTTTTTACTACACAGAGGAGAGTCTTGTCCAGCAGATATCCAAGTCCATAGGGTCCCTATTTATTAGAAAATAATTTTAGATAACTCATGAGAAAAATCATAACGCATTTTAAAGTTATATATTTTATTTGATCAAGGAAAAATTCTTAATTTACTGTACACAGACAGTAGGGATTGTACTTAAAACAATTTTTGCTATTATTTTGATTGGCTCATAACATGGATGGAAACGTCACCAATTTTATTTTATTTTTTTTCTTCTCTGCCCCCCACATTGTTTATTGGTACACTTAAAGCAAACAGTACAGTTACATTTATCATTGGGATCCTGTACCTTTGCATGATACACCTTGGTTCTTATTTTTTCCCCATACCCCTGCCCTCCCTTCATTGTCATCAACTTTAAAGACATCTTTATTTGTACTATTTTAAGTTAACCCATTGTTAAGCTACAGAAACCAAAAAGCATTTGGGCCAATATCATGATTGTCTAGCTATAATCCAACTTAAGTAGAACATAAAACTGATGTATACAAAAATCTACATTAACATAAATCATATATAGCCCTTATGCTATTAAACTTTAACCCATTTTCCACGTAAGACCCAAAAGAACTAGAAGTTTATAAGGGCAAAAATAAAGAAATGAAAATTGGGACATGAGCTTTAAAAACTTTAGCAAAGCAGTTGTGGTTACTTTAATCAGTTTAAACAGACGAAACAAAGAACACATAAAAATTATTAGTTTTTGGTTTTTTGAGACAAGGTCTTGCATCGTAGTTCACACTGGCAAAACAATTCCTTTTAAATTACAGTAAGTTCTTAGATGTATTGGCCAAACTGGACTATAATTATTTGTTATAGTTCTAGGAGTGTGACTATAAATAGACTACTTAGAACATTTTAGTGGGTGAGCAATTAGTGTTTTCTTTTTGGTGAATCATAAGAGATCTCTTGAAATAAGTTAACATCAATCAGAAAGGGTAAGAGAAGAATATGTTTACATTGTGAAACCACTGGCTAGTTAAAGAAGGATTAGACTGATGGTTTATCTTAATTATCAAATAGCTGTCACCACAGTGCAGGCACCTCGAGGCTCTCTGTACTAGAGCTGTTTCAGCAAACTGCTCCTCTGACTCTCTACCCCCATCCTCAGATTCTGGTCTCCTGGTATTTCACACCACTGGGAAGTGTTTTACACACACATCAAAGAGACGATTGTCTTTTTTGCTTTTGTTATTCAAAATAAGTCAACCAACATAAACAAGTTAAGCCTTTGATTTGCAAAGGAAAAGGTTAACTCTTAGGTAAGTCCCAAGACTACAACCTTCAAATATAGAGGAAGAATGGTTAGGTGGGGAGAGAAATGGGGAAAGGAAAAAGCTAAGAATTATAATTTACTTTTTTTTTGGTACCGGGGATCGCACTTGGGTCCTTGCACTTATAGGCAGGCGGTATGGAACCACTGAACTAAATCCCTGGCCCGCCCTGTACTTCACTTTTGACATTAAGTCAACACATTTTTTCCCAAGGAACAAGAGGAAGTCATGTTTGTTACATAAAGCTGTGGCCAAAAAAATTTTCATTTTTATTGAATTACTATTATGTGGCATGAACTGTGCTAAGTCCTGAGTGTAGCGTGATGAATGTGCTTACACATAGTCTTGTGCTGAATGAACACACCGTCTAATGGTAGTGTGACAAGGGATGAAATTCATCATGGTGTTCAGAGATGGGGAGGGGAACAGTTTATGCAGGAGGTTAGAGAAGGGGCAGGCCACACTGGCTTCTCAAAAAAAGGTGCCTAATGTGAGCCCATAGGCATGAGAGAAGTTATCCAGGTGAGGACAAAATGGATAGAAAGAACATTCCAGATAAAAGCAGAAATACAAAGGTCATGGCAAAGACCTAAAGAAAAACAAAAAAGGAGAGATGAGGTGAGGAAAGATGGATTCTGTGTGGGATACAGAGTCTGAGGCGCTCAGTGAAGGTATTTAACATGAAGCCAGGTATGTGGGGCTGGAATTTAGGTCTAACCTGGGATGGAGGTATAGATGTGAGAGACAGGAAGTGATGGTTTAAAATGTGAGAGTTCATCAGACCCGTTGAAAAAAATATAGAATGAGAATAACATTTTAGAATGGAGCTCAAAAAGAAAAAAAAAAATTAAGAGATGAACAAAGGAAAATGAGCATCATAAGGAAAGAGAATAAATAGGTCAGGAGCAGATACAAGAAAGTTTGGCCCGTGGAAAACCAAGGCGTAGCATTGAAATGAAGGTGTGTTTATGTACATAAATTTGAGATTAAAGTATAACAATGGCAGAGGAAAGCATATCACTTTGTGAACAAACAATTTTCCTTCTTTGTTGAGATAATTTCAATGCCTTATCATGAGTTACTTGGTCTGGCAGTATATTAGGATATGTGTCTTTGAAAGGTTTATTTCTTAGATATTGATACACATAGCCCAAAGTATCTGAAATTGATTTTGCCACCTTTTCCAACAGCAACTGCCCGGCTGTACCAAAGGAAGAGTGTGGGGTAGCAGGGAGAGGGCTGATGGGGGTAGATGGACCTGTGTTTTTCCAGCACAGAGAGCACAGTTAGGTCCCAGAAGGTCCCCCAGCAGCAGGGAACAGAAGCCTGTGGTGCCTCCCAGGGCCTGATGTCCATGTGCCCCTCACTCCACCCCCACAGTGGGCTCAGCAGTGGGCTGCTCCTGTTGTCAGGTTGTGGGCCAAACACTGAATATTCTAGGCCAGTACTCAGTGGCTGAGGCAACTGCCCAGGCAGCCTTGTGCCATGGAGTGGCCAGCCACTGTGGGTCTTTTGACCCTTCTGTTACTTTCATGGAGGATCTTTCGCTCCATTCAAAGCCGGCTTGCAGTGAGGAGAGAAAAAACAGCTTGGTCTCCAACTTGCAGGACTTATTCATCAAAAATGCCAACTCTTGGACAAACTCAGCCAACTTCAAAAGGAGCACAGAACCTTAGAGGCAGTTCTCAAGGAGGCCCCCCTGGGGGAGGAGGCCAGGGAACCACAGCGTTGCGAGGCGGCCTACAACAAGGTGGCCAAGGACAGAGCCAAACTTCGAGGGCAGATAGGGTTCCTCCTCAAAGAGCTCAAAGAAGAGCAATCACGTCGTTGTCAACATCAGCAATTCAGGATGGCAGAGATTTCCAGCAGGATCCAGGCCCTAGCGGAGGAATCCAAATCACTCACATCTGAAGTGGCCGAAGCCAAGCTCACACTGTTGAACATGAGCAAAGAACGTCTGCAGGTAATAATGACAGATGTTGTGAGGGAGAATGCCCAGCTCCAGGAGAGCCAAACACAGCTTCTCCAGGAAGCTCAAAGGTGGAAGGAGCGAGTGAGTGAACTCACCTCACAGAAGACCAAGCTCCAAAACTCCCAGGCTCAAGCAGGACAACTGCTCTGGGAGAAAGAGAAACACATCAAAGCTCTGACTGAGCACCTGCTCATCACTACGAAAGGCTGGGTTTCTGGATTCCCAGAAGACATCACACAGACTGGGTATTGGCAGCAGGGAATGAGGAGTCAACTGGAAGATGTTCCTGGCTTCAGTCACCAGTCACCAGGTCCTTTGGAGAAACTGGTCTACAGTGCTCAGTTAAAGGCTTCCCTAAACACCATGGAGGAACAAAGAAATCAACTGCGCACTCAACTCCTGGAGGCTGAGAACACTGAAAAAGAACTGGCAGAGTCTCTGCAACATCTCCAGACTCAGCGAGCACACTGGGAGTCAGCAAACACACACCTGCAAAGGGAGCGCCAGAAGCTTCAGCAGAAGCTCACAGTGAGGACCCAAATTTACCAACAAACAGTCCTGAGCTGCCACAGAAAACTGAGAATGCAGGCAGAATCCTGGGCAGAACAAAAGCAGAAACTGTCCAGCCTGCAGGAGATGGACCAGGCTGCTGAAAAGCTGAAGACCTATAGAAAGTGAGCCCAAGATCTAGAGGAGGAATAGGAGAGGACCATCCATTTCTACCAACGGCAGCTGACCTCCCTGCAGAGAGAGGCTTGTGAGAACTGGGCAGCAGCTCACATGGCTGAGAGAGCTCCTGGATTTAAGAAGAGAAAATGCTCCCACCAGAGAACACCTCAGTGTGACAGAGGTGAAAGCTCCCATTTTAGGCAAAGATCCTGCCACACTCAATATCACAGAGAGTGCATCTGCTAGATAATGCTCCCCACTGGGTCCCTCCCGTAGGGCTCGTCCTTCATCTGCAAACAGAACTGTTCATACTCTTTAGACACTGTGGGAGGAGACACCGATATGCTCAGTTTCGACTCCAGCATGACCAGAAAGCCCATCCAGGGCCTCTCATCTGGGCCTCATTCAGCTCTGCCTGCCCAGAGCCAACCCCTGGCAACAGACCTTTATTCCTCCTGCCCTTCCTCCAGGTGGAACTTCATCATTTCTAAGGCTCCCAGTGGCCCAGGTCCAGAGCGATCCTGCTGCTGCTGCTCTGCCTCCTCCAGGACACAGGGACAAAACAGGTCCCCATCACTGGCCCCTCAGCTATCTCCCAGATCCATGGTCAGCATTCCCAGTCAGAAAGGTCTATTCCCCATGGCCTGTTCCTCAGTCGCTTCCTACTGGAGTTGGGGTTTTCCCAACCCCCACAAACTGAAAGCAGGGACCCCTAGGGTCCATCCAACTCCCAGCAGCCTGCTCTCAACACCCAGCCCCACAACAGGAAGCTTGGCCTCAGCTCTGCTCTCCGTTCAGAGTCCCTCCCACATTTTCCCTCCCTTTCTGCGCTTCTGCTCTTTTGCAGGAATAGTATCTAGTAAATAAAGAGAATTTAAATCTGAAAAACCGTAGATGCTCAGAGCCTAAGTCTGAGTGAAATAGAAGTTAATAAAGAGGAATAGAGTGTACATTTTACTGAATACAGAGTGACAAGCCCCACCGAGGACTCCCCTTCTGCCTTGCTGCAGGCAAGCAAAATTCCCAGAATCACCATGGTGATTTCCCGTTGTGGTCTCCATCACGACATTTCCTTTATCAGTGGGTCTTAAGGAACATCTCACCTAACAGACAAGAAGAGGGGTGAATAAAATCCAATAACCTTCCTCTGAGCACACTGGGCTTTTCTCCAGTTGGTTTTCAGGCCTCCAGGAAATATCCCCAGCTAAAAGCTGCCACATGGACGGTAGAAAGAAATCGCAGACACTGTCTGAGGCTGATTGCTTCTCACTCCTTGAGGATGAGGTGAATCAGAAGGATTAAGGTGACAAACTAGATTGTGAGAGATATGAGATGTAAGAATCACCACCTGTGCATTTTTCTTTTTTAAACTACAGGGATGTCATTAGCTTTCCATAAGAGTAGCTAACATACAATATGGAAGCTTAGAAAAAGAAGCCTACCCATTACTTAAATGTCATTTATAGCTATTTTGCACTGTACTGATAAACACATTGGTTTAAAATAGCAGCACGACAAAATGGAGAACATGTATTTACTTTCATTGACTTTGTGACACCTTTTGTTTAACATTTTATAAATGTAATAAACGATGCCTAGTTTTAATTAGAGACAACACATGATGAAATGTAGGACATTTTGGATACGTAGCCCTATTTAAAGCTTTGACAAGGATTTCCATTTACAAACAACAGCACAGAAAATATAGGACAAAGTGGCAATGTGACAATAAGTTAGTAATGTAATAAAATATATCTCACCTTTAGTAAATATTTTTCCAACCTCAGCAGCTAAGACAGAATGTGATTGAAATTTTAAAATACTGATTTGGAAACAAATATTTGAAAAGTTATCAAAATTGTGTAGCTGTTTAAAAAAGCATGGAATCTGTCATCTTCAGCTGTAAAATCTGGTAAATAACAAAAGGAAAGTACAAGGAAATTAAAAGAATATGCAGATGAGTTAATATCTAAACTTTCTTAGTTCAGAGAAGAAAGGTGGCACTTCAGGAACAGGTGTGTCCTGGGGCAGAAAGTGAGATCAGGGACTCTGAGCCATCAGGTCCCCTAGAAGCCACTCTGCGCACACAGGGAAGCAGTGTCTGGATGATCTCGGTGAGCCGGTTCCTGCTGGGGACAGCTCTTTCCTGCCAGCATTCTCTTCCATAGGGAGGGGAGGGGTTTGATAATAAAACATAGCCAGGCACAGGAGCAGCACCCCTGTCACCCCCTACTCTGGGAGGCCGGGCAACTCATACTGAGCCCCCACCCTACATGGCCTACAATTCATGTGTTAAAAGCCTGGTCTTCGGCGTGGTGATTTTGGGAAGTGGTGGAAAATTTAACAGGTGGATCCTTCTGGGAATCTGGGGGCCCTGACTTTGAAGGGGCTAATGTAGTTCTCTGGAGATCCTGGTTAGTTCCCATACCAGTAGACAGTTAGGAAAGAAAAAGCCCGGACCCTGCATGTTCCTCTCTGCCTTCGTGTGTCATCCTGTGACATCTGTCTCACCAATACCACCACACTATAACTGCGATGTTATCCTCAATGGAGCCCTCCCTTAGATCAAACACATGGCGATGCCCGATGTTTGGTTTTCAGCCTCCAAAATTTGTACTAAATAAACCTCTATAGATATTTTATTGTTGAAACAGATAATGTTTAACACAGACCCACACATTCTTTACTTAGAATTAAGAATCCTGCCCTTCACTTAAGCAGAACGCACCATATCTTTTTAATGAAGTTTTACTATATAGAATCGTTTTTGCATTTATTTCTGCCTGACAAGTCTCTTCCTCTCTTGGCAGAATTAGCTATTTTACCTATTCCTCAATAAATCTGCAATATCTCTCAATCAGAATTTATCTTTTGCTCCCATGTTGTAATAATATATAGCATAATATCATATATTAAAACAAATATCATATATTTATTTTTCCTTCCTTTATATAGTTCAAACATAACCCACCATTCAATAGAATTTGTAGATTAATTGCTATCCACTAGTATATAAATTACTTTCATGTACTCTGTGGTAATAAATAATTTAACAGTTCCTCTCTTCAAGGATCTTAGGTAAGAAGGGTAAAAGCCAAAATTAGAAAGGCGCATAACCATCCATACATGTATGTTACAGTACTGTATATTGCAATCAATCCTTTAATACATTTACTAATAACCAAAAACACTAAAACATGATGCACCACACACGTAGAGAGTGAGTATGAGATGTAGAGGCAATTTTAGAGGCAACAATGCATAGGCATTTTGTGAAGAACAGAAAAAAGGTAACCCGATCGCTTGTTTAAGAATCACATCTTGGATAACCAACTGTTTCTTGCATTGCATGGTAAAGAGCAGTTATTTTCCACATCTATTCTTTCATGTACACATAGACACTGCCTTAATTATGACCACCATATCTACAGAGATTCAATAAAAAGTGTGTATTTTAGAAGGAATGACAGATTTTTAAACAATAACTTTCTACTAAAGCAAAAGCAAAGGTAGGAAAGAGGAAGTTGAATATAAGCATTTAAAAACCTGTTACCAGCCAATTGCCATCAAACTGAAAGTAGACTTTCTGATATAACTAAGCCAAATTATGTTCCTCATACCCTAACTCAGCCTAACTTCCCTATTATCTGCATTCTCGTGGTTTTTTCTTTAGCCACAGCAAACCAAATTTACGCTTGCTGTACCATTTACTGAGCTGCGCTTTTTCCTCTTCTTCCCCTGGTGAACTCTATTCTTCTTTCAAAACTCTTTCAAAGCAGCATGTTTTGTTGCAACTCTTCCACGACATCATTCTGGATTAATTGCCTCTAATCTGTATTTCTTCAGGATACACTGAATTCCACTGGATTA
>NW_022900944.1:23013962-23040579 GCF_012274545.1 Fukomys damarensis
CTCATAGCGGGTGAAATATATTGTCATATCTTTCCGCTTGTACTTCCCTTGAAAGCTGCTGCCTTGGCTTCTTCAACAAATATTTAATGAATAATTTAAGTATGGGACACGCATGCATGATTATAGGCACTGGGGACCAATAGTCAATTAGGTAAGAACCCTGTGCTCAGGGCCTTCTATGTTAAGGGGATACGTGTCACAAATAAAGGAAACACAAGTCAACAAACAAATAAGTGCCATCAAGGAACTAAATTAGAGCAATCTGATAGAGACATTTGTGAGGAGGAGGCACACTGTGGATGAAGATGGCAAGGACTCCACTAGGGAGATGGGCTGCTCAAGCATGAGTGACAAGTCAATTACATTTACTTATTTGGTTGCTAGACCAGCTTGTTTTCCCCCTACTGTAAGCTCCACAACAGCAGTGGCTATGACCATTTCCTCAGAAATTCTATGTCTCGGTAAATTCTGGGCAAGTATCTTTGAATAAAATAAATGAATGGAAATATATATTCCAAGTTTTAGCTCAAGCCTAGCTGGAGTTAGATCTTGATTTTCATCTTCTACTTGGTCAAATTTTAAAACTTCTGATCTTTCATTTACCCCTCTGCTAATGAGACAGTAGCATCTACCTGTCAATTAAAGTCTTATACATCTCTCAACCTTATCAGTTTGGGGTTTAAACTGTCATAAATCTGAAGGTGTGCAACCTTATTTTGATATTTTCTGCTCATGTTTAAGTCAAGAATATGACTTTTAAAGTCAGTGAAAGCTTCTGGCATTTCATTTTCTCATTTGTCGATGAAAATAATGATAGCTATGTCACATGGTAATCCTGAAAAATGAATGAGTTGTTAACCAATTAAAGAGCTTAGGTCAGTTAGGGGATGTGAAAGAAATCCAATTTCATTTTATTGTATTATAAAAGTTTCAAACTATTGTATGTGCAAGCACATAGAATTATGATCAGGCAACAGTTAAAAAAAACTCAACTTTCTGTGAACAAAAATAATTAGATTCTGTCAGTATCTCTTTATATGGTCAGAATCTAAATCACAGATTCATATCACAGATTCATACGTATGCAGGTACTTCCTGAGGATGATATATATAACTTAGATTTATATATTGTTTGCAAAACACTTCTATAAATATTCTCTCCTTAGCTCAATAAAAAAACCTTCCAGGCCGGTATAGCAGGGTATAATGAGCCTCCAGCAGCAGTGGCCAAGCTCTTGGGTTATGCCCTTCTGCAGCTCCCAGCTGAAGCTCTGGTTTGTCGGAAGGAGCTGGTAGAGAAGGCCCCCACTCGCAGCCCTGGGAAGGCTGAGAAAAGGAAATGTAACCTCACTGCTACCTTCCGAATGTCACACTGGCAACACCTTTGGTGGGTGACAGAAGATAGATCTTTTTGCCTTCACATTCTCTTAGTCTTTTACAGTTCACTGCCTCAGCTTGCTTGGAACTTCACATTTATTTAATCCTCCCAGCAGAGAACAATCCCTGCACACTTTCCCACTGACATACTTTTATTTGCTAAATGCTCATTCTTTGCAGGCTGAAAAATATAGAAAATTTAAAGAGAATGTAGAAACTGCGGTAAATTATCTCTCTCACTCCATTAAAGAGAATGTAGAAACTGCGGTAAATTATCTCTCTCACTCCACAGAGAAACAAGGTACCCAACAAAGGCTGAAAAATATTGTAGGAAATGTATTCTATGAAATATGTGACCACTTCAGAAAAAAAAAAAAAAAAAAGAGCTAACCTGGCATTTTCACAGATCAAAATGTAGTATCTGCTGAAAAGTGGATGAGTGTCGGTGACCTGAATGATGCCATAGTCATCGTATTCTCTTCTAATCTACAAAAAGAGATTGGGATGTGAGCAAAAATTTTTAGTTGGCCTGATTTTGTTTGAGTCTCTATTACAAACACAACTCAATTAATCCCTTGTTTCTAGCATTTGCAAATATTTCTGTTTGATGCTGAATGTTTATATTTCTAAAAAATATTTGGGCATTTTCTTACAGTGAACAAATTATGTCTGTAGATGAAGGTAGATAAGGGGAACAGGAACAGCATATTTAATTTCTGTAATTTTCTATGATTTAATGATTCCGTGATACATTGATATAATTTACAAATATTTTATGCTCGTGATATCACAATTTAAATATAAAAATGTTTAGATATGATAATTATATTACAGCATTTGCTACAAATTGACATCAGAGAGGATCTTTGAACAACTAACTTTTTCCATGATTCAGGCTAAACTTTATTTATTTTTTATTTTTTGGTACTGGGGATCGAACTTGGGTCCTTGAGCTTGCAAGGCAGGTGGCAGAACCACTGAACTAAATGCCTGGCTCCAGGCTGAATTTTAAGGTGCTATGATGAGAATAAGAAAAGGTAAAGGCTGTTTTGCAGATGTAGCTAAGGTCCAAAATCAGTTTAAGTCAATGGAAAGGGAGAAAAATTATCCTTGATGGGCTTGACTTAATCAGGCGCAAACCTTAAAAGAGAGGTTTCTGCCAGGCAAAGTAGCACACACCTGTAATTCCAATTGTTCAAGAGGCTGAGGCAGAAGGAAGTTTAAGGCCAAGATGGGTAACTAACTGAAACTCTGACTCAAAAAAACAAACAAACAAACAAACAAACAAAAAAAGGCTGGTAACGTGACCTTGTGCTACCTGAGTTCAATTGCCAGGATAGCAAATACATAAGTAAATAAATAAATCAGAATTCCTACCTGATGGACATAAAGAGATAGTCAGCCCAGTGATGGAATAGTCTTTGGAATCCCTTTGCAGGCAAACAGCAGGCCTCAGTCTTACAGCTGCAAGGAGCAGAATTCTATCTGCAGCCACATGTGCTTGGTAGGGAAGGTGGCCCATTGATACCTTGTTTGTCACCTCATAAGAACCTAACAAAGGGCCCAGCTAAGCCTTGCCTTGTTTTGATCCACTTTTTAAAAAGCTGTTGATGAATTGCGACTTCTGCATTAGATATACCCACACCATATCTTGGGTTGAATTGTTGTGTAAAAAGTGGCTAGTGTATTTCAGGCAGTGTAGTAAAACCAGGCAGTGTGATAGATATTGAAGACTGCATTTATGAAAGTGAAGCCACTGAATAGCTATGAGCCTTTCTCCTCGGATTCAGTCAAACATAGTAAAATTATAGTAGTCTCTACCTAATCTTTGTTTCCTTGATCCAACTTCACCCTTAACACATCTGAATTTTTGCCCCAGGGTACTTAAATGCCAACTTCTTGGGTTGGCTTTCCCTGACCTAATTTCACACCGTATATTTTAATAAAAGAGCACAGCACAAGCCACTTGTGTTCTGGGATCACAACATCAATTTAACTTTTCTTTTCTCTCTCTCTCTCTCTCTCTCTCTTTCTTTCTTTCCTTTCACCACCTGGTTATTTCACCAATTTCTTAAAGTTCTGCATGTTACAAATTGCCTGGTGGATTTAGGATTCTTATTTTTATTCTGTATAATTTCTTTCCTTGACTTAAAGACTTGCTTTCTCGTGCTAATGGGCCCAGGTTTCCCTCTGAAGTCTCTTCTGCCTCTTCAGGTCACAAGTCTTGCTGCCTGAATCCCAATGAAGCAACCTGAGAGGCCCTGGGGTCTCCCTATTAAACCTGCCCCTATTGCTCCTTATGCAGCCTCTTGATTGTATGCTGCTGATTAATAGTAAAGAGAAACAGAGCTCATTCCTTCATCAGTTTTCACCTTCTGTTATTAGAAATTTATGTGCAACCCTCTAAGTCACTCTGATCAGATACATTTTAAAAACACTTTTCATTCCAGAATTAATTTCAAAACACCTTGGGAAAGGTCTAGTCATTTTGAGGTAGAAGAAATAAAGATAGGCAGACAGGAGACAAGGAAAATCATAATTAAAAATTGTGTTTTTTGGTTTTTTGTTGTTTTGGTTTTTTTCCTCTCATTGAGTTTACTGGTACATTTTAGGTATACAGTACAGTTACATTCATGATTGGGATCTTGTACCTTTACATGACAGGTTTTGGTTCTCACTTTTTCACCTTGTCCCTGCCCTCCCTTCACCCCTTCCTCCCCTCTCCCTCTACAAACACTTCATTTTCATTTTCTCATATTTTTTTCTTTTCCCTTATTACCTTTCCCTACCCTTCCCACTTTCCCTACACCTTTAGACCTTTTCTTCCTATTTCACATTGTCAATTATATCATTAGGATTTTCTGTACTATTACAGTTTTTCAGCCATAAAGAATGAGAAATTAGATTCATTCATAGGAAAATGGATACATATTGAGGATATGCTCCTAAGTGAAATAAATAAGTCACACATGTGTAAATACCGAATCGTTTCCCTGGTGTGAAAAATCGCGTTTTTAAGAAGCCTGCAACTTCTGGAACCCAGCTGGCGGCTGCCCAAGATAATCTGTACCAACATTCCCTTGGCTAATCTAAACTCCTTTTTTTTCAAGTAGAAAGGGATATTGCACTGTACATAGGACTTGAAATCTTTTACCTCAAAAATGTCTCTCTATAAGTTTAGAAAGATATTTATATGATCTTGAAAGTTGGAGCATTTATTTTGTGAAAAATAAGAAAGAGTGGTTTCAAAAATTAAACCAAGAATGTTAGTGAATTACCACATTATTTCTCAGGTCAACGGGAAAAGAAAAACAGTTGACTTCTCTGAACCATGTCTGAGTTCAAGGAGGAGACTGGAAGGAACATCCAGCAACTTACAGTCAAGAATTCCTTCACCTGGAAGAACTGCCTTTCTGAGTACAGATGCAAAAAACAAAATACTGAAACAAAATATAATTCATTCTCTTTCCCCATGCAAACACTGGAATGAAGGAAACTGGAATCTCCAAGGTTTCAGAAAATAAAAACTATCATCTACAAATCAATTATGTTCCTGTCCCAATGCTAACGAATGCATTCCCTGGGGAGAGCTCTCATTAGGAAAACATTCTTTACAGAAAAAATGAACTTCAATCCTAAAGAGTTGAGGTACGTTTTGGATCTGTATGAAAGACAGTGTCTACTATAGTGTCCATAATGCTAAGTAAAGTAAATCAAACACCAAAGACTAAATATAGCATGGTTTTTATAATGTGTGAAAAATATAACAAAGGGCAAAACAAGAGATAGGTGACAAGAAACTGGGAGATGTTTGTGGAGTTGGGAAAGGCATCTCAAGATGGAGGGAGACTGGGGAGAAGGAGAGCACAAGAGGAGAAAGAATCAAGTTGTGATATGATTATGTACAAATTCCTAGATAAATATATGAAGTTGCTTTTCTGTTTTTAAAAAGAAATTGGGGAGGTGGAGTGAGTCCACTAATGGGAATGAGCTTTCCTTTTGGAGTCATGAAAACATTACAATATTAGTTGGTGACCAAGGTCACACAACTCTGTGAATAGACACTTTAAACCACTCAAGGCATTGCTGGCTAGCTGTCTCATACTTCTAGAACTCATTTTCTTTAAGGATACAGCCTGTCAGTAACTCGCATTTTAAAAGATGCTTGAGATACATTTTGAAGGAAACTAAAAATCCCTGTAGATTGGATTTTGAGCTCTCTGTGATAGTGCATGCTGACACACAAAAACCAGCATCGATTACTGTAAATTAAATGACTGAGCTTGTGGGGAGGCTTCATGCTGTTTGTGAGAACGTGGTGAATTTCATGAAATTGCTTGTATTATGGCACAATGATTATAACCAGTAGTCTTTTAGATCATATTTAATATTTTAATTATCTTTGCATATGTCCTGTCTTGAGTTATCATTCTTTGGTGTTCTAAAACCCATTCATTTAAAAATCCTACCAATAAAACTTCCTAATTGAAAAAAAAGAATATACACTTTAAAGAGATGAATATTGTGGTGGATTATGTCTCAAAAGAGTATCAAAATGCTTAAATAAATAAAATAAAGAACTAAATGTTATACACCCAAAACTTTCTATGACCATGAACCCATGAGCGTTTGTTTTTACAAGAAGCTCACACACCATTTATGAATATGCTTCCCACTCTGAAGCCCTTCCTTGCTTCGAATCTCAATTCCAATGACAGATGTCTTTGTCTACCACTGAGTGTCTAAATTTCATCAGGAGAAGCCTAATATCAAAAACAAAAACAATATTGGAATTCAAGAAAATGTACTATCTTATCATAGAAATTATGAAGTGTTGGCTGTATGTTATATGTAAGGAATATTATGTTTTTGATCAGTCAATATAGCAAATAAAATTTTTTAGAAATGACTAAAGTCTCAAATATTTCTTCATTTATATGTATTTTTGTTGTAATTATTTTATATCTTTGTAAAATAAATAAAATTTTATATATTTTATTTCTTGAGGGCCACATTAGTTTGTGGGCTTACTGCATTTTATCAAACATGTACATTTTCATTTGGAAAGCAAAGAATAAATAACTTATTATTGGCAAAGGGGTAACTAGATACATAATTTTAAAGCAGAGATCTCCAGCCTCCTCACTGAACCCTTATGTCAAGATTTTAGTGTATTCGTGGCTTTTATGATTATCTTTCCTTGCTTTAAAAAAATCATGCACATAATTATATAAACAATATAGTGTATAGTTTTATTTGTTTTGAGATATATTAAAAGGGTCTCATATTCCAAATAAATCAATCATCCTGACACTTCCTATCTTACCTTGTAATCAATATAAAGCCATAGTGAAAAATGAATATTTAAGAAGGGCATATAATAATATGCTTACTTAGCTGAGTTTTGCTTTAAAAAGTGCAGTATTAAGACACAACTCTAGAGGTGGTTTTTTGAAAGAATAAATAAAATCAATAAACAAACAACTTTGTCAAAAAAAGGAAAGAAAAGGCTCAGATCCATGCAATTAGGAATGAAAAACAGATCCAACAAAAATCTAGAGGTCATCAATTCCTACTCTGAGAACCTGTACATTAATAAAATGGAAAACACAGACAAAATTGACAGATTTCTACATACTTATGAATTACCAAAGTTGAACAAAGATAAAAAAAATTTAAGCACCCCAATTATGATCAGTGAAATTGAAAACATAATTAAAAGTTTACCAACTGAGAAAAGCCCAGGCCATGATGGCTTTAATGCTGAATTCCACAAGGCATTTAGAGAAGAACTACTGCTGCTACTCTTGAAACTTTTCAATGAAATTGAAAGGGAAGCAATACTTCCAAATTCATTCCTGGAAACAAGTGTTACTTTGATCCCCACTCAGGTAAAGACCCAGCCAAAAAAGAGAACTACAAGCCAATCTGCTTAATGAACACAGATGCAAAAATCTTTAATAAGAGATTGGCAAACAGAGTACAGAGGGTCATCAAGAAGATCACACACACTGACCAAGTCAGATTTATCCCAGGGATGAAAGGATGGTTCATCTTACACAAATCAATAAATGTAATACACTATATTAACAGAGTCAAGGACAAAAATCATACAACCATCTCAATAGATGCAGAAACAGCATTCAACAAAACTCAAAACCCATTCATGATTAAAAAAAAAAAACCTGCAGAAAATTGAAATAGATAGTATTTATCTCAACTTGACAAAGTCTACCTATGAAAAACCAACAGCCAACATCATTTTAAATAGCCCAAAACTCAGAAACCATCATGTAAAAATTAGGAACAAGATAAGGATGCCCACTATCGGCACTCCTGTTCAATACAGTTCTGGAAATGTTAGTCATAGCAATTAGACATGAGAGGGAAATTACAGCAATAAAGACAGGAAAGGAAGAAGTTAAACTGTCATTATTTGTGGGCAATGTGATACTCTACATAGAAGACACAAAAAACACTACCAAAAGACTTCTAGACTTAATTGACACTTTCAGCAGAGTAGCTGGATACAAGGTCAACACTCAACAATCATTAGCCTTCGTGTACACAAATCACAGACTCACTGAGAGAGAAATTAAGGAAACAGTTCCTTTCACAATAGCATCCAAGAAATGAAGTATCTAGGAATCAATCTAAGGAAAGAAGCAAAAGACCTCTACAATGAAAACTACTATACTCTTAAAAAACAGATTGAAGAGTATATAAGAAAATGGAAAGACATCCCCTTCTCTTGGGTAGGAAGAATCAACATAGTGAAAATGGACATACTACCAAAACTGCTATACAGATTCAATGCAATTCTGATTGAAATTCCAATAGTACATTTCACAGAACTAGAGAAAATACTTCAGAAATCCATTTGGAAGCAGAAGAGACTGAGAATAGCAAAAGCCATTCTTGGCAACCGAGACAATGCAGGGGGTATAAAAATTTGCAACTTTAAACTATACTCCAAAGCTACTGTGATAAAAACAGCATGTTACTGGCAAAGAAACAGACCTGAGGACCAGTGGAATGGATTGGAAGATACAGAAACAACTCCACATATACTCAGCTACCTCATCTTTGACAAAGGAGCCAACCATCCTCACTGGAGGAAAGATTATCTCTTTAATAAATGGTGTTGGAAAAACTGGATTTCAACCTGCCAGAGATTAAAACTAGACCCTTATCTTTTATCATGCACTAAACTAAAATACAAGTGGATTAAAGATCTAAATATTAAAACAGAAACACTAAATTTGCTGGAAGATAGGTAGGATTCTTGAAGGCAATGGCATAGGAAAAGACTTTATGAACAAATCCTCAGTAGCACGGGAACTAGCACAAAGAATCAACAACTGGGATCTCAACTTATTAAAAAAAACTTCTGCACAGCAAAATAAACCACCAACAGAGCTAAGAGACAGACTACATTTGGGAAAAAAAATTTTACCAGCTGCACCTCAGACAAAGGACTATTATTTAGAATATATAAAGAACACAAAATAATCAGACCCCCCCCCAAATATAAAGCCCTGATTCAAAAATTGGAATAGACATTTCTCAAAGAAGTAAAAGCATCAAATAAATATATGAAATAGTGTTCCATGTCACTGGTTATTTGAGAACATATGAAAACATATTTGAGAACATATGAAAACAGCCCTGAGATTCCACTTCACCTCACAAAGAATGGCTGTTATCAAGAAATCAACCAATAACAAATGTTGATGGGGTTTTGGGGTGAAAGGAACCCTTCTCCATTGTTGGTGGTAATGCAGATTGGTGCAACCACTATGGAAATTGATATGGAGATACCTCAAAGAATGAGAGGTTCCATTTGACCCAGCCATCCCTTTGCTGTGTGTCTTTCCAACAGAATTATACCACACTGATATATGTGCACCCATGTTTATAGTGGCATGGTTTGTAATAGCTAAAACTTGGAAACAGCCCAATTGCATATCAGAGACCAGATAAAGAAGATGTGGTTTTTCTATAAAATGGAGTACTACTCAGCCATAAAGAATGAGAAACTAGAGTCATTCATAGGAAAATGGTTGCATAATGAATGAGGTCCCACTCTTAGGTGAAATGTGTAAGACACACATGTGTAAATACCAAATAGTTTCTCTGATGTCAAAAACTAAAAGTGCAAGTAATATCCAAATGGTATAATTGACAATGTGAAATAGGAAGAAAGGGCTAAAGGTGCAGGGGAAGTGGGAAGGGTAGGGGAAGGGAATAAGGGAAAAGAAAAAAATACGAGAAAACAAAATAAGGGAAACAACATTTTGTAAATAGGGAAGAGTGAAAAGGGTGTGGGGAGGGCAGGACTATAGGGAAAAAATGAAAATGAAGACCTGTCATGTAAAAGTACAAGATCCCAATGATGAATGTAACTGTACCGTATACCTAAAAAGTACCAATAAACTCAATGAAAAAACCCACAAATCTAGAGAAAATATAGGGAGAGAATATGTGTATAATGACTCAATTTATCATTTTGCTATATAATCTATGACAAATGCATATAAACACACCCCTCACCACATACTTGGCAGTGTTCTAAACTTTTAAACCAAATCACATCTGATATTATCAGAACATTGATTTATAGAAATGGTAAAATTCATAATATAATCACTACTAATTTTCACTCAGATATAATACATTTGCTCATTTTGGGGATAATCCACATTATTTTATTTAATTTAATAAAAGTTTTATTCCTTAGGTGAAGAAGGATATGCTGTTGTAACAATTAAATAACAGACTTTAAACCACAAAATCATTCATTTCTTCATTTTTCATGTTGAAGTGGTTCTGCTATCATACATACTTGATCGAAAAAGTGAGTGGACATAATTATTCTTGTAAAAAGTAAGTTCAGTAGGTCTAGGGAGTAGAATTGTTGTGAAGCAAACACTATGTTTTCATTCAGTGATAAAATCTTAAATTCACATTTAGTCACTGATATCATGGTTGTGCATTGCTTAAAACAAAATAAAATCAAACTGAAAGTGTAAATAAGAACTACAAGTTATACTAGATAATGTCATTAAGAATAATAGGGACAAAGGGGAAGGGAAAATAGGAGGGGTAGAGGAAAGGAAAAAGGGAATGGAATTATTATGACAAAATGAAAAACAATGGAAATAAAGTCTTTGTAGATAAGGGGGGATGGTTGAAGGGAGGGAAAGGGGATGGGGAAAATAAGAACTAAGATTGATTATGTAAAAGTACAAATTTCCAACAATGAATGCCATTATATTGTATACCTTAAATATATCAATAAAATTAATTTAACAAAATGAAAACAAAGAAAATCTCTACAGAAATATCCTGTCATATGTTTAGAAAGAGAAGGAAAAATACTTGGTTATACGATTAGACCTTCCTCCTCCAAAACAACATTACAAGTCACTGATGTTATTGAAACAAGAAATCTGAAGTTTGAGAAGATGTGAGATTATTTGTAATGAAGTTAGTAATTCAGAAACTATAAGAATGAAATACTGATATATCACATTTACTCTTGATATGAAACTAATAAATAGCATGAGTCACCTGAACAAATAGAAGTTGCTCTATATAAATACATGTTATAGAAACCACATGTAGTAAGAATGCAGTGGTTTTTAATATTTTAGTTAGGTAAGTCATTGAAATATATGACAAAATATGGGAGAAGCAACACCAATATAACCCAGTAACTATATCAAGTCTCAACCATGAATTTTCTAGAATTAATGGCTGATGTGGTAGGAAGAAAGGAATAGTCTCAGAATTATAGTTGCTGTCTTTAAAGTTTTATACCATGTAAATCAGAAACCTAAGTTTTGATAAGATATAATATTGTTTTCAAATCCTAGGAAACACAAAGAAATTTTTGGATTCGCCACCTATAGTGATGTCAAAGGCAAACCACAAGTATACCAAAGAGTGAGAATTCCAATAAATAGTGATAATTTTGAGTAGATAAAAGTCTTTCAAAGATTTTTTAAAATCCCATATGGCATTTTCTTTGCTTGAGCTAATTGTACCCTCTATCACCATATCTGTTTTTCTGACTGCCCTACTTCAAGACACAACCTAGAATCATTCTTACAAAAGCATTTCAGTGGGAATAACTTGAAAATGATTTAGTTACCTATTAAAGCTTCCATAGTGTACTCTGAAAGCCACTTTGACAGGTATGATTTTTCTTGTCTTCATTCCTAAAACTACTGTAAAATATTCAAGGGATGTTTTAGTTTCCTAGCACTGTTGTGAAAATCAATACAGACAACGTGATTAATATAATAAAAAAGTTGTCATAATTTGGTAAGATAGAAATTTCATTGACCTAAATTTAAAGTGTGGACAGAGCTGTATAATTTTCTTTAGATTTAACAGAGGATCTATTTCTTTCTTTATTGTATAACTTCTCAAGGCACATCACTTTCCTCGTTTCACGGTTATATTGTTATCACCAAAATCATATGTAGCCATTTGGATCCTACAAACATCACATCACTCCATTTTCATTTCTTCCATTGTTTTATTTTTCAACGACTTTGGACTCATACCCTTTACTCTTAAATTTTAGGATCTCTAGTGATTAATTTGTGTTCAGGATATTTCAGAAAAAAATTTTAATGTGTGTTGATTGACAAATGGCATTCTGTCTTTGATCTTAACTCTCTCTTGGCCTGTAAACATATACATATTTATATTTATATATTTCTGGAAATTACAACATAGATATATTTTGGGAGCTCTTGTTTTTCTATCTTAAGTGACATGAGAACTTATCTGTTCATAAATATATAATGAAACAATCAAGTTTCAGGACATTATGAATTTAGCAGGCATTATTCAGTGCCCTGGACAGCATCAGGAAATTCTTGACTATCTGGAATAGGTAAAGATGTTTAATACATATGTACAATTTTTTTAAATTGACAATAGATCCCTAGTAATGTATAATTAGGTAGGTTAAAGTAAACTCACACTCATCCCAATATACACTCACCTTGCCACTTGAAACTATCAGTGTTTAAATTCCTAGGGTAAAAGCAACATTTTTCTAATTAGCTAATTGTAAAAAACCCTAGAACAACTTCCCAAAATAAGAAAAAATAATCTATAGTTATTTATTTTGCTTTTATCTCCAGCATATTATAATAGTTATCACAATATATTTATACATGTTGTTGATATATATATATATATATACATTTTTATAAACATAATTTTTCTTGCAATAATACAAGTCAGAATAAAAATAAAAATTTTGATGTATGTGTAGATTAATCCAAACTAATTAACATATTACCTACTCAATTTATCAAATTTTTCATTTTACAATGCTAAAATTTGCTTTGAAAGTATTTAAATATTCAATGCATTAAATATAGAATTTTCTTGAGCAAAATCCCACTTACTTCCAAAGAGATGATAAACATCTCTAATATTCAGATCCATAGAATGAATTAGTCATTTATCATCCTTACTTGTGAATCTGGTTCCAACTCTCAGTGTAGTTATTTGGGGAATTGATTAAGTCATGAGGGCATAATTCTGATGAGTGAGATTAGTGTCCATATATAAGTGACACCAGAGAAATGCCTTAACTTTTTTTCCACATGAGATTACAGATAAAAAAAAAATGTCCATCAATCCATCCATGAAGAAGCCACACAATCTGAATCTGCCAGTACCTTGCTGTTGGATTTTTAAGCCTTCACAACCATAGGAAATAAATCACCTAACTTTTATGGTATTTTGTTATATATTCCAAATGTACTAAGACTTCTGACTATGCTATGATTACTTATGTCCATAGATAGTTACAAATTATTGCCTCTATGTAAGAGTCGTTGTCACAACACATTTCATAGTATCTGCTATATGGAAAGGACCCTATGTAAGTGTACTGAGACAGTAAATGATTAAATAAATGAATAATGACCACCTGCAATTAGTCTATGTGCATTACATAAAATTAAGATGGAATGAATTTTAGAAGAATGATATATTAATTTAAGTGCAGTGATTTATAGAAAAAGTCTTTTTGTCTGACTGAGAAAATAATGATTACAACATATTCCAAACTGTGCTTTTTATATCACTCTAGGAGTGGCCATATAGTTTATTGCATTTTATTACATACTTATGGTCTTAAGCAAATTTAATTGAAAATAAAGAGCCAAAATTTTATGTGTGGAAATGAATGTATAAAATATATTTTATATGAAGGTACCAGCCTTTACGAAAGGGACTTTGGCCCATTTATTTCTTGTAAACATATGTTTTAACATTCCAGTATGAAGAAGGGCAAACATTGGTGATAAATTTGATAAATTATTGGGGCATACATTTTTTCATTTATTTTAGAAGCATCTTTTCAAGTAACTTTTTATATTAAACACACTGAAAATGATTCCTAAGCTTCAAATCTGAAAGGATATTTGAAAAGTCTTTAAAAACAGCAGAAATGTTATCAAGAGTATTTGGCTTTTTTGTTTTGTATAAAAAATCAACAATAGAATCTCATTTATGAGCATAGTGGGCTAATACATTTAACATATATGTTGACAAACATATTTTTTAAGTAGAACCTATTTTTTATATTCTTTGGCTTTAGAATATCATTTTTTTTCCTTTTGAAATTCACCTAATCCTCTTTAATAAATGATGCTGGAAAAATTTGGTTTCAACTTGCAAAAGATTATAATTGGACCTCTATATCTCACCATGCACTATGCTAAAATTGAAATGTATCAATGATCTAAATATTAAAATAGAAACACTAAACTGGCTGGGAGAGAGATTAGGTTGAACTCTTGAAAACATTGGCATAGGAAAATTTCATGAACATAACCAGTTGCGTGTGAGCTAGCACAAAGAGTCAACAACTGGAATCTCATCTTAGTAAAAACTTCTGCACAGCACGATAAACTATCAACAGAGTGAACAGACAACCCATAATGTGGGAAAAAATTTTACCAGCTGTATCTCAGACAAAGCTCTACTATTTAGTATATATAAAGAATTTAAAAAATCATGCCTCCCAAATTTAAAGACCCAGCCCCCAAAATGGGCATCTGAAATGAACAGACATTTCTCAGAAAAAGAAATAAAAGCAGCAAATAAATATATGAAAAATGTTCAACATTACTCATCATTTGACAGACGCAAATGAAAACAATGCTGAAATTCCTCTTCACTCCAGAAAAAATGGCTGCTATCAAGAAATCCACCAATAACAAATGCTGGCAGGATTATGGGGAGAAAGGAACACTTCTTCATTGCTGGTGGGAGTGTAGACTGGTGCAACCACTGTGGAAATAATTTTGGAACTACCTCAAAGAACTATGATTAGAGGTCCCATTTGACCAAACTATCGCCCTGCTTGGTATCTTCCCAAAAGAATTTAAAAGTCATACCAGTGTTATGTGTGCATCCATGTTTATAGCAGCACAGTTTGTAATAGCTAAAACTTGGAAACAGCCAAATTGCTCATCAAGTGGTGACTGGATAAAGAAGATGAGCTTTTTAAATTTTGTTAAATAAAATGGAGTACTATTCAGCCATAAAAATGTGAAATTAGAGGCATTTATAGCTAAATGAATGCCCATTTAGGCCACAATCTTAAATGAATTAAATAAAACACACAAATATAAATACCAACTAGTTTCTCTTGTTTGAGAAACTAAAAGTGTAAATAAAGATGAAAAAAAGTATAAAAGATAATATGAAATAAGATGATAAGGCCCAAAGGGGAAGGGGAAGTCAGACAGGGGAAGAGAAAGAAATACATATGAGATAAGGGAAAACATGTACACAAAGTCTTCGTAAATAGGGAGTGGTGAAGGGGTGAAAGGGAGGGCAGGGGAATGGAGATAAAAGTAAGAACCAAAATATATCATGTAAAAGCATAAATTCCCAATGATGAATGTCATACTGTATACCTAAAATGCACCAATAAACTTAATGAGTTAGAAAATGCACCTGCTCCTACACATTTTAAATTAAAGTATATCATATTTATTTTTCATAATATACAATTTTACTCTCTAGGGCCAGGGATTTAGCTCAGTGGTTCTGCCGCCTGCCTCGCAAGCCCAGGACCCATGTTCGATCCCGGTACGAAAAAAAAAAAAAAAAAAGAATTTTACTCCCTGTTAATGTAAGATATCTTTAGTATTTTGATATAGTTGCAAAAAAGATAAAGAAAAGAAAATTCACATATGAAATATTAATAATTCCCATACTCATATTTTCCATAATCATATTTCAAATGTGTTCTTTTTATTTTCCTTTATCTTTTTGAAATTTATACCTAAAATCCTGAAGGATATTCAGCTATTTTAAAACTTATCTCATGTTTTCTTCATTTTCTGTCATTAATATTTTAAGACCCTTTCAAAATGTGTTTACTCTAGTAAAACATATCAGCAGTCTCTAAATTGGAGCGTTCCATAACAAATCCATCTGTTTGAGGCCAGCAAGAGGGACAGCAAACCGATACTTCCCCGTCTGAAGGATATCTTCTATTTTCAAAGAACTTTCTCATTAGTTTATTCATGCTGTACTGGCAACTCATTCGTTCACCATTTACTTCTTCCATTAATCTAGGGAAGGTGTACAACTAGCAAAACATTCAGAATTACTATTTCTCTATACTTTCATAATGTATCTGCTAACATTAAAGGGAAAACTCCTAAACAATTTTCAATAGAGGTTGCTTTTCTTACGTCTTCATTATAGAAGTACACACTTCTATGTTTACTTGTTTATATTAGAAAATCAAGCAATCAATTTTATGCAATGTACAGAGCACGTCATGATCATTGTCAAATTTCACATTCTTGGTGTTCTGCCCTCAATAGTCATATTCCAACTGGCCTGAGTCTACTGGATCCAATGAGTTCACACAACATCAGCTCTTCACTGGGCAATATCCTTCCTAAATTTCTTTTATAAAGAAATATTTCATTTAAATTTCCAAGCAAATTATTGTGTACTTGATAGTTGTTAAATGTAGTTTGACAAGAGCACTAGTTTAAATGTCAATCTTGAAGATTTAGAGGCTAAACTGAGAATCTTTTCAAAATTCACTAACATTGAGAAAGAAATGGGATAGCATCTCATTTAAAGTGCTCCCTCATCAGCATTTATATTATTAGAATGTGCACTGGGATTTTTTTTTTCTGACATGCTGTTTTACATCCTTTCTATAGCAAAGGAGGTGAAAAGTCTAGAGAAAATTACCTTTATAAAGTACAGCTGAGAATCAGAACTATGAAGGGATTGGATGTTGGATTCCAAATTAGCTATAGGAAAGGATAAGATGATAAGAGTTGAGCAAGATGAATGAAAAGAGATGGAGAGGGAAAACAGAAAAATAGGAGTGGAAGAAAAATTTATGGGAATGCTAAGAATATGAGGAACAAGGGAAACAGACTTTCATATATGAGTGTAAAAAGGGAGGATAGCTTTTGTAAGGAACAACTAAATAAAATATATAAAAATATGGAGATGGAAAAAACAAGAAATGGAAAAAACTAAAAAAAGTAAAGATATTGAATTATTATTATTATTTATTATCATTATTATTGCTATTATTATTTTGGTACTGGGAATTAAACTCAGGACCTTGTACTTGACAGGCAGGTGCAGTGCCACTGAGCCCAGATATCAAATTATTAGTTACTCTTCTTTGATAGATGCCTCAATAAAACAGACTAGAAGTTAGCAGATAAATGGGTATAATTTTATACAAATAACTACAGCATACAAGGGGACATATAGACAGGGAACAATGATTGTTCCAAAATCAATTTAATGTGTAGTTTGTATGACACGGTGTATGTATGTACATGTAAATGTTTTTCACAAAGGAAAACTAAACACTTACTGATTCTTGGTGAATTAAAATTAAATATACCTTACTGTAATTTGAAAATATGTATTACAGCATAAAATAGTGTATATTAATAATATCCTATGTGCTAAAATACTAAAATATGCATAAAAGTTTTTATATTGTTCTCTAATTCTAAAAATAGGGGCATTTGGTAAATTATTAAAAATCACATATTGATTTTGCTGGAATTTGGAAAAGGTCTATTTTATTCTAACATCCATCCTCCTAAATACTACCAGTATTGTATACGTTTATCCTTTCATATTTCTTTTTACAATCATACACGTGCTTATAATGCATAAAGCAAGATCATGGCTCTTCCTTTATTTTTCTAGTAACTCAAAACTATCTCCTACAAAGACCTTTTGTGTTGAGCCTCAGGTGCTACAGACTATTAACTAACACACCTCCAGGCAAGCAATGCAAATGCTCTCTCTTAAACTCCAGCCTTTCAAAACCTACAGTAGTTAGCTCTCAACAATGTGAAAAAAAAAATGAAAATGGTCAGAATCAAAATTACATATATTCTGTCAACTGTTATAATAAATGCATAAGTAAGCCAAAAGGTCACGAAGAAAGGGGGATAGATCCTTTACCACGATTTCCTTACAGTAACTAGTACAAAAGACTATGCTTTTATAAAGGCCACTGCAACCTTACACAAAAGTCCTTCTACAAGGACATTTGTCCAGGAACTAATTGTTTCACCTCAGAATGATACTGTTCTTGTTTTTTATTAATTGTTGTGGCCAGAATTATTATTTCAAAGTATTTTACATAATCACCCACATTTTTTTACAAAGTTAACCTTGCCTTGAACTC
The DNA here is from genome assembly GCF_012274545.1 of Fukomys damarensis. Taxonomy (NCBI): domain Eukaryota; kingdom Metazoa; phylum Chordata; class Mammalia; order Rodentia; family Bathyergidae; genus Fukomys; species Fukomys damarensis. Next base: position 23,032,081 of record NW_022900944.1, read on the forward strand.
TTTAAATATGCTCATAGTTTTCGACCTATGAATTTTCCCATTGCAATTCTCTGCTTTTTGCAATGTGAAGTAATAGCCTTCCCAGAATATTATTTTTGGAGAGCACTTCTATCTGTGTCTTTCTATCTGTCTTTCTGTCTCTCTGTTTTTCTCTTGCACTCTATTTCTCTTAAGTTTAGGTTGAAAGCATCTGTTGGTCCTGCAACAATGTATTCCACCAGCTATTGTCAAAAATAATCAGAAAATAAATTGTAACTATATTGAACATGCACAGATGTTTTTTAGTCTTGATTTTCTAAGCAACATAATTTAACAACTATTTATATGTCACATATCTTATTATAAGTAAAGATTATTTAAAGTATAAAGGAGGATGTGCGTAGGTTATAGCCAAATACTGTCTTTTTATATAAGTAGTGCACCAGTGTATCTTTGTATTTGCATAGAGTCCTGAAAAAATACCCTGTCAATTACCAAGGAGTGACCAAATTGAATTGTAGTTATAATCTCTATTTGTTCATTTTATTTCATGTGAGCTAGGCAGTAATACATTTATATAGATATAGCTATATATAGATATGTGCTTTCATATTAGCATCCTTAGAACCTAACATTGAACTGGCTTGTAGTAGATACTAATACATGTATTTTGGGGAAAAGCGGGTGTACAATAAGAGTTGATGATGACATCCATCCTTCTCCTAAGGTTCCACAGAGCAGAACCAATATTATAATACTTTCATGTTTCCTATAAAACTTTTCATTAGAGATGGGGCAGGGAAAAAATACTTTACACCAGGGTTGTAAAAATGCTAGATTGGAATGTGGTAGCATAATAGAGATTGCATTGTGTACCCCACTTCAGCTGGTATGAATAGCTTAATAATATAAAGTCCTCCAGAACATGAATGTGGAATCCATTTCCATTTCTTTCAGAAATGGTTTGCAGATTTCAGAGTATTCATCATGATGCAAGTACAAATCAAAACCACAAAGTGACACCTTCATCTACTAGGATTGCTACTATAATTTGTTTACAAATTTAGAAAGACAAGTACTGAACATGATGTAGAGGAGCTGAAACACTCATACCATGTTGATAGGGATGCAAATATGCTGCAGCTACTATCATGAACAGTTCCTCAAAAAAGTGAAAAATTAAACTACTGTATAATCAAGATATTTCACTTCTGCATATTTATTCAAAAGAATGCATAAGATCTTGAAAATATTAATATTGCCACACTCACTGCTGCTGTGTCCACAGTAGCCAAAATATAAAAACAATGTAAATGTCCACCAACAGATAAGTAGATAAGAAAACTATGCATACCCATGAAATGGAATATTTTTCAGATTTATATGTGGGAACACATGAATACTCAACAACATGAATGAATTTGCAACACAGTATGCTTAGTAAAATGAGTCATTCACACAATGACAAATACTATGCATGTTATCTTACATAGTGTATGCAAAACAAATTCAAGGAAGCAAAGGATAATGTGGTGGTTCCCAGAGAGTAGGAGGAAGAGGAATGAGGACGTACCATACCATGGGCACATTTTCAATTTTGCAAGGTGAGTAAATTCTAGAAACTTGATGGGCAATTTTTAGCCACAACATAGTATGCTAAAACATAAAAATTGATTTAAAAGTGGTAGCTTGAGTTAGACTTCCTGAGCTGACCATATGTGCTAAAATGTAGGAGCTGTGTGAATTTAAGCAAGACAGCTAGAAACTTTAAACCTTCCGTTTTCTCAACTGGATAATAGAAATAATAGGATTTCTCACATAAGATTTTAGTGAAGATTAAACAGACTAAATGAGATAATATATATTTCACTAAACATTCATTTCTCCCTCTGGCTTTTCTAGAAATCCGGCAGATGTTTCTTTTTTTTTTTTTTGGAACCGGGGATTAAACTCGGGTCCTTTTGCTTGCGTGGCAGGCTGTGGAACCAGAGTTAAATCCCCGGCCCCAACTTCTCTTAACACTCTCAGCAGATGGCGCCTGCTTCAGCAAACTCTTAAAACCCTAGGATCTGAGGTGCCTCTTGCTCCAATTTCCTATTACTGCTGACCTCCTGCTTAATAAAAACAACAAAAAAATTGTTTCTAAAAAACTCTATTTCTTTTTCTTCCATTCTCTCTTGAACCCATTCAAAGTTCCGTAACCAAAATTGCATCACATCTGTTCGAGACCACAAACGGGTGCCGCGCTGTAATTTGTTATTTACCCCTTCTGCATCACCTTGCGGATCACACCAGACTCAGATAGACGATCGCTTTCTTGTTGAGATGCCTTCTTCATTTGACTGCTATTAAATGGTTCTCTGCTGATTTTCCTCTCATTAAGTCTCTCTGTATATATTTACTTCCTTGCTTATTCTTCCATACCTTCTCGGACATTAACATCAATGTGTTTAATGACTCATTGTCTCTACTTTCATTCGTTTGATGGGGATAGTCACTGATCCTTTCCCAATGCTCAGGCTGAATATATCAATATCTAATCTTAAATTCCCAAATGACCAATACACCATTGAAATTTTCTGGCTTTAACTTCAAAATACACCCATAGTCAACTGTTTTCCAAAATTTTGTTATGATGAGTCTAGCATAAGGAGACTACTTGTAAATATGTATATATTTTTTGGTACCGGGGATCGAACTCAGGTCCTTGAGCTTGTGAGGCCACTGAGCTAAATTCCCGGCCCTACTTGTAAATATTATTTGTTATACCCATGAGATAAGAATAACAACAGTAACAAGAACAAAAAAGGGAAAGAGGATATAGAGAAGAGAGAGGGAGGCAGGAGGGAAGAGAAGGCAGATTAGAAAAGAATCAAGCAGTATCATGAACTATTGTTTTTCCTCATTGAGTTTATTGGTACATTTAAGTACACAGTACAGTTAGATTCATTATTGGGATTTTGTACCTTTACATGACAAGTCTTGGTTATCATTTTTTCCCCTTGTCCCTGCCCTCCCTTCACCCGCTTATCATGAGTTATTTATTTGTGGTACTGGGAATTGAACTCAGGACCTTGTGCTTGTGAGGCAGGCATTGTGCCACTGAGCTAAATAAATCCCCCACCCTTCAACTTGTATTGTGTACAGGTGCCCACTCCTCAAAAGATTGTGAAGTGCAGGTACTTCAAACATGTACTAATAAAAATAAAAATTTAAAATACAAGCCTAATTTGTAATACTTAATCCCTCACCCTCAGCCATAATATAACCATAAATCTAATTCTAAACCTCAACCAAACAAAATCTCAACAAAAACCTCAACCTAACCTGCATCTTGCACCCTCACCCTAATCCTCATCCTCATTCTCACACAAACTCTAAAGGAACTTTGAGGATGTGACTTCACTTCCTTGGTGTTAGAACCCAACAAACCTTGGAACTCTGGTAACCAAGCACCCACACTTTGAAACTGTCTCCTGTGCTGATCACTTGGAGGGAGACAGTCAAGCAGAGAAGATGAGTTGTTGCTGTTTTCCCACTTTCCGAAGGTCTAGCCACAAAAAGGACCAGAATCCAAGCCTTTTCAGGTCTTGGCTCAGCTCTTGCTGCAGATGTTTCCACACAATGTTCAGGAGGAACCCACAAGTAAGACAGGCAGCCCAGGGCCCCAACAGGCGGCTAGCCCCACCCGTGACTCCTATGGGCAGTCCTTCACCCTTGGGCTCAGGGTATGTGAGGGGGCCTGCTTGGACAGGGGCAGGCTGTTAGGTGTCAGAACTCTGTCCTGTCCACCCCCACTTCATGGCTGCAAGTACAGCAAACAATGAGGACTACTAGTACACGGATCACTGCAGTCTACTTTGTCTGCTCAGAGGTTAGTCCACTGATCTCGAGCTGTAATCTTACATCTTCTCTGCCTGAAGATTATATACATTATATACACTCTATGTACCCTGATTTGGAGAGATTCTCTATGGAGTGTGCTCGGTGGGGACAGCCAGGAGGGGCAATGACAACTTTTGGCCCAAATGCCGGGCATTCTCTTTGCAGAGCTCCATGCAGATTACCAAGGAGCCTCTTGACAACGCTCCCTCCTGGAACCAAAGACAGCAGCACCGTAAGACCAACAGTGGGCCATGTTGGTCTAGGGTGCGAGTGAGCATGGTAGGGTCTCTACAGGTGAGGACTCAGCACAACCAGCGTGGGCCCAGGACCAAGATCCAAGAAAGGGGACCCACCTGGGTGGTGTCCTAGGGCCTTACCATAGGAATGAGCTGCAGTCCCATCCCCAAACGAACCTGGCCTTCATTATTTATTCCCCCTGAAACTCAAATAGGTGCAAAGTTTCATATCACATATTCATAGAAATATCAGAGAAAACATTTTCTGAATCATTTCCTTTTAAACCAAGCCCTGAGTGTCCTGGTTTAGTACCACTGCTTTTAACCAACTGCTCTAAGTACCCTGTGTGCAGTAAATTCCAATGCTCCTTGAGGCCTTCTACAGATTTCAACTCTCACAAGGGAAGTTCCACAAAGAGTGCCAGTTACACTCACACACACACAAAAATGTGCTAAGCTACTCTGCACACGTCAGCAGTGTCATCTCCGAACAGGTGACTGTAGCCCCACCAGGTCAGCAGCGGTGCCCTCACATGGCTGCATAATATTCCAATGCAAAAGGTAAACTCTTGCAGAAGGCCATCCTTCTACTACCGGTGGGATGAGGTGGGACTTAACTCCATTCCATCTCGGCCGTGAGGCAGAGTCTGTGCGTGACCCAATAGGCGGTGTCAGTTTTCCAAGGCTGTCGGAACACAATGGCACAGAAGTATATTTGCTCACAGTTCCAGAGGCCACATGTCAAGGTGCTTGCCAGAATGATTTCCTCTGAGGCCACCCTGGCATCTCCCAACATCTGTGTGAAAGACACACAGGGAACTGGGGCTTCGGTAACTGATTCTCAAGACTCCCCTTAACCTAACCTAAGGGAAAACAGCAGTGCTGCTTCCGTCAAAAGGGTTCTCCTGGGCCAGGGATGTAGCTCAGTGATGCTGTGCCTGCCTGGCAAGGTCCTGAGTTCGATCCCTGGTAACACACACACCCACACACACACTCACAGGTTCTCCTATCATTTTGGCCCAGGCTCTGTCCTCACAGTGGGGAGGAAAGGCAGCTTCCCCAGACCTTTCCTGTCTGTGTCAGGGGCAGACCACACATCAAGTGCCTCAGGGGGAAGTTCATACACTACTAGCTCTGGTGACTCTCACTTCTGACATGTGTGTCACTGAGCAGACACTTGTCATCCAGAAACATTGGTTTGCTCATCTCCACCCTGGGGACATTTCTGAGGACTCAGTGGCATAATCTCTTCGTGCAGATTATTAGGGAAGGCAGGTGCTGCTGCTCCACAGCTAACGAAATACCTTAAAGATACTTTGAAGATACCATTGTTTATCCTTCTCTGGCCTCACATTGAATTCCATCTTGAATCCTTGTCATGAGACACACCTGCCCTCTCTAGGCACAAACATGAGCACTTGAGTCCTCCTCATCTGAGCTCCATATCCCAGGCCTCTGGTGGTTCAGGGTGTTCTCTCTAGTGTGGAAATGAATCCACCCTGAACCTACAAAAGGCCTGCATGATGCGAACATGCCAGCCAGGCACACAGCAGAAGTTGGTGGGGATGCTGGTGCCATCCTCCCCAGTGAGACCCATCTCGTACTTCACCACCTTCCTGTGTTCATGCTGGGACTTTGACATTGTCCCATATTCTGTGGAGAAGCTCTTCAGTGGGTGAGTGTCTATCCCCTCGTACTGTGTTTTGGAAATGTCACTGTAGCTCTTCGGACCCCAACGTACTCCTCTGAAAGTGGGGTGGGTAAGGGGATAAGCCTCACAGGGTTTTGGCAGGGATAAACGGGCCTAAGACGTGGCAAGCTGGTACCCACTGCCTCCATCTGTACACAGGGTTCTGTGCAGGCTGTCCTTCCTCTATTCTTTTTCTCTGTTACTCCACTGAAGAACTTCTCTGCCCCGTGCCTCAACAGCACATATCCATCCACGTTTAAAACACATGCAAAAAGCAGATATGATTTCCAGCTTCCAAGGGATCTTTAGGTTTTATTCTAGCTGGTATTTTTCCTGTAGGCAGACTAAGCAAGGGAGCCTTGTGTGCAGAAGGGAAGCCACATATTAGGGAAAGGCATCTGGGGGGTGAATGCACTCAATCTGTGACCACATAACCTTTGTGTTGTGCAGGGACTTCTCTAGATTCATAGCCCAGTCCTATGAACAAAGACAATAACTACCGGGCTGCAGCTCTATTCAGGGAGGCAGACAATCCCTGTAGATCTCACAAGACACAGTCCAGGACCAGTTATACAGTGGGTGGACCCTCAGAACACAGGAGCGGTCAGAAATGGGGGATGGATACGAGACCTACGGCAGAGGACAGAAGGACAGGACCATGGAGCTCACAGATCTTGTGATTACTACAGGAGAGACATGGTCTTGGGGCTTCTTTGGCAGGAGGTTAGTCAGATAATGCTAGGGATGGAAGTTTGGCTTCCCTGCAAAGGAGAAGGGAGGGTGGGGCTCAGAGACGGCACCTGAAAGGCTCGTCCTCAGCACACTGGCTCTCAGCGTGGCCTGTCCTCCTCCACACCGACACACCCATCCCACCTCACAGAAGCAGGGGCCCAGACTGGAGCTGGGATCAGCACACTGCTCTCAAATCTGCCCGGAGCGCAGCCCGGAGCGCTCAGGTGCATAGTTTGTGCCTGCCTCGTTCAGAAAGGAATGTGCATATGAAGTGCAGACCCAGACAGTTAAAATTACCGAAGCCAGGACAGTCACAGAGGGCTCGGGCAGGCTCAGCTTGTCCTCTGGACAGAGAGGGGAGGACCAGGCAAGACGAGATGGTGTCTCACACGGGCAGGGTGGAAGCAAAGGCCGGGCCTCTGACTCTGCTGCTCCTCCATCTCTCCCCAGCACCATCGCGCGCGTTTTGGACACCCGTCCAGAATGGGGCCATCTGCCGTACATTCCCAAATTCAAGATCCAAGAGGCCTGCGTGCAGGTGAACTCACCTGGAGCAGACGTGGAGCCTCCCTTGCTCCTTCCCCTTGCTCACGGGGAGCATCCAGAGCCCTGCAAGGCAGAAACGGAAGGTGAGGGACGCAGCAGTCTGGAAGGCTTCCGTGGCTTTTGGTTGGGCACTCGGATTCCCAGAACTGCAGGGATGTCTCTTCTGTGCCTGACAGGTCACTGGGAAGTGACTAACAATGCCCAGCTTTCCTCCTTGCAGCTCCTGCTCCATATCCGGAGCAACATGGGCCAGCTCTGCAGCCAGAGCCAGCACCAGAGAAAGAGCCTCCTCTGGAGACAGGAGAGAAGCAGAAGCCAGCTCCACAGCACTCCTGTGTGTCTCCTGTGGCTGAGAAGGGCGGATCCCTGCAGAAGGTGCTCTTGGCCTTCTCTCCCAAGCTGCTGGCAGAACAGCTGACCTTGATGGACGCGGTGAGCAGCTGAGCTCTGTGGGCCAGGGCAAGGGTAGCCCACTCTTCTGGCACGGACCTTCTCAGTCCTGACATTCCCAGATTACCAGATCAAGGTTCCTCATTCTACAAACTGCGTCACCTCTGCTCGTCTCAGCCCCGAGCCACTCCTGGCCTCGTGTGGATGTAGACACTAGGACAGGGCACCCCTGTACCCGCTTCACAGAGCGCCCAGAGGGTCCACTGCGATTGGACAAATGGAACACAGGGTGAGGACTCGGCCCAACTGGTAGAGGAGAGTGTTCACTGAGGTGCAGGCGGGTGCATGTGTCACCTTGCCACCGTCCCAGGAGACCTGGCCAGCCTTATCACTTTGTAGGCATTTGAGATGCACCGATTCTACAGCAGACCCCCAGACAGAGACCCCAGTCACAGCTGGCACAGGGAATGGGCCAGGGACCTGGAGAAAGGAGCAGAGGGCAGGCGAGGTTGGAAATCAAACAATACCTCAGAATTGGCAGGACGGAGTCCTGTGCTAGTGCTGGAGGTTTGTAAGGATGGGCACGGAGAAACTGCCCCTGATTCTCACATCAGTGCCAAGTCCTGGGTCATGACTAAGGCCATCACCCATGGGCAGTAGACAAACCTCAGCCATTTGCAGAAGTCTCTGTCCATATCTACAGCTTCCTGATCTGCAACTCAGGCCACAGCCCCCTGCCTGTTGTCGGATGAAGCCATAGACTCTCTGAGGTGGGTTCTGCCCAGGTGACATTGTCCTCCTCCACAGGAGCTGTTCAAGAAAGTGGTGCCCTGGGACTGCCTGGGCTCCGTCTGGACCCACAGAAACAAAACGGGCAATGAACATCTGGTGCCCACCGTTCGGGCCACCGTCACACATTTCAATCTCGTGGCCGAATGTGTGATCACCTCCTGCCTCGGGGACCCCAGCATGAAGGCTAGAGACAGGGCCAGCATGGTGGAGCACTGGATCCAGGTGGCCAGGGTAAGTGTGAGAGGGCAC
>NW_022900944.1:23041315-23042902 GCF_012274545.1 Fukomys damarensis
CTCACCTGGAGCAGACGTGGAGCCTCCCTTGCTCCTTCCCCTTGCTCACGGGGAGCATCCAGAGCCCTGCAAGGCAGAAACGGAAGGTGAGGGACGCAGCAGTCTGGAAGGCTTCCGTGGCTTTTGGTTGGGCACTCGGATTCCCAGAACTGCAGGGATGTCTCTTCTGTGCCTGACAGGTCACTGGGAAGTGACTAACACTGCCCAGCTTTCCTCCTTGCAGCTCCTGCTCCATATCCGGAGCAACACGGGCCAGCTCTGCAGCCAGAGCCAGCACCAGAGAAACAGCCTCCTCTGGAGACAGGAGAGAAGCAGAAGCCAGCTCCACAGCACTCCTGTGTGTCTTCTGCGGCTGAGAAGGGTGGATCCCTGCAGAAGGTGCTGCTCTTGGCCTTCTCTCCCAAGCTGCTGGCAGAACAGCTCACCTTGATGGACGCAGTGAGCAGCTGAGCTCTGTGGGCCAGGGCAAGGGTGGCCCACTCTTCTGGCACGGACCTTCTCAGTCCTGACATTCCCAGATTGCCAGATCAAGGTTCCTCATTCTACAAACTGCGTCACCTCTGCTCGTCTCAGCCCCGAGCCACTCCTGGCCTCGTGCGGATGTAGACACTAGGACAGGGCACCCCCGTACCCGCTTCACAAAGTGCCCAGAGGGTCCACTGAGATTGGACAAATGGAACACAGGGTGAGGACTCAGCCCAACTGGTAGAGGAGAGTGTTCACTGAGGTGCAGGCGGGTGCATGTGTCATCTGCCACCGTCCCAGGAGACCTGGCCAGCCTTATCACTTTGTAGGCATTTGAAATGCACCGATTCTACAGCAGACCCCCAGACAGAGACCCCAGTCACAGCTGGCACAGGGAATGGGCCAGGGACCTGGAGAAAGGAGCAGAGGGCAGGCGAGGTTGGAAATCAAACAATACCTCAGAAGTGGCAGGACGGAGTCCTGTGCTAGTGCTGGAGGTTTGTAAGGATGGACACGGAGAAAATGCCCCTGATTCTCACATCAGTGCCAAGTCCTGGGTCATGACTAAGGCCATCACCCATGGGCAGTAGACAAACCTCAGCCATTTGCAGAAGTCTCTGTCCATATCTACAGCTTCCTGATCTGCAACTCAGGCCACAGCCCCCTGCCTGTTGTCGGATGAAGCCATAGACTCTCTGAGGTGGGTTCTGCCCAGGTGACATTGTCCTCCTCCACAGGAGCTGTTCAAGAAAGTGGTGCCCTGGGAATGCCTGGGCTCCGTTTGGACCCACAGAAACACAACGGGCAATGAACACCTGGAGCCCACCGTTCAGGCCACCGTCACACATTTTAATCTCGTGGCCGAATGTGTGATCACCTCCTTCCTCGGGGACTCCAGCATGAAGGCTAGAGACAGGGCCAGCGTGCTGGAGCACTGGATCCAGGTGGCCAGGGTAAGTGTGAGAGGGCACTGGCCATTTCCTCTGGAGATCTGCCATCTGCCTCTCCTCCATCAGCTCTTAGGATTGTAGGCATGGTCCCTAAGATGCTGTGTGGTCCCTGGTCCCTGCCTGTCGTGGGCACCCTGACCTAGACCCGCCTGTGATGTGGGTGTGGGGGTGC
>NW_022900944.1:23043323-23096847 GCF_012274545.1 Fukomys damarensis
CCATATTGCCCCTCCCTCCACACAAGATTTCCTTCCTTCTTTCCTAGGAGTGCCTAAGGCTCAGGAACTTCTCCTCACTGCATGCCATCATCTCTGCTCTGCGGAGCACACCGGTACATCAGCTGAGCAGGACCTGGGGAGAAGTACCCAGGTGAGCCTGGCTTTCTCCATGCAGACACCAGGGCACACTAGGGCCATTCTATCATCATAGATCTGACTCTACCTCCTACAGGACCCCGGAGGGGCTGGGAAGCCAAGAAAACAGAGGGTCGTAGTGGCCTTGTAGGTGGGATGCCTAAGCTTCCCTGCCTTCTCAGGCCAGGGTTTCTGTCTCAGGTCATTGCCTTTTCTCTTTGCTGAGACAAAATACCCGATGCCCCAAGTTCAAGTAGGAAAGGTTTAATTTGCCGCAGAGTATGCAGAGTCAGTCTCAAGTTGGCAGGCTCCAGGCAGGGAGAATGGCAGAGGAGCACTGAAGAGGAGAAACAGCAGATGGCAGGGCAGGGCAGGGCAGGCCAAAGAAAACAAACCAGCAGAGAAGCGAGGATGCAGCAGCAAGCAGCAAGCAACAGCAGCCCTCTTCCTGTCGCTCGTACTCTGTCCCGGGTACATGCCATTCGGGAGGGCAACACTCAGCCAGGGTGGGCCTTCCCATTACGCACACCCACAAGTGAGCCAACCCGTGAGCGGACTAATGTAGTAGGCACACTCCACTGATTCCAGCATGACACACTCTCGATCCAGCCACCTCTCAGAAGCCTGACCTATGACCACATGGGGCTTTGAGGGGACATCTAGACACCAGCCATAGCAGTTACTTCACCGCCAGGCACAGCTCTACACGAGTCTGTAAGTGAACACTAGACAACAACAGAACTGAATCCATAACTGCCAAAACTGCCAAAACTGCCAATCAACTGAAACGGGGAGGAGGCCCAGGGGGTCAAATGCAAGGTCCTGTCCCGGTCCGGCGACTCCCTTACGTGCTAATGGATCCCAGTTCGAAACGCTCACTCGGGCAGTCTGTGTCCTTTAGGTTCTCAAATAAAATGAATTTGAACTCACACCTCCTATTATTCTGCAACTCCTCCTCACTGTTTCCCCCTCTCAAACAGGAAAAGCTTCCTAAATTTCCAAGAGTTGTGTGCCAAGGACAGTGCAGAGAGCAGGAATCTGCTCACAAAGGTAAATTGGAGGCTGGGATGGGGGCTGAAAGTGTTTGAAGCAGAGAGAAAGGGGTGAATTTGGAAGAGATTCTGTGCCAGATGTGGTTGTTTTCCTCACTGAAAGCTTGAGAAATTCCAGTTGTGCCTTCTGGAATCATAGGAATGGCTGTATTTCTGCTTCACGGGGCTGAAGGCTTGGGAGCACACGAGGCTTAAGGGATGTCACTGGGCTCTTCAGGAAGGGTTCATGAGCGTCCAGGATCAGCAGGTCTCTGGCTGCCATGCTGGTCCCTGCTGCTGGAAAGTAGCTTCCCCCATGCACTTGGGAGGCTGTGCTAAGGCTTCCTTACTCCAGCACTTAAGCCCCAGAATGTTTTAGGAAATCAGGGCCTGTGCCTCTTCAGTCTTCACTCTACCTCTGACACAAGGGAGCACCCTGACTGCGATGGAGAAATCCTGTTGGGACAGGTGTTCCAAGGGCAGCTCAGCTCCTGTCCCAGTGGGTACACTTGGGACTGATTCGTGGGTGTGCTGTCCTTCCCCTCTGCTCCTCTGAGCACACAATGGGTCTTCAGATTCCTTCTTCAGTGCCCAGTGGGCAGCAACACTGTCTCCCGATAGATATGAGAACTACCTTGGGGACTCGGGAATTCAGTGGTGGATCCTCACTGATCAGATCTCAGATTCTGTTTCCCAAGGAATTATGCCATGTCCCTCGGAGCTGACACCTTGGGAGGCCATATTCTACATGGCCCAGCAGAGGCTCTGTCTAAAGGACTCCTTTGGGGGACTCACAGGAGGAGGTGAAGTTGGGCATGGCCTCCAGTCTAGCTGTGGGGCAGCGACTGCAGGTGGTCTGGCACAGGCGGGAGCTTCTCAAACATGCCGTCTGAGGCTCACTGCTCCATTCCACGGTGCATGGGCCTGGACACTCATCAAGGGCCCGAGCATGGGACAGTGGTCAGGGGTGGTGCTGGGACGTGGGCTGAAAGAAGCTGAGACTTTACTTCCAGCTGGCAAGAGGAGCTGGCTTCTCTCATACTGCTCTAGGAAAGTCACTGACTAACCTCATCACCTAGAGAGGGGAAAAATAAGTGAACTGTTCAGGCAGCACAGTGTGGCAAGGACCAAGAGTTGGGGCGCTTTCTCCGGGATGTTCCCCAGAGTGGTGAAGATGAGAACAATAATTATATAAAACGGAGCCCTCAGGAGATGCTGTGAGGCAGGTGTACGTCGAGCCCAGGAAGCGCATTCAGGGTTGCCAGGCCCCATACCCAGAGCGACTAACCAAGGGAGCATGGGCGCTGGGAATGAATCTGCAAGCATATTCGAGTGGCAACAGAGCTATACAAGCGGACAGGAGCCAGATATGCAGGGTCTCCGCTCAGGGAGACAGTTATATAAGGGGAGAAAATTCTCAACCACCCTGTCTGACCTGGCAGGAGGGACTCTCCAAGAAGGCCACCCTGGAGAACAACCCCCACAGAGCACAGATGGTGCAGCAGCAGAAGGGCAAGGTGAGTGTTCGGTGGCAGGGAGGGTTCTGGGAGTCAGAGGACAGGAGAGACTCCCGTCCTCCCAGGACATTCCCCAGAGAGTGCAGGGTGCCTTCCTCCTCCAGCCTTTCTCTGCTTTGCTGGAGGTGCCTCCATTGGAGAGGCCAGAGGAAGACTTGGAGGAGCTGCACACAGAGCAGATACGGGCTAGAGGTGGAGATGGGCACACCATCAGGGGAGCCACGTTAGTTATGGTGGCACATGCCCGCCATCCCAGCACTCTGGGAGGCTGGGGCACAAGGATCACGAGTTCAAGCCCAGTTTACACAAATCGATGACTTAGCAGGGCCCTGTCCCTAGGTGAAAGATAAGAGAAGGTTGGGCCAGTGGCTTGGTGCAAAGGCCCTAGTTTCAACCCTCGGTATCATAAAAGGAAATCAAGTACCGTGAGGTAAGTAGCGGTGTTTGGTGTCCTAGGAAGCCAGGCAGGAAGGCAGGAGTGAGAGAATTGGAAGGGCTTAGTTTGGTGTCCCAGAGGGGGACAGGAGACACCTGTGTGAAATGTCAGGGGGCCTGACTGGGAGCTGGGCAGGGGACTCATCATCTGTACCACCCATGGCACAGGGCACCATCCCCTTCCTTGCCACATTCCTCACTGAGCTGGTGATGCTGGACACTGCGATGAAGGACCACGTGGACATGAGTGGCCCTCGGGGAAGCAGTTTGGGGACAGGATCCTGGGGCTTGGAAGGGAAGGCCCTTGTGCTGAACCCGTAGGCGCTGGCACTCAGCAAACCTACTCTTGAGATCCTCACAACTGCCCTGTGTGCTGGAGCCTTCAGGTCTGTCTTGCCTGGGAATGAAGGACCCTGCAGTGCCCCCAAATCCCTCTTTTCCAAGTCCTGAAGCGGCAGAGCTGCCTTCCTGCAAAGCTGCACAGGGCCTTGCTGAGCTGGACTCAGCCTCTCCTTCAGATGGTGGCCAAGGGAGGAGAGACAAGTGGAGACCCCAAGGCCAGGAAGCACCTACAGGGCCAGTACTCCCTTCCTCTGCGAGGCCACAATTTCCGGTCTGACATCAACGGGCACTTGATGGGAGCCTCAGCTCCCATGGGCGTCCTCTCCAGCGCCCAAACCTGACTGGGGACCTCGCCCTCCTCTGTGCACTCCCGATGCTAGTGGGCCCTGCCATGATTCCACCATATCCAAGGGTGGAAAAGGGCTGGCTAGTCACGGTTCGGTCTTTCTCATGCACTCTTGCTATCTGCCTTGCAGGGGAATCTCGTCAACTTTGAGAAAATTACAAAGGTAAGCAGCTGTGTCCCGCAGTTCCACGAGGGCAGGAAGGCAGAATTCCTCCTGGCAGGACATTCCCTGGCTTCACCCTCTGCATCTTTGCTCCATTGGGAGGGTTTTGTAAACACAGAAAGATGAAAACCATCCCAATGAGGTGTGTGCTTAGGAGACTGGACACATGTACAGCCAGCTGGACATGGGGTTGTCTGCACCCAACTCTGAGAGCGGTTTAGAGATCGGGCGGGATTGAGAAGATCAGGGACAATTAAGAAAATCACCCTGTAGACCAGCCCTGGACTCTTCCTGCATTGATCACAGCCCTCACCTCATTTCCGGTGCAAGCCCTCTCAGTACCCCGCCGTCTGTTCCTCTCGCCCCAGGAAGCCAAAGTTCTCCAGGAGATACAGCTGTTCCAGGTGGCAGCGAGTAAATATAATTTTCAGCGTGAGGAGAAGGTTGAGGTCTGGTTCCACTCGAGGGAGTGGCTCAGTGAGAACGAAAGGTGAGCACCAGGCAGGACTCGTGTGAAAGCCCAGGGGTGGGGAGGCTGTCCCTGGCTCACAGCTGCAGAGAGCCCGTGGCCACAGCTCCATCGTCGTCCACACACCCTGCAGCATGGTGACTGCTGGGGCACCGGGACTCGGGCTGCTGGGCAGGCCCTGGTAGGGAGACTTGAGGTGAGGCTCTCCATGGGCTCACAGGTTCCTCTCTGTCCTCAGCTACAGCCTGTCCTGCCTTCTGGAGCCCCGACAGTGGCGGGACAACAGCACACTCAGGAACAGGAAGATTTCATCATGAATCTCAGGAACCACTGACTGCCCGAGCTCTCAGGGCCAGGCAGACTCAGCACTCGGGGAAGTCTGGGCTGTGAGCTCCAGAGACGGAGAACTCACTTCCAGCTCCACTCTGACCGGCCTGGGAACAGGGTGGGGCGCCTCGCTGCTCTGCTCCTCAAGGCCCCGTTGTCACTAATTTGATTTGCACATCCAGTGCCTTTCTCTTTTTCGCATATCTTTAACTTCTCTAAGCTTCTTGTATTTCTCAGTGTTTTTACTCAAATTAATATAGATAGGTTGGTTATGCATTGTGTTTTAGTCTTTTCTGTGATTTTTTCACTATAGGTCAATAGTCTGTGGGTTCCTTGAGGTCAGGTCAGTTGAGATCGTTGAATGTATTTCATTTTCTGCTATTAAATTTGAGAATCTATCTGTCCATCTCTCCATCCCCCCATCTACACCACAGTCATGAGATATCTGTACAGCTTGAGGCAGTTGTAAATCCTGCACTGAAACAAGTTATGTGGAGCTTCCTGCTATTCGCCCGTGATGTTCTGTGATGACGCCTCATCGGGGAGGTGCCCAGGTGGCGTCTGTCTGACTCTCTCCTGCGCTTTCTTGCCTGGCTTTTAGAATTCAGCTTCCAGTCCTCTCGTGCTACAGGTGTCACCCTCTCCTCGCAGTGTTTCCACATTCGTGATGTTTCCTCACGACAGATCCGTTAAATCCTAAGAACACAGCCACAGCATGTCAGCAGGGAAAACGCCTAAGTGTTTATTGTGTATGCTAGATCAAGCACTTTCCACACCTTCTCAAAATTGGGGAGAAGAAAGTATTTCCCAATGTCTTTTAGAGGCACACTATACCCTGGTACCAAAGCCAGACCAGGGTGTACAGGGAAATTATAAGCCAACATCTCTCACAACCATATCAATTCTAAACCCAATACTCACAAGCTAAACTCGGCAGTATATTGTCAGAACCATTTGCATGATAGTGTGGAGTTTCTCCCTGTGATGCCAGCCATGTCTGATTACATTTAAGGCGGAAACGCGATGCCATGCATTAACAGAATTAAGACGTACACACCTCAGGGTCATGTCACCTGACTGCAGAAGGAACTCGCGCTCACGTTATGCATCTTTTTATGCTAAATGCTCTAAGCAAATCGAGTAGTACAGAATGTAAGTCAACACAACAAAGGTCATTGTCATAAGCCCACAGCTGTCATCCCCCGGTGAAAAGCTGAAAGCCTTTAAGGTGAGAAACAAGACAAGGATACTCACCGTCAACACTGCTACTCAGTGCTGGAAAAGCACTGAGTGCTGGAAATGCACTGGTGCTGGAAATACAAGTCCGAGCAATGAAGCAAGAAAAAGAAATTAAAGTCATCCACATAGAAAACTGCAGAAGAGAAAAACATATCCACATATGTTATCCACATAGAAAACTGTGTGGGAGGAAGGGGAAACAGGCCAGTGGGGAGGCTGGTGACTCCCCCACTAGCCTCTGAGGCGGAGCGGCTGGCTCTGGCCTGTAGGTTTGAGGGGGATGCTGGTGACCGTGCACCTTCTTAGTGAGATGCCCTTCTCCTTCTGATCTCCAAGTGGCCACAGAACACAGCAAGGTCCTGGCCACATTCAGGCTTCCTTGGGGCCTGCATAACGGGAGCCCAACTTGGCGGCCGCACCCTTTCCTCCTAACAAAGCTCATGTGTATCTGCTGTCCCTGCTTCCTGCCTGTGGGGCCTGCAGTGACCAACAGGGTAATTTCACAATACAGATCGTCATTAAATGACAGTGACCACAGCCACTCCCCACAGCTCCCCAGGCATCACCTCTTGGTCTGTCCCATGCTGTGTAAGGGTCATCAGCCAGGAAGTGGCCAAGATAGACGTCAGCCAGGCCCAATTACCTGCCAGGGCCCAGGCTTCTGGCCCTCCATCCTGCCTCTCTGGGCTTCCTGTTATCCAGTTTGAAGGGGAGGCTGGCTCCTCTCTCTTTCTGGCCCCAGCAGGTATGAGCTTGAGTCTGGCTGCATTCAAACCAGGTGACATCCAAATCCTTGACCTCATCCTTGTAGCCAGGCTGTATCAGGCTTGTTAAAGGTCTTCAAATCCCAGAAGAGTCCCAGGAGGCAGCCTGTTACTGTCGCTGGTCTGTACAGAAAGAAATGAGGGTTAGAGAGGCCCCCAGCTTGTGAGAGGAAATGGCTGTGGGAGGGTCCCTGTGGGGCTCAGCCTAGCTCCCTCTACAGATGGTCTCTGGTGGATGAGGCTCAGAACCCGCCCAGTTCCCCACACTTATCTTTCACAACCCAACTGATGGCACCACCGAGCAGGAAGAAAGAAGCCACAGGAAGAGGTGTGGAGAGGGCAGGGGGAAAACAGGCTGCTGAACAGAGCTCAGGAACAGAGGACCTGCTGGCCACAGGGCTCTGCCTGCCACGGATGGAGACACCCAGGGTCCTGTGGGCCCTGCTCCTCTTGCTCCTATCCTCAAGTAAGTGCTGGTACCTCTGCCCCTTCTGCAAAGCCTGGGAGACCCTGTGCCAAAGATGGGCCCAGGGCAGGGCAGACAGAGATCCTAGGGCAGGCAGGGGTAGGGCAGAAGGATGAGGAGCTGGGTGGTCTGAGATGTGTCCACCATGACCGCCTCTGATGTCATGACCACCTCTCCTCCAGCCTTGTCTCTCTGGGCCAGTCTTGCGGTCCTGGTGAACCTCGTCAGTGTGTCTCAGGCCCCCATACTGCCATGTAGACTGGATGGTGGAGGAGGCTCCCTCATCCCAGATGTAGCTTCTTGACAGACCTGGCTCTGGGGTATGGGTGGGCTGGGGCAAGCTACTCAGGAGCTCTCTGGGCTCCTAGGGAAGACGACTGGATTCTCTGGAAGCTGAGACTGGACAGGGCTTGCACCCACTCCACTCACATGTCCACATCTTGCCACAGCACCACTGTCCTCAGTGACAAGGGCCAGGATCCAGAACCTCCCGCCCTCCTCCCTCCCAGACACACTGTCTCTGGAGGCAGCTGAAGGTCTTCCTTGCCCTTGCTGCCCTCTCTCCCAGGACAGCCCCTTGACATCCCTCACCATCTGGCCTTTCTCGGGGGCTCATCAGCAGCTCTTCTGTCCCCTCCCTGGTGTTCGTTCACATCTGAGCTCCTGGTGGGCTCCTCTGGTTTGCCCTAGCTTCAGCAAATGACTTGCATGTCTCCCTGGTGTCTGTCCTGCATCTGGCCGTGTGACACTGGCCACAGGGATCAACCTCTTTAGGCTTCAAAGGACTCTTCAAATGCTGGGAGATTCAGTGATGGGTGAAGTTCAGTTTCTGGCTCAAAACAGGGCAAAAAATGGAGGTGCTGTTCAAGTGCTGGGCGGGGACAGGTACAGGCAACCCTGGATGAAATGATATCTAAATCACTGGTGGTGGCCGTGACCAGGTACCAGGGGCCCCATCAGGGCTCGGGGCCTTCACAAGAGCTGTTACCCATTGGTACGTCCCTGAATGGTGTGCACACTCGGGCAGGGCAAGGCCACAGCCATCTGAAGGACACGTGAAGCCTGGAGGGTTCACATCTAGAGGTGGACCCTGCAGTTGTGGGTGTTGCTCCATTTGCCTGTCCACTGATCATCCACGCACTCCTTCCCCCATTCATCTACTCGTTCCTTATTCGTTCCTCTGAGAAGCCCAGGGGGGGGTCCTCTGCGCTGTGCCAGGCCCTGTGTTGGTACTGCCACCCGAATGGTCTAAGAAGGTACCCAAAGCTGAGGTGAGTAGCTTAACCTACCCTGAATATAGATTGTTAGAGGCTGCCCGACTCCCACTGTGGAAAAAGAGTTTTCAGGACCAGTTAGTAAGAGGCACAGGAAGGGTTTACCAGGCAGAGATTTTAGTCCACACTCAAAACATAGAGTGCCAGCCCTCAAGAGAGAGAGGCACATTGTGAGCTGGAGCCGAATACATCTCCGGGGTCCTGGGAGTGTCTCAGGACGGGTGACCTCTGATGTGTGTCCCTACTGTGTGTCAGTTACTGTCTGGCAGGCTATGTCAGAGCGCAAGCCACTTCACTGTGTTTCAGGTCGAGATTTGCTGCCCACTAATACTGCTGCTTCCTCGAGGGTGGAGGAAGGGCCGTTCACAGAGGAAAAGGACAGGTCCAGAGCCCAACTTACAGGCTTATTGTGTCTCTAAGACCTTTAGGATTTTTTAAAAATGTGTTTCCTAGAAGGGAAAAGTTTGCAGAGTAACTTTGATGGGCTAAAGCTGTAGATTTGCTTGTTTTTGTACTGGGGATCAAACTCAGGACCTTGTGCTTGCAAGGCAGGCGGCACCACTGAGCTAAATCCCTGGCCCAAGTATGGTACAGTTTTAAAATTCCAATTTCCTTGTCTCCTTTCCATCTATCATTTATTTCTTCTATCTTACCTCAGAACCACGTCGTCCCTGCCCCAAGGGGCCCCAGTCCAGCTGAGTGAGAGCTGCTTCAGTCTCAAGGAGTGACAGGAATCAGCATCTGGGGACTGGGCTGTTAGGACCGAGCAGGGGACAGATGTATGCCCCCATAGGCAATGTGGCTTTCATGAAGGGCAGCTTTACAAGCTGGTGGGTGCAGGGTCATACACCTGTAATCCCAGCATTCTAGGAGGCTGAGGGAGGATGATCACAATTCCAGCCCAGCCTGGACAACTTAGTTTCATGACCTAGAGATCCTGTCAAAACTTTTAAAAATAAATAAATAAATAAATAACATGGGCCAAGGATGTAGGTTAGTATGAAAGCCCTGGGCTTAATCCCCAGGCCACCAAAAACAGGTAGGGGGAAGGGCACTTTTCAAAGGTGTGGACTGGGAAAAGGAAACAACAATGCAAAAAGAAAAAAAGAAAAGATAGTTTGCCTGAGGGAAGATCTCAGTACTCTTGAGACTGAGGAGCATGGGAGAGTTGGGAAGGAAGGAAAAATGGCTGCTGATGTGTGTAGAAGAAGGGTTGTCAAATGCCTGCTCTGTCTGCCTCCTGCCCCCTGGCTCCAGTCTACTGCCCACAGCTGAGCCCATATGGGACGCTGAGCAGGGAGAGTGGTGGGTGAAGGTGGTGGTGTCTGGAGGGCTGAGGTGGCCTCTTCCCACACTCAGTACCAGTTCAGAATCTACTTGGCTGGGCCAGATGCAATTTTGTCTGTGCTGCTCTGCACGGGTTCTTGCCAAAAGCTTCCTGTCAGTGAGTTGTGAAATGCAGGGCAGGATGGGAGGGCAGCAGGGCGGGAGAACAGGAGGGAAGCTCTGGTCTCAGCCATCCCGTGCCCTGCACCTGTCCATAACCCCTGGGGCAGACAGTGGGGTTGGGAGAAATGTCGTCTCCCCTTGAGGCAACAACTTTAACTCCACCCTCCTCCCCTTCCCTCTTCCGTCTTTCTTTTTCTTTCCTCCTCCTTTCCAATTCTCTCCCTTTTACTTAAAATGCAACCACATATCCATCACGGACTGCTCCTCTAGCACCTACCTTTTCCCCAACAATCAACACATCATAAATACCTTCACAAGCTAGAAGTAGCTTAGGTGACTTCAGATAAGTCCCAGAAGTTGCAGTCTTCGTACAAAGTACAATTTTTAGTTATGATTCCTTGTGTCTTTTCTCTTTTATTTTTCTATCCTACCTCACAACTATATAAAAAATAAGGTGAAAATCTCTTCAAGATATATCAAATGAATTATTTCATTTGTATACATTTTTAATTCATCTCCATACAGTAATCCCAGCACTGGGCAGGCTGAGGCAGGAGGATCACCATGAGATCTAGACCAGACTGGGCTACACAGTGAGTTTAAGGCCAGCTTGCACTACAAAGTAAGACCCTGTCTCAAAAACAAACAAAATAAAACAAAACAAAAAAAGGATCTGCATACAGCTGAGCATAGTGCCACACTCCTATGATCCCAGCTACTCAGTAGGCTGAGGCAAGAGGATCACAAATTCTAGGCCAGCCTGGAAAATTTAGCAAGACCATGTCTCAAGAAATTTTCTTTTAATATATGCATAGAAAATTTAAGAGTGGTAAACTCTGGGGTATAGGGTAGGATCTGCAAGAAAAGTGACTTTTACTTTTTCATGATGTGTAGTTTATCAGTGGTGGTGAATCTATGGCATTTGTGCTGTTTGTTATCACTGAAAGTTTTGAAAGATTTGCCATCACTGGCTTAGGTTTTTTTAACTCTGTGCATGTATTACATGTATTGGCTACTCACTGAAGTGTAAGGTTTAAAACCCTTAACAGCAGGCTCCGTTAAGAGATTAGCAGTACTGATAAAAGATAGCAACACTGATAGAAAAAAACCTCTGAGGTAAAGGACATTCGCTCCTCCTGGTGAGTACAGACTCCTTGCCTAAAGCCAAAGGCCTTCTGTTAACCAGAAGAAATGGTCTTGTCAAAACTGCAACTGTAACATATAATTTTTTAAAAATACAGGTTCTCCCCAGAAGAACTACAAGGCACTCAATGATTCAGGAAAGACATTCTCTAGATAATCACATTTGCTGCCCAGATCCTCTTTCCACATCCTCAAACCCTTACAAAACCCCAATCTCTCACCCTAAAGGTGCAATTCCTCTCTTGGAAACTCACCCACTGTCTCTCTTGAAAGTGTGCCCTGACCAAAATGAATTCCTTGCCTGTTGGTAAACTGCTTGTACTGCCTGTGTCACTGATGCGCTGGCTGCCTTGCGTGGCATGATCTTTGGAGAGAGAGAGAGAGAGAGAGAGAGAGAGATGCGCAGACACAAACACACACCAATACATGCCTATGTCTTAGAATAAAATTCTCACCTCCTGGAATAGATAATAGACTGATGGGCCATTTCCTTTGTGTGTATTATCTCTAATATTCCGCTAAAAGGAAGATATTATCTATCAGCTCTTCTTTGCTGATGAGAAGATACAGCCTTAGTTTGCTGTATTCTCTACATACTGCAGGAAGTAGTGTAAGAGATAGTTGATTGAGTTAGCTTTAAAAGTGTTAACTCTAGAGCCTGGGATTTAGCTCAGTGGCAATGTGCCTGCCTCACAAGTGCAAGGTCCTTAGTTTGATCACTGGTGGTGGTGGGGTTTAATAGGATGAGTCATCTAGTGTAATTGTTACCATAACTAAGTTGGGGACGCCTTACTGAGGAATTACTGATCCAAACTCCCCTCTGTGCTGAAAAAAGCAATTGGCTGAGCCAGTTTGCTTCAGTTTTTCTCTACTTTTTTTTTTTTGGTACCGGGGATTGAACTCAGGACCTTGCGCTTGTGAGGCAGGCAGTGACACCCCTGAACTAAATCCCCAGCCTATCAGTTTTTCTCCACTGATGGGTACAGTTTGCCCAGTTTGCCCCTGGAGTCTCATGGAGCCCCACTCCAAAAATGTCCTTAAAATTATATATTATATATAACTAAGTTGGCCATGATTAAAAGTTTATAGGGGCTGGGGATTTAGCTCAGTGGTTGTGCCGCATGCCTCTCAAGCACAAGGACCCAAGTTCGATCCCTGGTACCAAAAAAAAAAAAAAATTTATGCTTTCTCTGTCTAAGACAATTAGGTTTTCTTAAGATATTGAGATGCCATTGGTTAAACTTACAAAGCTAGATTCAAAGGCAAAGTTTCTATATTTTACTAAGATAGTTTTTCTTGTGTTTTCCATTGTTAGGCTTTGGGTTACTAAAAACTGAGCTTTAAGAGTTAAAGCTTAAGTATTGGCCCATAAAATGTTTTCAATAATCAGTTTATGATTGGTTAAATAAACAATTATTATCTTAATTTATAACACAACCAGTATATCGGGGACTAGAGATACATCTAAAAGCAAACTATGTGGTGATTATGAGCTTTGAAGTTAAACTTATAAAATTAAAGTTACCAAGATCAATAGATTCAAAGTAACTAATAGATGCTCTCTTTTATATAATGTACATGTATACCTTAGACATATAAAATGATTAAAATTTGGCTTTTCTTTAAATTTTATCCTGCCATTTACAATTTGGTCTATATCTATTGGCTTTGATTGAATAAACATTTTGCTATTATATAAATAAAATACATACATGTTGGGTAATAAAGTCTATTCATAGTTATCAACACCACTGTCTAAATTTTTGTTTTGTTTCATTTTGTTTTTTGAGACAGAATCTCACTGTGTAATTCAGGATGGCCTTGAATTCACTATTTAGCCCAAGCTGGCCTTGAACTCATGCTGATCCTTCTGCCTCATCCTGCCTAGTGCTGAGATTACAGGCACACACCACCATGTCCAGACATCACTTCCTAGTTTACAAGAGCTCTAAAGATGTCCTTCAATTCCTGTCAGTAAAGTTACACACCATAAACCTATTAAAAGAGTCAAAATTTTGCTTAAAATTTAAAAAATCATGTAAATATATGTAAAGATACCTATATAGCTATGATGCTAATTAGTACTAACCTCATGATATATTAAGTGTATTTGTGTTTTCCAAATGTATTAAGTGTACAGACCTTCAAAGATGCAAAATTGAAAAAACCTTATTAGACTAATGACTTCCTGGCTAAAGTTATTTATGGTGGTAAGTTTCTTCAGGCTTCAGCTACTCGCTTTCCCTTACTTGTTTTCCAGCTGCTTGTGATACAGTGTGCATGCCAATCCAATATGAGACAGCCAGTCAGATAATGTGGATAGATTTTCATGCTTGTGTAATTGTTATATACAGTAACTGTTACAAGAGTTAAAGATACTTAAACACTGTGCAGAAAATGTCATTAGACAATGTCACTCCAATAGTTAGAGATTGGGCATTAATAACCTATATTCTATAAACAAATATATTTTACTTAAACAATACTCTATTAAAAATAACAAATTTTGGGCTGGAGATTTAAATCAGTGGCACCACCCCTGCCTTGCAAGTGCAAGGTTGTGAGTTCAATGGCTAGTGGGGCGGAGGGGGAAGAAATTTAGGTAAAAGTTTCTTTATGTCATTTAATATTTTATAATTAAAGATAACTGGCTAAAAAGTTATTTTATGCTAGAATGGAAATTTAAACATGTTTCAGAGATAATAACAAAACCTAATTGTTCAGTGGGAAGGGTAGGGAAAAGGAAATAAGGCACAAGAAAAAATATGAGAAAAAGAAAAAATGGAAACAAAGTCTTTGTAAATAGGGAAGGGTGGAGGGGGTGAAGGGAGGGCAGGGGTAAGGGGAAAAAATGAGAACTGAGATCTGTCATGTAAAGGTACAAGATCCCAATGATGAATGTAACTGTACTGTATACTTAAAAAGCACCAATAAACTCAATATGATAAAGAAAACTAATTGTTCAAATAAATATAATAATGTCATCATAACTGTCATGCTAAAATGCAATGTTTCTCTTTATCTCAAATTTTCTCTATAAAACTTTAAAATTGTTATCTGTTAGCATTTACAGAAATTAGACTCCTAAGACAACCAATTGGTAAAAAATAAGTTCTCTGGTCATGCTTTATATTTCAAGGTGCTTGATATCTAGTTTCTTTTTCTTTTTCTTTTTCTTTTTGGTGTGGGGGATCTAACTCAGAACCTTGTGCTTGCAAGGCAGGTGTGATGTCGCTGAGCTAAATCCCTGGCAAGGTGCTTAATATCTAGATAAAATAGTTAAATCTACTGCTCCCGCTACAATACTGGTATAACTAAACTTCCCAGTGTTCAACAATTAAGGTTTGGAGATAAAGCTAAAAGGTAACTGGGTTAAGAAGACAGCCAATATTTTGGCACTGGTCCTTTAAGATCAGCGAGGACCCTGGATATAAGGACAACTTTCTATAGGATCCTACAGCTCTGGTGAGTCGCCCAACCTCCTGAGCAGGGAGACTGTTGGACCCCAGAGGACAGGAGTCAACCAATGTACAGTTGTGCCAAGAGGAGGGTCACTAAAGAAAGGAATGTCTCCCATGCTTCCGCAGGAGGCCAAATGGTCAAGCAAGACCATGACCCTTTCTGGCAGATGACGCCGACAGAGGTGCTGTGAGGCTCTGTACAGGGTTCCAGAAATAACACCTGAGGAGCCTTAACTGACCTTGATAGTGAGAAGTTAATTTTGATTAGCACAGATCTCACTTTAACTTGGTCTTAAGCAGCCAGAGGAAGAGATAACCAAAAGATGAATAAACCGGTAATAATAATAATAGGTTAGTCAGGAAAGGGGGCTCCGATAACTGCACTGGCCACGGGTGGAATTGCCAGCGACACCTTTACTTAACCACTCTTATGATTTAACCAGGCTGGAAAGCCACAGTAACATCTATAAAAGCTCAACAACAGTCTTTAAATTTCTTAGCTAAAATTAGAGCTCTCCATCTTCCTACAGCAAAAACTGGAGGGATTTGTGCACTAATAAAACCTTGTGTCTTTTAAACAATTCAGATCAGGTTTAAAATTTTTTAAAGCAATAAAAGAAAGGTTAGACTTATAGATAACCTCTGTAAACAAACTAGGACCCTGCTGGTTACCATCTCTATTCCACTCCCTTAAAGATCTTATCTAAACCTTACCCCTTCATCCAATTTTCCTTTTCATTCAGGTTCTTGTTTAAGTCACGCATTTTTGACAAAAGTTGCATTTAATTTACAATGTAATTTTTGGGGGGTGTGCATTAACCTCTTCATAAAATTTGTTTCTCCTCACCTAGAGATTGTCAAACTCCAAATGGTCACACAGATAGGGCCAATGATGATTGTGCCACGCTCTTACCATGATTCACTTGATCAACCTTTTAAAGAGTCTGTGACTGCTGAACTTCTAACACAAAGCCCCCTTAGATTAGTCATCTGGAGAAAAATCCCTGGCAGTTGTTTCTCCAACATCCTCTGTTCTCCCTTAGCAGCAGTTAAGGATGCTTCTTCAGAGTGAGGAAAATGTAAAGATGGTTTATTTAGTTAGTTTATGAGTGAGGCTGTTAGATAGGGCGAACAGCAGAGATAGAATTGGGTGGTCAGCCATACCAATGGGAATTTAAATATAAATAACAAACTAGGACTTCAGACAAGAAATGATCATTCCTCAGCCAGTGTGGAATGCAGCCCCTCCCTCCTAAAAAGGAGCTAATAGCCACCCACTAAGTTCCTGAGTTCTGAGGAAATTAGAGAGCAAAATAACCAGGTCTTTCTAAGATCTCAGTTTGCCGTAAACACTTTGTAAAGGAATGGGGATGGTGAACTTAAGTTCCAATTCGTCATTTCTTTAACTTCAAAGGGCCACCTGTGACAGGTGACCATGAAACTATTAAGTAATTCCTGTGCCCTGCTTTACCTATAAGTGATTCTAGATAGAGTGGCCATGCAGCTACCTGTTTGGGACCCCTCCTAAAAATCCAGGAGCTATTCTATTCTCCTTCTTATTTCCAATCAAAACTCTCCTAACTTCCTCTTTTAGTTCTCAACTTCATGTGTATGGCACCATGAGCCAGGTACTTGTGGGATCAGTAGCTGTCAGGGCTGTAGCCACAGTTATAAAGATTACATACTCTGATATGAGACTCTAATATGAAACAGCTCAGAAAAGCCAGGCTGACTCCTTGTTGGAGGTAGTAAAGGAGTAATAGCACTAGCAGAAAAAAACTTTTATCTCCAGAACTAAGTTTTCCCCAAAGCACCTGCCAGCCTATGTATGTGTGTAGGATACTTCCTTTCAGCATGGTAACTGAGGCTTAGAGAGGGGTGGGTGGTTAAAGCTGGGACTCTGGCCCTATAAACTGTGACCTCTTCTTTAGGTGAAGTGAAGTCCACCACTGTGCCAGGAAAAGAAGAGCCAAGAAATCCCTGCCAGAGCCTCCTCAACAAGCCAGACCCATCTGATCTCTACTACTTGAACGACACTTCCCAGTGCTTTGCTGAGTGCAGGCAGGCAGGAAGCAGCTACTTCTGTGCTCCAGGGAACCTGGAGAGGTAAGAGAAATGGGAGTCTGGGGCTTCCATGTGGGGAGAGGGAGGAACACTAGGAAGGGACAAGGCCATCTGTCCCTAAGGCACCAGAAAACATTGCTCTTGTCTTATCCTTCCCCCTTGTTGCTTGACACCCAGTCCCTCACCTCTGACAACTAGAGGTCCCCACTGACCCAGGGGACACAGCAGCAAAGCAGCCTCTGTCCTTGTGGGTTGTAGAGGGGCAGAGGAGAAGCCAAACAGTGATGACTCCAGAGTGTGTTGCCCACCACTTAGGTTCACACATTCAGGTTCATTTGCTTGCTGCCAACCACATAAAAGGAGACCAGATATTTTGGTGAAAAGAAAAAAAGAACTTATTCAAAACTAAACTCAAGGAGATAGAGGGGCCCATTGGCCTCAAATCACCATTTCACTGTGCACAGGTGGGCAGAGGTCTCTCATAGTAAGGATCAGAGGCCCTCTCTCTCTCTCTCTCTCTCTCTCTCTCTCTCGCTCTCTGGACCTTGCACTTTTCAGGCAGGTGTGGCACCACTGAGCCAAATCCCCAGCCTTACTGTCCCCCTGTCTCATAACAGTTCCAGCCTTTTGGGCCAGCAGCTGTCTATTCTGTCACTTTATCTAGGCTGAGGAACAGACGGGGTGTTGGGTATGTGCTCAGCAGCAGGAAGCTTGGAGGAGTTGCTTATTTCTAAGAGAAAAAAAAAATCTAACTTCAAAGTTCCACTCCGAGATGACGGTTACATGAGCATACAAGGGCAGACACGGTGCTGGCTTAGGCCAAGGAGCGAAATCTGACAAAGCCTCACAGAGGAGGCAACCACAGAAGGACTTTGAAGAGTACACAGTTTTTCAGTTGGCTCCAGGCGATGGCAGATGATACAGCAGCACGACTGCAGAGGACTGCAATACTTTGAACCCTGAGAGTATAAAGTACTGAGACAGAGACCACAAGGGACAAGGTAGGACAGGTAAGGGACAGTATAGATATACAAGCAGGGACTAAGGAGTGACAGTTGTATAAGCTAGACCAACCCCAGGAAGCGAGGATATGACAGATTCAAAGGTTAGAAAGAGTGTGGTTAACTCTGCACTTTGGAAAGATGCTGAGGTTTAGGGAAGGATACGGGGGTGGAGATGCAGAAGGAGCATGGGGCGTGACTACAGAATGACACTGCCACCTGCAGTGAGTACTGTGCACCTGGACAGGAAAGGACTGGGGAGGTCAGATGATGTGGGGTCAACAGGACCAAGAGACAGGTGTTGATGGGGCAAGGGAGAAAGGCTTCAGTCTACAACATCTCAGGAGTCAGCTCCAAAAGTATCTCTGTCCCCTCCGCTTCTCTCCCTTCTAGTAGCAGTTGCCGACCCACAACTCCTCCAGCTGCCCACAAAAGTGCCTAGATTATGGCTGGTGCTCACTGACTATTTGCTGAAGAAATGAATGAAAACCCTGTGCTCACAGGCCTGGTGTTAGGACAGCAATCTGACTAAATCACATTCTTCCAGTCTGCTTAAAATGCCCTCATCCCCTCCAATAATTCTCAGCACCCAGAAGCTATTCTGTGGGCCCCTTTCATGCTGCTTCATGGTTAGGGTAGCATCTTGGAAAAGCCAGAGTTCTGGGGTCAGAAGATGTGGGGTTTGTCCCCAGCTCTCTCACTTAAAAGCTGTGCCAAGCACCTTGAGTGATCTGTTTTATAATCATAATAACCCTTTTGTCTCCTATATTCACAGCATTGTGCTGATTAGATCAGATGAGCAGAAAGCAGCAAGTATTTTAGGATGAAATATGTCAAATAAACCCCATAAGAATTCAGGGGGCCATCACCTCGGTGAATTTTCTGAACATTCAGAAGTCTGGAGAATGTGAAGAGATCTTTTCAAAGTGAAAAATGAGTCTTTTGAACTCATACTGCTTATTATGAAAAAAAGGCACAATGTGGAAAAATAGGTACTATGCAAACACTAGCCAAAAGAAACCTGAGTAAATATATTAAATCAGACAAGGAAAATGATACACAAGTGTTGACTTTATAATAATAATTCAACTGTACATCTATGCTTTGAATTTGTGGAATATAGGTTGTCTTTCACAACTGAAGTAATTTTTAAAGTACCCTGATGTTGTGATTCAGGATCTTTAAGATGAAGAATGCCCTTCAAAAATTAAGAAGGACACAAGATATGGATAAATATCACTTAGGGGTCCAGGGGCACAAGGCACACCTGGAGGCCACAGATATGCATAAGTCAGGCAGTTCAGGCAGGGAAAAAAAGAAGGGTCCATGGGCCAAAGCTTTTCCTGGGGCTTGGGGAATTATCCAAACACTTCCCAAAGGGAGTTTTAATTGGTAGGGTTAAGGGAGATAGGCCTCAGCTCCGCTGAGTCACACTGTAACAGAGAGATGCCTCAGTGTCAGATGTGCATGGCTCATGCAGGGGATGGCAGCCAGGAGAGCCAGTGAGTAGGCTGATCTTAGCTGTCCCACAGGGAGTGGTCACCAGGCACAGGTGTATAAGGCAGACTTCTGGATTAAGCATGTGAAGGAACTTGGAGGTGGTGGAGAAACTGGACACTATGTCCAAGGTGAACTCTACTTCTGGTATAGGAAAGTCCAAATCAAAATAGATGCCAAGGAAACATAAGAGCATCAGAATCTCCACACCTAGATATTTTAAAGGCAAATAAAAGGTAGGATCATTTGGTCTCAATTTCTGGCTGGCTGGTTTTCTATGTCTCTTCCATTCAAGAATATTTGTAAGGCTTGCTGTTTTGGTTGTACATATATTTCCTGTAATCTTTTTAGAGTTTGTTTCCCCCCTTGATAACTGTTATTATTCACAAATGATGACAAATTAAAAGGCTCCTCTTTTGCCTCCTTAGCTACTCATTTCTCATAGTTGTAGTCTAGCTGTGTCTCCCTTTGTTCTCTTTTCTCCCGGTGCTACCTCAGCCGTCACTTTTCACAATTGCTAGGAAAGGCTGGGCAGCATTCTTCAGCCCGTGGGCCTGGGAAAAGGAACGTGGTAGACAGTTGAATTTCAGCATCACGGAGAGCGCTCCTGGCTTTCCTCAAGCTGGCAAAGGACACAGCAGCTGTGTTCCCATGCAATCACTTCCCACATGGCTCAGTTTTCAAAAGTTAGATTTCTAGTACTCAATAAATGCACTACTATGTGTGGAGAAATTTTTTTTCCAAATAAGAGCTACAAAGTCAAAAAGCACATGAAAAGATACTCAACATCACTGGTCATTAGGAAAATACAAATCAAAATCACAATGATATGCGTCTTCACACCCACAAAGGTGGGTACAATTAAATTAAAACAAAACAAAAAGTGAGACACTGTAAGAGGTTACAAGGGTGTGGAGCAATTTGGACCCTCATATTTTGCTGGTGTGAGTGTAAAACGGTGTAGGTGTTGTGGAAAACAGTTTGACAGCTCCTTACAATGTTAGGAATAGAATTTGCATGTTGTGCAGCAGTTCTACTCCCAGGCATGCACTCAAAGGCACTTAAAACAAGTCTTCAGATAAAAGCTCGTATGTGAAGTTTTACAGCAGCACTATTCGCTGTAGCCAGAAGGTAAAAAGAACCCAAATGTCCATCAACAGATGGATGCACCCCCGAGATGTGGCGTATCCACACAGTGTAATTGCATTCACCCATTAAAGCAATAAAACAATGACACATGCTTCAACATGGATGAACCTTGAAAACATTGTGCTAAGTGAAACAAGCCAGACACCAAAGGCCACAAATGACTTCATTTATATGAAATATGTAGAGTAAATCACAGAGATTTAAAGCAGAATCAATGTATACCCAAGGCTGGGAGAAAGGGGAAGGGGTGACTAAATAAAGGGTATGGGTTTCCTTTGGGGTAATGAAGATATTCTGGTAGTAGTTAGTAGTGATGGTTGCACAGCATTGTCAATGTACTTATTGCCATGGAGTTGAACTTTAAAATGGAAAATTCTATTATATATATATTTTATCACAGAAAAGAAAAAATACACACATAAGAGGCTCAGAGGGACCTTAGCCAAATCCCTCACGGCCAACCTGGCTCCCAAGCCACCCTGCTTCCTCCTGCAGTGAGTTCAAGCTTTGATGTTCTGAGTCAACCCTCTCCCTAGAACAGCCTAGTCAGTGGATATCTCAGCCTGCAAGATGCTACCTCTCTGATGCCTGACCCCTTCCCTTGCAGGCACTGGCTACATTATGAGTCCTACCTGGTGGAAAATTCACTGGAGACAGTGGACAGACCTTTCGTGAAGTCTTTGGTCCAGAACATCAGCATCGACACCTCAGAAGACCTGCTCTTCTCTCTGAAGCCCTGTCAGGTGAAGGCTTCCTTCCCCATGCCCATTGGCTGATTCAGATTCTGCCCTTGTTTTATAACTCTAAGAGCTACACACTGTCCTGGTGCCCATCATGCTTAACCTTCCCATGTCCCATTCAACAGGGTTAAGTGAATAAGCAGAGCCTAGGCATAGGTGATCCAGGTACTGGTATAGATATCTAGGAAGTCAGTGGATTGTGGTCAGGGCACCTGTATGCTATCTAGTTCCGGCCTTTCCACCACTACACTAGGTATCCTCTGGGAAACCCCGCTCCTTCTTTGTGCCCTGGAGTCCTTATCTGTAAACTCAGCACATAGGCTCCTCCAACTCTAAAATACCAATGAGCTGTTCTTCCTGGGGAGCATATTTGAAACCAAGGAAAGGGCACACTTGGCAACTAAAGGGCTAAACAAGAGGACCCTGCATTTACATTGGTCCAGATTCAAATTCCAGCTCTTCCTCCTCTCAGCCATTGCGAATGGGAGCAAATTACTTTTTCTGAGCCCCAGCTTCCTCACCTGCATAATGATGAGGTATCACCCCTGTCCGAGATGATTGGAGGATCAAGTGAGATAGCGCACAGGAAATTCCTGGTGCAGTGCGGACTCAGTGAGTTTCTAGCCTCCCTGGGGAAATGAACCTGAGAGTGGAGATCCAGGCAGCCAGGTAAGCTGTGTATTATCAAGGTCCTTGTAAGTATGTCTGGAGAAGGGGAACTGGAAGAGAGGCCCTTTCTCAGCCCTTTATTATTATATCAGCCAGCCAGCTGAGCCCACTGCATGGGTGTGTACTGGACCCAGAAATCACCCACATGCCCTTTTGACAAGGGCTGGACTGAGAAGGAGAAAGTCAAGCTCTTTAGATCTGACTCTTAGCTCCCCTGGTCCAATGTGCGCACAGGATTCCTCTGAGGCCAAGACCAGGCAGGAGCAGGATGCAGCCCTAGGAGAACCAGGGAGACGAGATGAACAAAACATGCTTTGTGATTACTGCTGAGGCTTATTTTAAGATGTTGACTATTCTTAATTTTTAAAACATTTACTGTTCGATTTCACATTCCATGTGAATTCTTATGTCCCTTTCATTTCCCTTCCTGAATTTCTTTCTAATAATTTTGTTCTTTCCATTATTTCCAAGGCAGAAGCCAGACACCACCTCCATCAAGCCCTTTGCTAACACAAGGGCTGTTAGGACCTTAACATCCAAAGCATGGCACAGTTGACCCTCTTGCAAACTGAGCTTGCCTGGGTGTCATCTCTCCACAGCTCCTTTCAGCCTGGCAGGTGGCCACCCGGGCACATGGTTAGCTCTGTTCTCCACTATGGGAAGGGTGGAGTCCATATGTGCTGTAACTTGTCCCTGGGCCCAGAGCAGAGCCTGGACTGAGCCCTGTACCGAACCTCTCAGAGCTGACAGTCCCCAGGTGCTGCCCCTCCACCCAGCTGCCTCAGTTTTCTGTCTCAGCTGGGGCAATGGCGGGACCTGTGTTGAGGGCTAGAATCCTTGGGTAAAGACCGGAACACCTGGGTCTGTGGTTGCAGATCCCGAGGCAGGTGATGAAGGATGAGGACAAGCCCTCTGACAGAGTCCGGCTTCCCAAGAGCTTCTTTGGATCCCTGCCGGGCAACAGGTCCATGGTGCGCTTGGCTATAACTGTTCTGAAAATCGGTTCGGGGAACATCTTCAAGGTGAGAAGAGACCTGCTGGGACCTAGGGAAGCTGTGAGAGTCAAAGCTAGTTTCACCAGGGTCCCCTACCTCAGACAGCCCCTGCTGGAGACTCTGGATCAGTGAGGAGGGAGGAGGCGATGCTGAGCCTCCAAGACTGCCTCAAAGCAGCCCAGTCATCCCAGAGTTGGTTCTGGAGTCCATGTTCTGCAAGCTCACACTGGCACCTCATGCCAGTGCCCCTCACCACCTGGCTTCCGTGTAGGCACCAAGCCTGTTCCGGTACCCTCGTGTGTTCTTGTGCATGAACAAACATGAATGTCCTTTTCTGCCTGTGCTCAGGTGTGAACATGTCCATGTGAGCAAGCACATGTATAGCCATGCAAATGGGACACATCCCCTCCTGGGCAGATATGTGTACCCAGGACATGTAGGCCCCCTCTGCCTCCTGTCTCCAGGCTGGTCTTAGCCCTGTGCTCTGCAGTTAAGAGGGAAGAGAAACCCTCTGGAAGACAGCAATGCGATGCCATCAGGAACGCGGCTTTGCAACCTGTTGATCTGGAGCACAGGGGTTGGCCCAGCCTGAGTGGGATACTACAGAGAGTAGCAGGGAGATGGTTGCTATGCATCCCAATGGCCCTGTAGCCTCAGACTTTGCCTCCAGGAAAGGGTCACAGGTCCTGTGGGTTCCCAGTCCCCCCCAGCCAGAGTGGGTCAGTGCAGCTCTTCCTACAGCCTGGGCTTTCCCGTTTCCCTTACAGGGCCCTAGGCTCCTTCAGGAAGAGGATGGCAGTGTGCTGAACAACCACGTGGTGGGCTTGAGTGTGGGCCAAGCACCTGTCACTGGGCTGTCAGATCCTCTGGAGATCGTCTTCTCCCACCAGCATTACCCCCCTGTGAGTCTCTGACCCAGGCAGAGCAGACATACATGGGAACTTGTGCCCTCTGCCTTTCCACAGCCACCAGGGCCATACACACAGGAACACAGCCCCCCAGGTCACATGTACGCACGCACCCATTCACGCTCCTGTGCTCAGAAAAGTGTAGGTGAGGACTTGGCAAACCCACCTGTGTGCACACTACATCCCACACCCACCTGCATAACGCTCACAGATGTGCAAACTGACCTGCAATGCCCCTCACAACTCCACACGGCGTTAGCACCCCGATGCACTTTGGGCCAGGGTAAATCAATGGATGCAGCAGCCTCTCCTACGCATCCACAGCAGAGTGGTCTACCCAAGGCTCGTGCAGGCTAGGCCGCCCTCCACCCACCCGGGTTGAGACTTCACTTTCTGGTTTCAGAACATGACCCTCACCTGTATGTTCTGGGATGTGACTCAAGGTAGGGCCCGGAGGAACTCTCTGGGGGTAGACAGGAGGAGGGTATGGGCTCTGGAGGACCCCTCCTCGTCCTTCTTCTATGTTCCTCCCCCATCCAGGGCCCACGGGAGACTGGGCCTCCAGGGGCTGCTCCACCCAGCTGGGAGCCAAGCAGACTGTGTGCAGCTGCAACCACCTGACCTTCTTCGCCCTGCTGCTGGTAACAGCCCCTCCCCTAGCCTAGCAGTCCTGCAGGCTTCCAGTCCCTGACCCAGGAAGGCTTCCCTGTTGGGGCCAGGGCCTTGGGGTGCATGGGCCTGGCCCCCGGCTGATGTGGTCCTGACTCGGGGCTCATCCACAGAGGCCAATCTTGGATAGGGCTACCGTGGAGGTCCTTACACGCATCTCCCAGGCTGGCTGCGGGGTGTCCATGATATTCCTCATCTTTGCCATCATTCTCTACATCGCTCTCAGGTGGGTGACCCTGTCTCCATTCCGCGCCCTCTTCTGGACCTGGTAGTGATATCCTCTCCACTCCTTATGTCATCTCTGACAGGGCAGGGTTGGAGGTCGAGTGTGTCATGGCTGTTTTGCTGCAAGTGGCAGAAACCCAACCCAGTCTGGCTTACCATGATAGGGCATATGTGGTTCACGTAACTGAAAAACCCAAGGTGAATGGACTTCAGGCAGGGTGGAATCCAGGGCCTCAGAAGAAGTCTGCAGGACCTGGCGTCCACCTCTCCCAGCTTTGCCCTCTGCTCTGTCAGTCACGTCAGCCGGCTTCACACTCGGGCCCTTGGGAGATCCAGACTCATTTCACAGCTCCTTAGGTGCTCAAGCAGAAATATAATAAACCCAGGATTGAGATGTCTTTTATTTAAAAAAATTTTTTAAATAATTGTAGAGGAACTGAAAATTGCAAAAATAGCACAGGGTCCATAGTCCTTTCTCCCAACTTCCCCCAGTGGTGATATCTTCTATAACGTAGCACATTATCAAGGCCAGGGTGTCGACAGCGATGCAGTCCTCCCAACTGGAGTGCAGACCTCTTTCCATTTTAAATATAAGTCCATGTGTGTGTGTGTGTGTGTGTGTGTGTGTACAGGAGTAGGGGCATAATTTGTAGAACTCAGCCCAAAATGAAAATACATGGTTCCTTGTACAAATACTATTCCAGGCCAGGTGCAGTAGTACAAGCTGTAATCCCAGTACTTGGGAGGCTAAAGCAGGAGGACTGTAAATTTGAGCTCAACCTGGAATACATAGGGAGTTCATGGCCAGCCCGGATTACACAGTGAGACCCAGTCTCAAAAACCAATAACAAGCAGGATGTGCACACCTGTAATCCCAGCTCTCTGGGAGGCTGAGGTAGGAGAATGGCAAGTTTGAAACCCGCCTGGGCAACTTAGTGAGTTAGTGAGACCCTGTCTCAAAGTGAAAAATAAAAAATCTGGGGATATAGCTCAGGGTGAAGGCCCTGGATTCAGTCCCCAGGACTACAAAACAATAACAACAGTGAAATGATTCAGAATGTCAGGATGGTGGTAGCAAAGTATTAAGCAAGACTAGGGCCCTGGTAAGCCCAGGGCCCTGCAGAAGCCACACATCCATGACACTGGCCAGCTGTGTGGGTGTGCAGTTTATCCATGCACACAGCAGAGTGGGGTTTTACAGTTCTGCCTGGGACCAGCCCTTGCCCACAGCCACACAGTAAGGGGAAGGCGGCACTGTTGGCCAGGCCCAGCTCATGCCTGCTCTCTGGAGTGGAGCTGGCACAGAAGTGACCACTGCCGCCCCATGCACCTCATGGCTGAGCATGGGGAGGGGTGTTCTTCACGGTCACCTGGGGCCGTGTCGAGTGGGGAGCAGGTGCAGGACACACAGGAACAGCAGCGAGCACTGTCGCCTTGCTCTCCCAATCCCTGTCCCGGTTGAGGAGCCCCAGGACCTGACAGCAGCACCCCAACCTAGCCTGCATGTCCCCCACTCCTGCCTAGCCCCACCTGTCTCTCGGTCTGGGGCTCCTTCTGTCCCCACCATGCCTCTGTGCCTCTGTCATGGTGCAGCCCTGGGCTGCAGCCCCATGAGCCCTCCCACCCCCACCACAGACCAGCACCTGTGAGTGAGTGGTGCTGCCCCACCCACCCCCCTCCGAGTTCTGGCCTGCGACACCATCCCCAGCCCCAACAAGCTGAGCACCACTTGCCAGCTGGCTGCGTTGCTGGACCCTGTGAGCTGGGCTTGGACCACCAGGCGGAAGTGTCACCAGCTCCCAAGGGTGGGGCCTGGCATCTCAGGTGAGGGTGACATTGTCCCTTATGTTCCTCTGGGCCGCCCCAGGCTCCCATCCCTTGAATGAGTCCCATGGGATCTGATTTGTAAGGAACTTAGAGAGAGGGCTCCTTGGGGAGGGAGATGAGCACTGGGTAGAGAGAGAGGTGGCCCGAGGCTCTGTGACTCTCAAAGTCACTGATTCTCCATTCCTACTACATCCTAAGCCTCATCCACCCATCCTGTGTCCACCCCATCACCCAAACAATGAATCCAGGGCCCTCCTACCCACTGTGCTGGGGCCCTGAGTTCACAGAAAGATGGTAGCAAGAGGAGAATATGGTTCTACAGCACTGCTGGGAACGTCCAAATCAGCATGGACTTTGGGGCATTCAGGGACAGTTTCCCAAGAAGGAAATGTCCCAGGGGGTTGGGAAGGCAATGTAGAAGTTGGGAAGGCCAAGAAGGGGCAGAGCCAAGGATCAGGAAAAGGCACTGAAAACAGTGGGAGCAATGTGTCCCATCTGGGAGGCATAAGAAAGCAAAAGGCACTGAGGAAATGGCAGGCTGTGCAGGTGGCTAACTCCTGGAGTCAGGCAATGACACTGGCAGGACCAGGAGCCACAGGGATGGCGGCGCCATGAGACAGCTCCTGGACTTGAACCTGGGGGCTCATACTTGGGCTGCTGGAAGGGGCAGAAGCTAGATGATCAGGCAGTGGGGATGCTGGGGTGAAACTGAGATGGTGGCATGGACAGGAGTGGGCCCCCACTGACCCTTCTCGCCCCAGGCTCTCCCTGCAGAGGTTCAAGTCAGAAGATGCCCCCAAGATCCACGTGTCCCTGAGCAGCAGCCTGTTCCTCCTGAACCTCACATTCCTGGTCAGCATGGGGAGCGGCTTACAGGGGTCCAGTGCCACCTGCTGGGCCCGGGGTGCTGTGTTCCATTACTGCCTGCTCTGCACCTTCACCTGGATGGGCCTGGAAGCCTTTCACCTCTACCTACTGTCCATCAGGGTCTTCAACACCTACTTCAGCCACTACTTCTTGAAGCTGAGCCTCGCGGGCTGGGGTGGGTGCTGCTTGGCAGGCAGAGGCATTGGATGGCCTTGGGCAGCAGGAGGGTCCCTCTCAGATGAGTGCAGGGCTCGAGGGATGGGCAGCTGGAGGGGATTTGGAGGAGGGCATGCCCAGGATGCCCTGGCAATGCCCACTTGTTCTCCTTGTGCCTAGGCCTACCTGCCTTAGTGGTCATTGGCACTGGGAGTGCCAACAGCTATGGCCTTTATGCCATCCGTGACCAGGAGAACCGCACATCTCTGGAGCTGTAAGTGGTGACCACGGGAGCAAGGTGAAACCATCTCACACCCTGGAGCTGGAGGGAGGTGGGAGAAGAGTATAAAAGCCACACTCTTCAGATCTAGCTAGCTTTGGACACAAGGGTGTAAGATGAGACCTGGAGAGAGGAAGTGAAATGGGAGAGGGCCCAGGAAGAGGAGGCAAAATAAATAAAGGCACCTTTGGGAAAAAAAAAAAAGTGACTCCTTCCCTATGCCCAGCACTCAACCTGGTAACTGAGGGCAAGCTGGAGTTCAGGTGCCCTTGGGTGGGGCACAACCTGCCCAATAATTTCAGCAGTCCAGTCTTTCTCCTGACTACTACGGGTGTGTATTGGGAGAGCCTGGCCTCTCCTGGGCCTCAGTCTCCTAATCTGTACAATAGGGGAGACGATGGCCAGGGCCTTTCAGCCCTTTTAGCCTGCAGTACAGGGAGCAGCGAAGCTGGGCTGAGCCCCAGGCTCCCACCCAGTCATTTCCTAGGGTGCTCACCATTGGGCCCATGGCTTTGTGCTACAAGGGGCTACTGGAGCCTTGTACATGTCTCTAAGACCTCAAATGCAGGATCCATGGAGGCCACATAGGTTGCATAAGTACCTGTGGTGACCAGGAGAGCACTACAGTAGATTGGAGGTCACCTGTCCAACGAAAGGACTGCCAGTCACTATCAAGAGAAGCACAAAACAGCCTTCTGTTTTCAGATGTGGCTACTAATTTAGGAGTTTTACAGCATGATGTGGGGCAAATGAAGCAGGCCCTTGGGTTGATTCAGCTCTTTTACACCTGTTGTCTACAGACACCAGGCTGGCTTCTTGTCCAGTTGGAAAGCAGGGGCATATGGGTAGAATTGGTAAGAAAGCATCTTCTTGGTCCCAAAATGTCAGCTGGGGAGCCTTCCGGGGCTTGCTGTTTAGGGGTGTCCTCTCTCAGTCCCTGTGGTCATCTGCCTCCTCCAGGTGTTGGTTCCAGAACGAATCTGCCCTCTATGCCACCGTCCATGGCTACTTCTTCATCACCTTCCTCTTTGGTGCTGTGGTGCTGGCCCTGGTGGCCTGGAAGATCTTCACTCTGTCTAGTGCCACAGCGGGCAAGGAGAGAGGACAGAAATGGAAGGCTGTCCTCACCGTGCTGGGCCTCTCGAGTCTGGTGGGCATGACCTGGGGGCTGGCCATCCTCACACCACTAGGCCCATCCACCATCTATATCTTCGCCTTCTTCAATTCCCTGCAAGGTGAGGCTCGGGGCCAGGGAGGCCATGGGCTACCTGTCTGCCTCAGGGGCTGCTTGGAGTTGGACAAGAGGGTGTTTGCAACAAAGAGGATTCCATAGAGGCTAGTGCAAGTCGGGGGTACTGATTTTACCTATCTGAGACTCTCTTAGGGTCCAGGGCATCAAGAATAGCTGATTCATAGAGGCCAATACCAGAATCAGGAAAAGCCACCCAAACCAAAGTATATTCTTCCCCGCTCTTTTGTTTTGAAGCTGTGTGTTGTCTCTCATTGGGTGTCTGTGGAAACACCTTCATTCTCTCATCCTTTCCCATTGTTACCATGGCCCCAAGTAGCTACCCAACATGGCTGCCTCTAAATGATCTTGCAAGTCAGCTGGCCATCTCTAGTCCAATCGGATATGACTAGGATGGCAAGGTCAGGTGATTTGATGCCCACAGGATAGGGTTTCTAAGGAATGGTAAGGGAGGAATGGGATGATTGTTGTGTCTCTTAACTGGCCCAGCTCCTCCTTCCTCTGAGATCCCAGGAAAGGAGGAGGAGCCCAGAGAGTGGGTCACAATTTCCTTTCCACACCTATAGTCTTTGCTCCTTGATCCCTTATTCACATACACACACCTCAAAAAGGCATCCGCCTGACTGTGAGGGTAACAGGTAAGAAGAGGGTGATAAGACTCATCCTGCCTGGGGCATTCACTAGGAACTCAGCCATCCTAGATGCAGTGTATACAAACTCACAAGTCCAAGGCTGGCTCCCAGTGCCTCCATGACACTGTGTGCATGGTGATTGGGGCCAGGCAGATGTGGATTCAATTCCCAGCTCCACCCACCATTCCAGCAAGTTATTCAACAGTTCTGATCCTCATTCATCCCCCACCCCACTCTGGTGCTGGGTCTCAAACCCAGGGCCCTGAGCATGCAGATCAAGCACTCTCCCAGCTGAGTCGGATACCCGGCCCCTTCTCGTCTCTAAAGTCAGGACAATCTCAATTCCTATCTCTCCAGGTTTCATAATGAATAACTAATTATGCATGTGCAGGACCAAGTAGGTCTTTGGTATGTAGGAACTATACTAATAGCAATAGAAATGATTATTTTGGGGCCATCTAAGGCTGTTGCCAGCTAAAGAATCCTGAGTCCATGTCTGGAAAGTCTCACTGGTTAAGGGTTAGGGAGAGATATATCTTGAAATTATGGATTATATTCTTGCAGAAGTTACTTTAATATTTCAGCCTGTATGCATCACTCTATTTAGTTAAGGTTCAACTGAGTCCAGATTATTTGGAATCTCTAGTTTCTTCCCAATAGAGCCCCGGATACATTTTAACTGCCCATGGAACACTTCTCAATATTGTTATTGTTGTGTAGCATTCTAGTTATGAGTTTCCTTTAAACATACACATTTTCTTTCCCAGTCAACATCTGTACTTTCTCTAATTCCCTATATCCTACACCTTCCCTCTTGTTGCTGAAATGCATCCTGTAGTAACCTTTTATAGAGGAAGAGTGAAAAAGCCCACTGTGGTAGTGGTGGTGGTTTTGTAGGTCTGAAAATTCCTTTATTTTGCTCTTTCTTTTCTGAGATAGATGTATGAGGTGAGATCGAAAAACCGTAAGTGTTTTAAGCAGGAAAAAACCCCACATTGTCATTAATCCTCCTCAAAATGCTTCCCCCTCACTTTGAACACACTTATCCCATCATTCTTGCTACTTCCTGTCTTTACTTGAGCTGTCATGGCTGCCTTAATGCCCTGAATCGATTCAAAATGTTTACCTTTCATGATCATTTTGACTTTGGAGAAGACCCAGATGTCACACAGTGCCAGATCCAGTGAGTCAGGTGGAGGAGGACACATTGTAATGCTTTTACAAGCCTGCTTTCCCATAGAGTGGTGGTCAGCGGTAGCTTTCGTCATTTTTTTTATCACATTTCATAGAGACATGCACAAAAGACGATGTCCAGCGCTGCTTTGAAGTGGCAAGGATGATGCGATAAGCGTATGCAGAGACAGAAGGAGGGGATTCGTGGCAATGTCTTTTACTGTAATACACTTAAAATGTTTTTTAAACATTCACCTTATTTTTGGATCAGGCTTTGTATGTACATATTTTATTTCAAGATCTCTGTTTTTCATTTCCAAAATTTGTGTTTTTTTCTTATAGGGGTAGATTTTATTTTTGCCTGGTTTTTTGCCCCTAAGTCTTTGAACATTTACAGTAGAGCCTTTCCACCCTCAGTAGCCACCAACCAGGCTACCTAGCACCCTGCTACACTCCCTGGACTCACCGGGTTCCTCTCTCCACCCCAGGTGTCTTCATCTTCTGCTGGTTCACCATCCTCTATTTCCCAAGCTGGAGCACCACATCCTCCTCTGGCACCACTGCCCGCCTGGACCAGGCCCACTCCGTGTCACACGAGTAGGAGGTGCAACCCTGCTCTCATCAGCTCTGGCTCGCTGTGTGGCATCAGTGGCTCCCCGCCTTGTTCTAGGCCTCAGTTTCCTTCTCTGTACATTGTGGCTGCAGAGGGAGGTGACGGGGACCAGGTTGGACCATGTGGCCTCAAATGTCCCAGCCAGATATGTCTGTGGGCCTGAGAGTCCACAACTTCAGGTTTGTAAGAGACTGAAGTTCCTGTGGCCCCAAGACTCCCACCAACAAAGCGTCGCCATCCTCCTGTCCTGCCTGCATAGCACAGCCCTCTGGCTCTCTGCCATTGCCCACCTTCTGGCCTCAGCAGGGGCCTGAGCCCAGAGAGTGAGTCTGTTTGGCACAGCCCCTTGAAGGAGTCCCCAGCCTTTCCCCCTCCTCTCCCTGTCACAACTCTGCCTTCTGGCTGTCTGTCCCCCTGGAGGGTATTCAAGAGGTCATTGACCCCTGGGGCACCAGGAGTTGCAAACTAGAAGTTAGTTTGGGGTTGATCCTAGTCTCTGCCCAGTCACTAGTGCCCATCCTCATGGAAGAAACCCTACCATTCTGGTGGCTGCCGCCGTCCAGGGGCCTGGGGACAATGATTTTCAGAGATTGCCACCTAGTGTGTGTGCTCCCTGAGGTGTGTGTGTCAACTGACTGCCAGGTGGGTGGCTGGACCTCTGATCTGCTGTCGTGGGAGGCAGAAGCAATGGACCCAGAGCCCACACACCCATCCATTCAGTGCGTGGGGTCAAGGGGCAATGGGGAAGATGCTTGCTGGGCAGAGGGTGGACATTCCTTTCCCAAGCAGGGACCTGGGCAGCCTCACTTACCACTCCAGCCCAGCCCGAACCCAGAGCTGGCCCATGTCAAGCCAAATTGGCACAGTTATTTCAATAAATACTCATATTTGCTGGCTAAGCAGATGGATGTATTGTCAGGGCCGTAAATTAAGCCACACCCAGCTAGGGGGCATCGCTTCCAGTAGCTGGGCCTCCTTTCCTAACTGCAGACCGTTTCCCAGTAGGAAGCAAAAAGCAGCAGAAACAGTAGAGCTAGAGGAGAGATGCACAGGAGGGCGGACAGAGACTCGATGGACATGGAGAGCGACAGCTGCAGCCAGGAGAGCATCTGTCCCCTCCCCACAAGCTTTCGTACCCACTCTGGCCTTAGCCTGCTGCCTACCTCTCTGCCCAACTGCCCAGCCACCCTCTCCAGGGTCACTGTGGACTCTACAGGAGGGGAGTTATTGTCTTTCTCAGATGATCCCCACAGCCCCCCACGCTGTGGACTGCTCTCTGGGAATAGGGGTCAGAGGTCCACTGGAGGGACACCGCCCTTCTCCCTCCTTCCTTCCAGCAAACAGGGCCCTGAAGCGATGGGACAGGAAGGCCGTGTGCTTTGCACAAGCCATTGTGTTCCTGGAAGGGAAATCCTGGGGTGTGGACACTGTGTCGATTGGACCTCAGTGTTTTTGTGGACAAAAAGGGTGCCTTTGGGGACTTATCTTTGCAGACATCTGTTTCTCATGCTGAAGGTCTCGGCTTCCTTACCCTGAAGTCTCCGAGTCAATGACCTGAGTAATCCAAGCAACAGGTGTCCCTGTCAGTGCAACAGGCCTGGTTTTAGGTCCTGGCTCTGCTGCTCAGGAGCTGCATGACCCTAGGCCTGTCCCCTCCTCCCCAAGCCTCATTTGCCCCCTCCATTAAAATAGGGATAATAAAGTCCTTGCTTCATCCTAAGAACATTAAGGGATGTGATGCAAACAAAGCACTCAGCACTCACTCAACAGGAACTGGTTGGCTCACCCTGTCCCCTTGGCTCAGAGGAGGCACTGTGGAAAAGGAGGCCTAGCACCCTGCCCAACCAAAGCCCCTCCTGAGGCTGGGCTGATGCTGGGGCCAGGCTCCTCCCCATGGCCAGCTCTTCTCCCCAGACTATCCCCTGGCCTCCACCCCGAGCTTCAGGAGAGGCCTGGGCTGCAGCTTTGCCAGACATGCTGGGTAGGATGCAGGACTGACCAGAACACAGACTCCAGTCAGCTGAGTTTCCCAGTGTAGACTGGGAGGCATCCAACAATTTTCTCGCTGGCTCTGCACTTGAGGGCAAGGCCGGGGATGAATGGCCTGGGTCACTGCACAAGTGGCTGAGAGGGCTTAAGGCTCCAAGGCCAGGGCTGATGGACAGAGCTCCCATCATCGCCAGGCAGCACCAGTGACCAAGGAGGGGGCACCATCCCGGTTGAGAACAGCCCTGTGTCCTCCTTCCCGCTCCATGCTGCTCCGAATTGCCCAGGGCCAGGCCTCACCTCCTGGCCTGTAGAGCTGGGTGCACAAAGGGAAAAATCTTCCTGAGACTCTGGCTCTGGACAGCCCAGTGTCTGTCCCCTGGCCCAGAATGAACATGACTGAGCCAGAGATTTGTCTGGTCCTCACCTGGGAGTGGCTATCAGTGAACAGCAGAATGGTCCCTCTCCACCAGAGCCTCTGCTTCCTCTCTTTCTGTCATGTCTTCCTCCCCAGTGTTCTTATTACAACATCACAAACATACAGGAAATAAGAAGACGTATTTGCTCTATGCTCTCAGATGACTTAATATTAAAAGATCTGAATCTTTCTCAAATTAATCTCTTAATTCAATGCAATCCCAGTAATGATTCCAGTTGATTTCATTTTTTAGACTCTCCAAAAATGTACTCTAAAATGTATATGTAAAGTATAGAAACTTCAAATTACTGTCAGTCTTAATGAAAGCAGGCACAGGAGGAAGATTTGACCTCTAGATATGAAAAGATATTTACAAGGTCAGAGTGCTAAACCCTACATGGAAACTGCAGGGATAGGAAGGGGAAAAAATGGAACAGAACAGTGCACTCAGCTGTAGACTCATACAAATAATAACAAAGG
Organism: Fukomys damarensis; assembly: GCF_012274545.1. Classification (NCBI taxonomy): domain Eukaryota; kingdom Metazoa; phylum Chordata; class Mammalia; order Rodentia; family Bathyergidae; genus Fukomys; species Fukomys damarensis. The sequence continues at coordinate 23,077,483 of NW_022900944.1, forward strand.
TGGCACTGCCAACAAACATAGGTTGTCTGCTGATGGCATTGAAAAATGGCTCAAATGAAACAATATGTGTACTGTCCCAAACACACAGGTGTGCTCCAGGCACATTAAAGGTCTAAGAGAGAAGGCAAAACTACAAAGTTACTGCAGGGCAGTATTTTGCGATCTAGGGACAAGGAAGGACCTCTCAAACAAAAATTCACAAAATATCTATAATCTAGCACTCTGGGAACTGAGGCAAAGGATCACAAGTTTGAGCCCAGCCTGGACAACTTGGCAAGACCCTGTCTCAAAACTTCAAAAGGGCTGAGATGTAGCTCAATGTGAAAGCCCATGTTCAACCCCCAATATCACAAAGAAAGAACCCACAACACATCAGACCCCAGACTGATACATTTAATTCCACCAGAATTGAAGCTTTCTATTTAATAGAGCAATCATGAGGATGTTAACGGGCAGGTGCCAGGAAAGGTGCCTCCAACTCCTAAAGCCAACCAGCAGTAGCAGTCTTGTGGCTCAAACCAAGGACTACAGCCAAATAGAGAAAAATGGGCTGAGGCGTTCAACAGTTCCATAAGAGGAAACGAGTTCGCATAGGAAGCCACACTTAAAATCTTTAGGAATCAGCTACACCTTGAATTGCTGGGATTGCCTTGTGTCCCTTAAACTGGCCACTGTAGGAAAGCTAGATATTGCCAAAGGCAGGGACACATGGCAGCAGGTAGGCAGGGCCCAGGCCACCTTAGCTGCCTGCAGAAAGAATTTGTCTGTACAAGTGGCCTTCCTGCTCCTGGACACTGATCCCAAAGACATGTTCCTCCAGGGCCAGAAGAGATGTGACTGATGACGTGCGCTGCATTCTTTGACTGTGGTGGGTGGGAGTTGATGGCAAATCAACTGGTGTTCTGTGTGGCTGGAGTTGCCCCAAAACAGAGGCAGAAGAATTCCCTTAAGGGATTGTCCCAAACCACGCAGATAGGGCTGGCTGGGATTCCAGAGAGAAGCATTGAACACCAGGGTGATGAGGTATTGGTTCTGAAGTATACATGGGGTTCAAGGAATTTGGGCCCTTAAGGGAGTTGAATAGTTTCTATGGGTTTAGCGACATGCTTGATCTCTCAGCGGTTCAGGCAACAACCTAAAAAAAAAGTGTATCAGTGGCTGGGCTTGTTAGAGACCACTGCCTGTATTCAAGCCTGCAGGGAGACATGCAGCTGGAGGCTCTCAGAGCTGTCAAGGCATGCTGTGTTTCTCAGGACAAAGAGAGAAGGTGGAGTGAGCTGGGGGCCCTGCACTGGGTGTCCATCATTGAAAGGACCAGTTGAGAGTTAGTAAGGATCCATGCAGCGTCAGGGGTAGAGCTTAACAACATATCTCTCAGCGGAAATACGAGAAGTGGGACAGATTACTATAATATCGTTTGCACACATTAAAAACACCGGCATGCCAAACAATACTCATTTTGAAAAAAATCAGAATGGTTCCTGGTCCAGGATAGGGAATGGGAATATAGGAAAAAGGGGTATTAAATAAACAAATACATAAAAGGAAAGCAATGATGCATGGAAAAAAGGAAACCAGCTTGCCTTCTATTCTGCCAGTCTAGCACATGGCCCCTCCACCCCTCTCTCTTCTGTTTCTGCCTTCCTCCCACACAAATTCCCCCAAGCTCATCACTGGCTGCTGGGTATCAAGGCCAGCAGTCCTGGAATGTCCTGGAATGTCCCCAGAGGGCCGCTATGTTAAGGGCTTGGTCCCCAGCCAATGGCACTACTGGGAGGTAGTAGAGTAGGAGATCTTAGGTCATTGGGACCATGCCCTAGAGGGGATTGTGGGTCTCTTCTTTCTCTTTCTTTCATTCCTGGACTCAGGAGGTGAATGGTTTCCTCCATCTGCCTTCCCACCATGATGGGCTATGTCATCCCAAGCCCAAAAGCATAGAGCCAACTGATCATAGACTGAAACGAGAGTAAAAATTATATTTTATGACTGCATTGTACAAAGATGAGCAAAATCCATAATAATATATTTATTATTACTCTATTTCGGTTTTCTTCTGATATGTGTGCATGCTGCAGGGGAGGGGTGTGCTGGGGCTGGAACCCAGGACATCACACGTGCTAGGCAGGCCCTCCAACATGAAGCAATAAGCCCTACACCTCTTCTCAATTGTTTGAGAAATTCAGATTAAACATTTTCACAGGCTGCTAACCTAATAGATGAGCTTTCCCTGTCCTGAAACGTCATCTACTAAATCAGAGGGCCCAGCTATACTAGAACCCAGCACTAGGTCAGGCAGCCTGGCTCTGTCCCCCACTCAGGCAGCCCCCCAGTAACCACACTGGCTTCTCTCTGACTGGGTGAACTCTACATTCCCCGCTGCAGTGGGCAGGGGCAGCTTGACAAATGTTTAACAACAGGCTTCCTGAAGAAAAAGCCCTGGTATGCAGCATTTGCTAATTTCCTAGGTGAAATAACCCCACAGCTAGTTTTAAGCTGTTGCTCTGACATCACTCAACAGAAGCTGAGAAGAGATGTGTAGCACTTCCATTGTACAGAAACCATCTCAAACATGAACCACCTCACGGACCCAGGCGAGCACAAAATAGAATGAAATAATTAGGAAGTAATATTTTGAGTATTTATGACTTTTGTCTTTAATGTAGTTACTTCCTTATAGGTTTCTATCACTTAATTTTTAAAAAAGAAATTGAAGCTTTTGTTAGAATGGTGTTAGGCTTAATATATACACCAATTTTAGTAATCAAACTATTATTTTTTAATAAGAAATGACACTACAGAACTGTAATACTGGTCCAACAGTCTTGTGTTTACTTTCCTTTAAAGCAAGAAACAGATGCAAGTAATCAGAAAGCACCCGCAGCGACCAGTTAAGCCAAGACACCAGCTTCTTAGTTCCAAAAGCGCTTGCAAAGAAAACCATTGGTGGGGGATAGGAGGAGAGGAAAATGGAAGCAAGTCATATCCTAATAACTGGAATCCCATAAGTGTGGACGCCAAGTCTCATGAGGCTGTTTTTAACTCTATCCTTTACTTGGTCACTTAATTTTTTCTCAGATACTACAGTTTTTCTTTAACTTTTTTTCCTCAAAGTCTAAAAAGTATGAAATATAAACAAGCTCTTGCACTGCACACCTAGAAGTGTACAATTCAAACATTATAGAGCTATCTACATACTGATAAATCCCATCAAATCTTAGATAATTCAATAATACACAAAATATCAGGGCACAGAAAGAACCGAAACCCACCTCTTTGTTACAATAAGATGCAAATATTCAATCCAAAGAAAAAAATCATTTTGGCTCTCTTTTACATCTCCATGTTGATATGCTTATTAACATATTCCTGTATAATTGTGTTTGACCTTACTATTTCAAGTCAGATTTGAAACCTCAAAACCAGCCATCCAGACAAAACAGGATACCGGAAAGACGATCTCTTCTCCACCTCCCTAACCCCAATTTTACGACATGACTCCAAACACTGGATTGTGACAACAAATGCTAGGTCCAATTTCTTCATAATCCCTTTTGGTGTGGCATACTTGCTAGAACTCAGGCATGGAAGCCACCATTGATCCTCCAACCCAAAATGCATATCACTGCATATGGTGTGTGATAAGTTGTACATCAATTGGTTTTGGCTTTAATCTACCACCACTCAATTCCTCACTTAATTTCAGCCTGGCATCTGCAGTTATTTTCAGATCTCTTTGCAAGTGAAGTCCAAAGTCCCTAAATATAGTTGGACCTCCAGAGAGGACAATATTCTTGTAGAGAGGACATCTGGCATGAATAGGACAAATCTGAATTACTTCTGAAATAGGTTGTGTAAAGTCTGGATTAGCAAACTCTGGGTGAAAAAAGATCTTAGGTCCCAAGAATCTCTCCTAACCAACATCAATGGAAAATTCTTTCTTGATGGCATTGATTCCAGAATACTGTTTAATCCACTTTGATCCATCTGTGTCATACTTAATAAGTTCTTTTACTAAAGCTGGGCATGCATAACTATAGCACTCCTTTACTGCCTTAGCAGTTTCCAGGGATTGTTCTGGAGGGATTCCTGCTTCTCAGTCTCTCAACAGTTGCTGAATAAAATACGTTATATCTCGTTCTGCAACTGGAATATGTTTAATACAGCTGCCAATCACATCTCCTTCAGCCACAGGAATGGCATGAGCACCACCATCTCCACTGTCTATTACCGTACCGGTCTATGTCCGTTCTCCCACTTGTCTTGAGGTCCAGGATGCAGCTAAGGCAAGAACAGCCTGCACAGCAATGTACAAGCCTGAAACATCAAACGTTACTTTCAGCAGTATATTTATTCCCGGTTTTCTGGAATATTCAGTGGTGGTTCAGTCAAAAGAGAATAATGGTCTTCAGGTTCTGCTCTTAAATATTTAAAGATCACTTGTTCCATAAACCTTTCCATTAAATCCCAATCTTCAACCATACCATGGCAGATTGGCCACTTTGTAGCATGCGTAGGTTTTTCTATTGCTCCATCATCAACAAAGAAGTCTAGATCCTCAACATCTTTCATCACTCTCCTCTGAGCTTGGTCACCTACTTTTGCTGACTCCTTAATAGCAACACAGGAAGGGATGACAAACTGTGGGTCTGTATTTCCAGCATATCCTAGTTTCGTGCATCCTGTGCCACAGTCCACCACACAGGCCAGCAGCTGTCCAGACATCTTCCTCCTGGCCTGCTGCTGCTGCCGCCTCCACCGCCATCTGCTCCATGCTACTGGGGCCAGGAATTGGCTGCAGGAGTTGGGAGCTATCTGACCATCCACAGCTGGGCTGTCCTCTCTGGAGGGGTCGGGGGGCGGTGGCCCGGAAACCGAAGCAGTAGCTAGAAAGCAGCAGGCTGGGTCAGCAGCTAGCACTTCCACAACCCCAGGCGAGCGAGCAGCTCATTTAATTTTTAATAATGCTGTGCTTGATAACTGACTCACAAAAATTCCTCAGAGTTTAACTAAGAATCACCTCTTACATACTGGTGCTCCACTGTACCAGCCTAACAAGGCCAGGGACCTGGGTCATCACAGAAGACTACATTTCCCAGAAGGCCCCTCTCCAGGACCCGCCCTGAGCTGTAACCATGGAGATGGCTAACCGATAGAGAAGTTGTCCACAGAGGGTAAGGAGGGTACAGGGGGCTGGGGGTTGCTGGACTGCCTGGCACGGGGAGGAAAGAGGAGGTAGGGTAAGGAGCTTTTTTGACTTGGAGCCTCCAGTCCTGATCTTTCTGGGAAAGTTTTTATTTTGGTATGGTGTGCATGTGTGTGTTTAGTGGGAAGGTTCCAGGGAATTTTAAGGGACACTCCCTCCAAGTTGGCTGTAGCTGAGGAGGAAATAAAGTGTCACAGGTCTGGCTCCAACCCCATCTCTGAAAAAGGTGTTCTGTGACCCTGGATTGAGTGCCTGCCCCAGCTACCCACTGATGCCTTGAGCTTCCTATTTCCTTGCTCACCACTCCCCTACCCCACTCCCATCCCTTCTAGCACTTCCCTATCTCCTGAGGCTCTGAAACACACAGGTTTCAGAGCCAAGGGTGCGTGGATTCATATCCCTAATCTGCCACTTAGTGCTGTGATCTTAGGCAGTTCACTTAACTTCTCTAAGCCTCAGTCTTCACATCTGTAAAGCAGATCCTATAAGATTATCTGCCTCATAGAGTCAGTCAAGGTTAAAACAAAGCCCTTTCCTCGGGGCCTGGCCGGCAGCAGCTGGGCAATAAATTGTGTGCCTTGAAATGATCCCCACTGTACCAGTTGCCCTCCCTGGGCCCTGCTTCTCTGCCTTAGATGCAGACAGCTGGATCTGGCGATGGGCTGTGTTGCTTGGCTGGAGGGAACTGGAATCCTGACCAGGCCCTGCTGGACAGGAGACCTCACTTACCTGGGACTCAGGCAGGCTGACCTCCCGCAGTGAGTGTGTCTAGCCCTTCCTGAGTCCTGGTGCACACATTGTCAGAATTGGACAGAAGGCCATCTCTCTTTCTGTTTTTAAACCTCTGGCCAGGCTAATTAGGCCTCACTAGTCACACTGAAGTTGCGTGCAACTTTATTTATTTTTTTTATTTTGGTTTGGTTTCTTGATACCAAGGATTGAACTCGAGACCTTGCACTTGCAAGGCAGGTGGCGAAACCACTGAGCTAAATCCCCAGCCCTGCTCTTTTTATTTTTTAGCAGTGCAGGAGATGGAAACCAGAACCTTGCACCTGCTAGGCAAGTGGTCTACTTAGCCACACCCCCGAAAGTCCCCCTTTTTATTGCAGAAGGAGAAACTGAAGGCCAGAAGGGGTGAGGGCCTAGCAGGAGCTGTTGGTACAGCCAGATCTTCCCCTAGCTAAGCTCAGTCCTGACAGGCACCTGTGACCCAGCTCCCCAAGAGGCAGAGCTGGCCTAGGCAGGGGTGCACAGTGGGGAGCTAGGTACTTCCTTGCCCTAGCCCCTTTGTGTGGTGCTAGGGATTCAGCCCAGAGCCACATTCATGCTCGGCAGATGCTCTGCACTCAACCACATCCCTGTTCTGGCTCCTCTCCAGGGGACAAATCTGGGGAGATCCTGCTGTTTTATCTCCATGCCCCCCTTGTCTCCCATCACTACTGGTGGGTTAGGATGCTGAACCTTTGTCCTGTTTGCCATTAGGAAAGCAGATCTAAGGGCTGGGGGTGGAAAGGCCCCAGGTGGAGGAAGGGAACTGCTGGGTCACCTGGAATGGTGTTGGGCAGTCTGAAACAGGGACCCAAGGAGAGACTGAGTTTCCACATGTACTGAAAGTCTGGAGGTGGCACTTGGGGACCCTGGCCCCCTCATCTCTCCACTATTTCTATATCCTTAGCAGGCAGGATTGGTGCTCATATGCAGACTTGTTACAGTCTGCCAACCTCCCGCCTCATGTGCATGCTTCGGGCAGGAAAATGGGAGGGCCTTAGGTCCTTAGCCCACCACCCAGCAGATTCTGCTCACATCTCATTGGTTAGAACTGAGTTGCCTCACAGGCCAGGGCAGTCTGGGCAGTGGAACACTTCAAACTAGGCACGCTGCTGCCCCCTAAAAGTGGGTTCCGCTCCAGGGAAAGGGGCCTGGATTCTTGTGTAGGTGTCCAGGAGTCCATGTTACTGAGGCTTTGCTCTGTGGCTATTGGCCAGGCCTTCTTGGGTGCCTGAGCCCAGATAGCACCTCCGTGTGGACCAGAGAATGATGACTGTCCCCTGGGCTGTCACCCACATCCTTTTTCTAGATGCCTTGGCAGCAGCCCTGCTTTTGCTCTCTCTGTGCCTCAGTTTCTAGTTTGGCAGGATGAGATATTCACTGTGCTTCTTTTGGGGGGTCATATTCTTTATCACCTTACTATTTTGAATACTTTTCTCTGAGCCAAGTCACTTACTGGCCTTAATAAACGTATCTGAATAGGGAACATTATGCTATGTAGATTTAGTAGCATCACTTGCCAGAAAGAGACGGTAATTGTCACAAAATAAAGATAATGACAGCAAAGCCACATTAGGGACTTTGGGCTAGCTGCTCCTGCCCAGGCATGGCTCCCAACCCAAGGCCTAAGTGTCTTTGTTGATTTGCAAGTGGTAGAAATATCACAGATGTGCTAGTACAACCAGAGACTTTCTCCTTGATTGAACAGAAGTTTAGCAGGGATCACTTCCCTAAGTGATTGAAACTGCGTAAACCATGCCCAAGGCCATGCAAGTGGTCTGGATGGCTCCTGCCGGGTCCAACAGGAGCCATGCCGAGAACACCTGTCCTTCCCTCCAGACACATCATCTCCAGACACCCAGAGACTGCCAGAATGGAGGTCCTGAAGGAGAAAGTGGAGGAAGAGGAGGCTGCTGAGCGGGAAGAGGCCGCTGAGCGGGCTGAAAGGGTGGAGAAAATGAGGCCAGCCGAGGTGCGGAAGGAGGAAACCACCCTGACCCAGGAGATGCTCAGAGACTTGGAAAAGCAGCTGTTGGAGATTCAAATCCCCACTCCAACAGAGCCTCCGTGAGTGTGTCAGGGCAAGGGCAGGCCAGGGCTGGGCACAGGGAGAACCAGGCAGAATGGTGGTTGCCAGGCTGGGAGGAGGACAGAGAGCATAGAGGAGTTAGCTAAGACTGAGGGCTCTGCTTTCACATGGCCTGGTCTGAGGGTTCCCCGGCTCCTCCATGGTGGTGTAACCTTAGACAAAGCATTCAACCTCTCTGTGCTTTCCTTTGTCAGTCTAAAAGTGCTGGTGCTAGCCGGTGGTGCACATCTGTAATCCCAGCTACTCACTCTGGGGGCTGAGGTAGGAGGATCACACATGTGAGGCCTGCCTGGGCAGCTTAATGAGATCTGGTCTCAGAAGAAGAAAGAAAGAGGGGCAGGTGCTAACAATAATGCCTGGCTCCCGGGTAGCTGTGAGGATTAAATAAAGAGGTGGATGGCGAGTTCCCTGAGTGTCCTTCATAGCCTCACCTGGACTGACACCATCTGCATTGTGGTGCAGGATCGTAACTGAGGACACCATTGACACCTCCAACCTGCCCCTTTCCTACAAAACCAACACACTCAAGGAGGAGCATCTGCTGCAGGTGGCTGACAACTTCTCCCGCCAGTACAGCCACCTGTGCCCAGACCGCTTGCCCCTCTTCTTGCACCCTCTGAATGAGTGCGAAGTACCTGTAAGTCTGGGACCAGAGGGCAGGGCCCAGGGTGGGGAGCACAGGGTAAAGGGAGGTGACAGTGGTTCTCCAAGGTCTACACTGAATAGCAGGTCTCCTGCCAGTATGAGCCTCTCATCCCTGCAGCATAACCACAAATGCCAATGGGCCTCAGGCTCAGGGTCACTCAGCCCTGCAAGCCCAGGCCCACCTAATGAGGCAGTGCTGATTACTGCAGGGGACATTAAGGCCTGGAGTTAGGGGATCAAGGAAAGAAGGGAAGGAGGTCTGAATGGGGACCTGAGTTTTTGAATGTGGCAGTTGACACAAATGTTCGAAATTTCCACGTGGGCCAGATGAAATGGGGCTGAGGGGCATTATTGGCCTGTGGGCTGCTGTTTTGCAACCTTTGATTAATCTCATGCCATTCCATCTACAGATGAAGAAAGTGAGGCCCAGAGAAAATCAGGGAGCTGCCTAGGGTTAAAGGGTTGGAAGAAGCCAGTGCTTTGATCCTGGTGCAAGTGCTGGTCTATTTTGTTTTGTTTCTCTGCCCTTCCCTGGTAGGGTCCACCTCTAAAATGAGTGTGCTGGGAGCTGCCCCAACCCAGAACCTCTGTAAGCCTCAGCAGGGCCTCATGCCTGGCAGGAGACCTGATCCCCTTCAGCCCTGACTTCCTGGGTCTCCTCAGCCTGCTCACTTAGCCTTTCTGGGCCTCAGCCTCCCCCACTGGTTCCCCATTGGTACCTGGGGATTAGAGGAAGGGATCCGCTCAGGCCCTCCTAGCCTAGATCCTGAATAAGCTTATTCTGTCTCAGGGCCAATAATACAGTAGACACCTCCCATTCATTGCCACTGCTCCACCGATAGCTGCCATATGCCAGACCTGGATGTCACCTTTCCAGCCAGAGGCTGCTCCGCTCCCCCAGGCCCTCAGTCTGCATGGGCCTCCATACCCCAGGTTTCCCTTCGCTTTGGAGGAAAGAGGCCATTCCAGGCACGGGATTGCAGGAGTTCCTACTGTGTAAGCCCCCTGGCATGATCTCTCCCCTTGCAGAAGTTTGTGAGCACTACCATCCGGCCCACACTGATGCCCTACCCGGACCTGTATAACTGGGATGGCTGTGCCAACTTTGTCTCCGACTTCCTCACCAGGGTGCCTCTGCTTGACCCCCTCAAGCCGGTAGGTGCCCCTCATGGGCTGCATCCACAGGCCCAGTAGACCCAAGATGAGAAGCCAGGCAGGGTCTGGGAGAAGGAAGCTCAGCCAGGCTCAGGCCACAGCTCCTCAGAGACCCCCTATGGGGAAACAGACCCAGAGAGAGCTAGCCACTGGACCGAGGGCACACAGCAAGCCTGGTCTCCTGGTCACTCCTCTTTGCCTCCTCTGCCTCTTCTGCCTCAACCCCCTTTATGACTCCAGAGGTGTAGAAAGGTGGTGGTGGTGGGATGCCCAGCTGCCTATGGCCCTCAGCCCAGACTCCTGGACAAGTGGGAGACACTGAGGGGCAGTGGCCTGGCCGTGCTGATCACCTGCCCCACAGCCCTTGCACCTGTATTCCTCGACCACGGTGCTCAAGCACCAGAAGGGGAACTGCTTCGACTTCAGCACACTGCTCTGTTCCATGCTGCTTGGCGCTGGCTACGACGCCTACTGTGTCAATGGGTATGGCTCACAGGCTCTCTGCAACATGGACCTGTCTCGGGAGGTGTGCCCGCTCACCGTGAAGCCCAAAGAGGTATGGCCGGTGTTCCCAAGGGTGAACACACCCCGTGCTGTGCCATCATTCTTAAAGGATCACGTCCCTGCCCTGGCCATGGGGACACAGCTCCGTCACTAACTGCCCCTAAGCTGCCCTCGAGTCCATACTCCAAACCAGTGATGATTTCTTGATCCTCAGAGTCACACATAGCCCATTTCTCACACTGGCTGGCCCTCCCCGCTCATGTGACTCTGTTTAAACTATTGTGCTCTATTGGTTAAGTCTGGAGAATCACACAGACACACACACACACCTGTTCCACATATACCCTATGTATTTGACAAAAATCCACCTGCCACTTGTATCTAAGGAGATAGTGGACGCGTGAACAGAGATTTGATTCTCAGTCCTCTCCCCCTACCTAGGGAAAAAGGCCCTTTTTATTAGAAAAAAAAAAATGTGGCCCTCCAGCAAGTGGTGGGTATTTTTCCCTGTGGCAAGAGCTGCTGTGAGCGCATGACATGCTCTTAAATGAGTTTTAATCATCAGAATCTAAGCCATTGCTTTACACATGGAAAATAGTCCTGCTACAGGGCTTTCCATGAGTTGGATGGACTCCAGGACTCTGTGATCAGTATCAAGCCACCCAGGGGACTCAGGATGGGGACCCAGGGACTTGAGGGCCCCAGCAGGATGCGCGGCACCTGCGTCACTGAGTGAGCACATAAGCCCCAGGCTCGAGTGGAGGGAAGGCAAGAAAAAGGGGGTCCCTGGGTGAGCCTTGCTCGAGCAGGCCCTGCTACCCAAGGGAAGGTGGAGCAAAAGCTTCAAACACAGCTGCATCTTCAAAGGCCTCTGGGCTTTTAGCCAAATGTTAATAATCAAAATGATATCAACAAGTAACAGATGCAGAGAGCTTCAGGTTTGCGGACCATGTTGTGTCCACACACTTGGTTGCTCCTCGTAATAGCCTTGTATTGTAGAAGTTATGGCTCTCACTTTACAGATGGGTCTGCTGAGATGAAACAGGAAGGTGAAATCACATGGCCAGAGTCACACCGCAGGTGCAGGGAGACCCACAGACTATAATGGGGTGTGTTTGCCTCTGGAAGATTCCATTTCTTCCTCACACTGTCACAGGCCCACTTTGTGGCTCCTGCTGTGCTCTTCCCTAGGAACACTTCCACCGTCTAACATGTTTATGCACTCCCAGTGCACGCTCACGCGTGTCAGCACGCATCCACACTTACACGTGCATACACTCACACACACGTGCGCACACACACTTCCTTCTTGGCCATGCAAATTCATACTTGAAACCCTCCAATGAGAAGATCTGAAAAATCTGACCCTCCACAACTTGCCCCACCTTCTGGGTCAAGTTGAGGTCACACTAGGCTGGCATAGGTAATAAAGAGGAGAAACTCCCATCTTCCTGGCCCCTCCCTGCCCTGATGGACACTTCATGTGGGCATTTTCCTGTCTCCACAGCCTGAGCCTGGGGAGAAGGTTCCTAGTATCCTCACCTACTTTACAGAGCAGCCAGAGACCCAGAGGGTCCAGATCCAGAGCTTCTACTCCCTCTGCTGTTGGGGTCACCAGTCCTGCAGGCTCCGGGAGCAGTTGCCAGGCGCTGGTCCCAGGGCCAAGAGATCTCGGCTCTCAGAGCCTTGTAAAGGGTGTGGCTAGGGGCCAGTCACCCTTCCTCTCTTACTGGGTGACAGACAGTCAAGAAGAAGGAAAAGGCGCAGCCCAAGAAGTACACCATCAAACCGCCCCGGGACCTGACCAGCAGGTTTGAGCAGGAGCAAGAGATCAAGAAGCAGGAGGAGGCCAAAGCCCAGGAGGAGAAGTGGCGGTGGGAAGAGGAGGAGCGCCTCCTGGTGGGTCCCCTCTTCCTCCACCCTGCTGAAGGGTAGGGGACACTGCTAGGGACACCGTAAGGACTATGTCAGGCACAGTTCTGCTGGAAGGATGAGGAAAGGAAGCCAAATGGTTCCTTTCTTTGGATTCACCAGCAAACTCTTTACTGAAGGAAAGAATTGTCCTACTTTCACCCAGAATCTCAACACAGAGAGCCAGGAAGCCCCAGTATCTGGACCCACACAGAGACCAGTTTGTGACTCCAGACCTAGTTGGAGCCCCCCCGCATTTCATTCATTCAGACACGGCTCAGGGGTGGGTGATGGAAGCAGCCAGGCCATGGTCCCTTCAGAAAAGAACTCTGCTCTCCTGTGGTTTCCCAGCCCTGGGGGAGAGGTCTGGAACCCTGACCCCGCACACACCCAGCTGGCGGGTGGTCACCACCTTCCCTGTGCAGGAAGCAGAGAAGGCGAAGCCTGATCTCCTGCATGGCCTTCGGGTCCACTGCTGGGTCCTGGTGCTATCTGGGAAGCGTGAGGTGCCCGAGAGCTTCTTCATCGACCCGTTCACCGGCCGTAGCTACAGCACCCAGGATGACCACTTCCTGGGCATCGAGAGCCTCTGGAACCACAGGAACTACTGGATAAACATGCAGGACTGCTGGAACAGCTGCAAGGTGCCGGTGCCCTGTGGGTCCTGGGGCGAGGGGAGGGCAGAGGGAGGTATGGGGGTGGCCCAGGAAGAGCTGCCTCCTGGCTATGAGGGCATCACGCTTTCCCATGGCTGAGTCCTCATAGCCTGTGCCCTTGCCCATTCTGATAAGATTAACATCTCCTGGGGCTGGGGATTTAGCCCCAGCAGGATGAGAGTCCCAGGAGTCCATCCATGCCTCTGTCCTTGTCATCTTAGCGATTCCAGTGAGCCTGGAATGGTAGCACTGTACCAAGGCAGGTGCCCAGGAACAAGGCAGGCACAGCTCCTGCCACAGTGTATCCCTGGTGTAGTGGAGAAGAAAACCAGTGAGTCCGCTGGACTTGATGGACTTGAACTCGGCCTCCAGGCTCCAAGCCCTGCGCTCTTTTGTAGTTGTAAGGTCCTCTGTTCCTGACCAGGCCAGTTTCTAAATGTTGATCCTAGACTCTTTTGCTCCCTATTCTAATGTGACTTCCAAGGGACTACTGTCAGCCGCTGTAGAGGACAGGCAGAGGCGACACGCAGTGGAAGGCAAAGTGTCTGTGTCTGGGTAGAAGTCAGAAGTTCTGAGATGGAGCTGGGTGCAGTGCCACATGCCTGTAATCCCAGCAGTCTGGGAGGCTGAGGCAGGAAGATCACAAGCTCTCACTGGTCAGCTTAGTGAGACCCTGTCTCAAAATAAAGAATAAAAAGGGCTGGGGATGAAGTTCAGCATGAAGGCCTTAGGTTTAATCCTCAGGACTGAAAAACAAAAATTCCAAGACAGAAACTTCTACCTTCAGCAGGTGACACTTCACCCCCACCTGCCTTCAGGACCCGGATTTCAGGGTCTCGGTTCTCACAGAGGTAGGGAAATCACACTCAGGTGCTTAGCACAGGCTCTGGCTATGCAATAAAAGTCAGCTCTTATCACTCTCACTTCACACATAAGGAAACCGAGGCTCAGAGAAGTGAAACACTTCTCCCATGCCACACAGATGGGGCGGAGCTGAGCCTGTCCTCTCCAGAGCCAGGCTCGAAACCTCTGTGGTCAGTGTCCCCAAAGGGTTTCGGCCCTGTGGACACTGCTCTAGTCCTCCAGCCCCTCTTCTGGCCTGCAGGTCCTCATCCTGTCCTACAGCACCTACAGCCCCAACCTAGCCTACCCTGCACCTGTGCCAGGTGAGGGATAATGATGACAGAGATAAAAGAATTCTGAGATGGAGGCCGGAGGGGAAGACATGCAAAACTGAGGGCCTGAAGGAAGAGACCCTGAGGACCACTGCCACCTGAGCCCTCGGGGGGCTCCCAAGGACCTTGAAATGGCATCAGGGGTGGTAGAGGAGGAAGGAAGCCCGGGGAACTTGGGAGGCAGAAATTGTCCATTCAGTCAGTGATGCTTTTTCTATAGGAATAGAACTTGGAGTAAAGGAGCACCATATACCTACCTTTTACCACTGACACTTGTTCCAGAGGTTAGGACAGAACGGAAAGAAACACGAACATCTGTGCAATTGAGTCCCTCTCGGCCACGCTTTGACTATCCCCAGCTACTGCTGCACTGACCGGCCCTCTGGCCCTCCCTGTCCTCAGTTGTCCCCCTTCTCCAGCCACCACTCTGGCTAGGGCAGAGTCACACTCAGGATCCCTCCCAGGATTCGAGCAGGACAGTGAGCAGGAGCCCTGGGGCCTCCTGAGCACCGCTGAGTGCTAAAGGCCCTCGCAGGCAGCAGAGTTAGTCTTTGGTCTCCTAGAACATGGTGGGGATGGCACGTCCCCTGCGAGGTGGATGGGCGCAGAGGTGCTCTCCATCCATGGGGACTGTCTGCTGAGGAGACAGGGATCCTGGCCTTGGACAGGCAGGGTGAGAGGCGGACAAAGAGCAGCCCCCACCTGCCTGGGTGCACCTGTGCCCCTGCCAGCTGCCTTCTCCCTAACAGGGGTAAGAAGCACAAGGAGGCTCTTCTCCAGCCAGCTATTCCCTGAAGGTTTCCAGATCCCCTCCAGTAAAATCACTGGTATGACTGTGGGCTGCTCCCCAGAGGTATAGAGTAACCTCACACCTAGCCTGGCCCAGCCGGCCAGGAGTGTCACCAGGTCTCTCCCAGAGACCGATACAGGATTTCTTTGTAGGGAGACTGGGTGATGGGGAGTGCTGGCCCCTCCTCTGTGGGGCCTCAGTTTCCCTGCTGAAACTGGATGTGGACATGGACGCTCAGGGGCCACCTGGAGCCTCTGTCCCTGGCCGCCTCTGGGAGCTGTTTCCCAGCTCTTGTGGAACAGGTGGAGGTGTGGGGAAGGTGGGGTGCACTCAGTTGATCCCTTCCCCTGCCAGGACTTGGTCTTTGACCTGGGAGACCCAGTGAGGTGGGAGTACATGCTCTTGGGGACAGAAAAGCCTCATCTGTCCTTGACTGAGGAAGAGGACGAAGGGATGAACATTGATGATGACATAGAAGATCTGGTGAGTCTAGGAGTTGTGTGGAGTGGGGGAGGCTTTGCACACTGCCTTGCTTCAGGCAGCCTGAAAAGCTCCCCCAAATCATGTATGTGTATGGAAGCGGGGGACCAGGTAGACCCATTACAGATCCTTCAAAGCAGAAGGGCTGGGAAGTGGCCTCATTTTATAGACAGACAAACTGAGGTCCAGGCACATCCAGTGAGTCTGCCCAGAACACCCTGTGTGAGTCAGGGGAAGGCTGGGCCTTGAGTTTGGGCCTCCTGTCCACTGCTACCTCCAACAACCCTCCCTGTTCAGTAGCTGTCCTACTCCTGTGGGAAGTTCAGGCTCAGAGTGGGGGCATGAGAGCCTCTTTGCCAGCCCCCAGGAGCCCTAGGGCCAGCTACTCCTCAGTTCCATCCCGAGGAGCCACTGCGATCCCCTACACCTTTCTTGTCTGTACTATCAGCTCTTCTAATTGTCACTGGCCCAGCACTGTGTCCCCAGATCCTAGATCACCAGCCTCACCTCTGCTCTCCCAGCCAGGTCTGTGTGGGAGGCTCAGGGGCCCTGGGACTTTTGTCCAGCTGTGTGACCTTGGACAAATGCCCTGTCTTAGGGAACCTCAGTTTCCTCATCTGTACATGAAATGAGGGGAGGCATCTTCATAGTAATGATAATAGGTACATTAGGCTGCTAGGGCTGCTGTAGAAAAGTACCACAGCTGGGGGCCTTGAACAACAGAAACATGGGTTCCCTAAGTTCTGGAGGCTGGACATCCAAGATCAAGGGGGCAACAGGGTGGTCTCTTCTGAGGTCCCTCTCCCAGGTTTGTAGATAGCACCTTCTCCACAAGCCGTGTCCTCACATGGTCTTCTCCTGCATGAGTCTGTGTCTTGACTTTCTCTCATAAGGGCATCAGTTCTATTGGATTAGGGCCACTCTGAGGGCTGCATTTAAACTCGGTTACCTCTTTAAAGACTTTATCTCCAAGTGCAGTTGTGGAAGGGGGGACTTCAGCCTATGAGTTTGGAGGGACACAAAGCAATACTTATGCAACTGGAAGCACCCACCTGGCCCTCACTGAGTATCCAGCTCTGCTCTGATGCTGAGCCTGAATTCATACATTTAAACCTCCATGACCTCCCAGAGAGGTGGGTACCAGTGTCATCATCCAGAATGTTAGAGGGACTAAGTAACCAACCCAAAGGGACACAGCCAGTAAGTGACAAAAGTGGGATCTGAACTTAAAAGCCTGGCTCCAAAGTCTGGGTTCTCAACAGCTACTCTCCTGGGGTTGCTTGAGAAGGAAACTGAACCTGCAGGTGTGACAGGCCTGACTCAGTGCTGTGACAAGCCTGGAAAAGGGGTGGAGCGCTCTGAGTCCTCCTCTGGTGACCAGAGGAACTCCCAGAGAGGTAAATCCCGGACACAGGCGCCCCCTGCTGGCCACCAGATGCAGACAGGCCCCTGGAGGCCCCATACTTATAGTGCTTTGGCACAGTTCCACCCTGAGCCGGCTGGGTCATCCTTGGGCCCAGAAACCCTGTTCCCACTAAAGAAATCACACTTAGATGGGCAGTTCGTGGAGATCTGAGCGATCTTTGTGGGAGAAAAGTTACACACTGAGACAATGTCATCCAAGTTTGTGTGTGTGCCTAGTTGGAGGGCCATTTGTCTAGACCAGGCAGGCCTTATTTTACAGGTGGGAAAATAAAGACTGAGAAAGAATAACAGCCTGGCAGTGACCCCTAAACCTTTAGATACTGAGCCCTTATATCACTGAGCCCTCTCAAGAGTTAAGGGAACTGAAACTCAGAGTAATTAAGGGTGGCAGCCTTGGTTAAGTGGTGTTGGACAAGGGTGTGGCTGGGTCCACCAGACTCCTCAAGGGTATGGGCCACGCCAGACAATGCATTCGTGCTGGAGCTGACTCCTCCTGACTTCCGGATCTTGGGTCGCACTCCTGACCTCCACCTTCCCCAGGGAAGCTGAGGACCCCTTGCCTTGGCTGGTTTGGGGGCTGAGGCCGGCACCACCCACCCACCCCCCTCTCCCCACAGGGCAAGGAGAATGAGGATAAGAGCTTCGATATGCCATCCTCGTGGGTGGAGCAGATCAAGATCTCCCCAGAAGGTCTCTGCCAATGCGTGTTCAGTGCTCTCTACAGGACCATGCCTGGGTTCCAGGAAGGTGTCCACCAACAGCTGATGGCAACAAGCAGAGGCTGCCCCTGCCCCTCCTCTCCACACTTCCTGCTCCTCCCTCCTCCCTCCCCACTCCCCCCTCCCTCACCTCGGCTCTGTGGCCTGGGCCTGACTTGTCTGACCCACAGTAAGGGCTCGGTGGACATCAGGACCCTTGAGGACTGGGACACAGCCCTTCCCCTCCCTCAGATGCCCTTCTGGAGTGGCCATGTGCAATATACACTTCGGATGGTGCAGGGTGTCAGGACCTGGGACGGGCAGGCAGAGATGGCAGGAGAGTAGGCCCTGTATGCCCTGTGTTCATGTCTGCTGCCTGTCCAGGTGCCCATCTGGGAGCCCCAGACTGCAGGGAGGGCATAGGCTTCTCTACAGGGGGTGGGTACTAAAGAGGAGGAGGAGCACACATCCCAGCTTGGGGGGAGGACAGACAAAACAGGGTCACTGAGCTAAGTTTTTTTTTTTTTTTCTTAGTTTTTTGACACAGGGTCAGGCTAGCCTTAGATTCACTGAGGAGCCCAGCCTGGCTTCAAAGTCACAATGATCCTCCTGCCTCAGCCTCCCAAGTGCTGGGATTATAGCCATGTGCCTCCACACCCAGACCAATGGGCTAAGTTTTGAAGGACCTGGACTGAGCCCAGCAAGGGCAGGAGGCAGCAGAGGGATCTGGCAGTGAGAATGGAGTGGCTGGGTGCCCATCCTCTGAGCCGTGTGAATCCCATTCTGGGGCAGATCTGTGAGCACCTCTAGGGTTGGAGCCAGTGGTGGTGACCGTCCTCTTCCTCCCAGCGGGGGTTAAGGGCCTGAGATGATTAGCACATACTGCTATAGGGTGAATGAGTGGTCAGGCAGGATTGGCCCTCCCTGCCCCAGCCTGGAAGGAGAGACCCAGCACCTCTGTGCCCACTCACAGCATTCGAGACCCGCTGCCCGAACGGGAAGAAGGTGCTGCACTACAGGAGGACGCAGCTGGAGAAATGGGCCCCATACCTCAACAGCACCGGCCTGGTGTGCCGCCTCACCACGTATGAGGACCTGGAGTGTAAGGGATGGTGCTGGCCAGGGGCCGGGACCGGGGCAGCTTAGCTGCGGGGGCAGGAGAGCTGGGTCTCTGATACGCCCTGCAACTTTGGACACATCACTTCTACTGTTAGTGTAAATGTGGGCATCGCTGCCCTCTGTGCCTGGAATGGTGGGAAGCTGGCCTGGCTGCAGTGAGCACCCTTGGGCCCCATAGGTACCAAGATTTTGGAGATCAAGGAGTGGTACCAGAACCGGGAGGACATGCTGGAGCTGAAGCACATAAACAACAGCACAGGCCTGCGCACCGACTACTTCAGGCCGGGCCACCCCCAGGCTCTGCGTGGTGCGTGGAGCGGGCAGCCTGGTGGTGGGGTGACACAGGCTCACGACAGTGGTGTGTTGGGCCCGGGGGAGGAACCAGCCTTCAGGTATCTGCTCCCTAAGCAAACCAGATGAGCAACCAGAAACTTGAGGATCCCAGGAAGTGTGGACAAAGCTCCTGCAGGAAGCTCAAGGCCAGGGTCACGTTCCTGCCTGGAGGTCAAGGCTGGGATTGGGCAGGAACCCACCAGAGGGCACCCAGTGGGGGCCATATTTGGGGTGGGTGAGGATGCTGAGTGATAGAGCCAACTAACCTCCCCTCGAAGGGCATCGCAGAGGGCAGAGTGAGCAGTGTGGGGCAGCCTGGAGCCCACAAGCTTGGGAGGGGGGAGGGAGGAGGATGTCATAGAAGAGAATCAACATCCCTAACCGGCAGTTCAGCAAAGCAGAGTATAGAGACTA
>NW_022900944.1:23097001-23155951 GCF_012274545.1 Fukomys damarensis
ATATATATATATATATAAATGGTTAGCCTTGTTTGGTAGTTGAAATTTAAAAAATGAAACTAAACCAATAAGGGGCCATCTGACAGCTCGCGTGCTGGGGAGATGAAGAAATGGTCCTGCAGGTATTAATGGGTGTGGGAAGCGGCAGACAGTTGCTCCTTGTTGCTGCTGGAGGTCATCATGGTTTAATTTTTCTAGAGGAAAATCAGGCAAAATAGATTAATAATAGCCTTGGACTGGGTGTGTGGTTCAGTGGTATTGTGTATGCTTAGTATGCCCAAGGCCCGGGTTCAATCCTTAGCACTCAGAATAATAATGACCTTAGAATGTGGACACTTTTTGACCCAACAATTCCACTGCTGAGTCTCTGGTCTTAGCAGATAATGGGAAGGAACAGAAAAATGCGTGGTGCAGGTGGTCATCATGGCATTGATTTTAATAACAAACAGACACAAACTAAACACTCAGCATGGGGAGTTGGGTCCAGCTAATATTCATCCATAATGTGGCACCACCTGCTCCTCCCTGGGCCTGGACTGGGGCCGTCACATCAGCAGGCTTAGCTCCAGGTCCTCACACCGGCGTCTCCCTTCACCAGTGCACTCGTACAAGTCCATGCAGCCTGAGAATGACCGCGTCATGGAGTTTTATGAAACAGCCCGCGTGGACGGCCTGATAAAGCGGGAGGAGACCCCCAGGACCATGACCGAGTACTACCAAGGACGCCCAGACTTCCTCTCCTACCGCCATATCAACTTTGGGCCCAGGTTCAAGAAGCTCACTTTGACCAGTACAGAGTCAACCCCCCGGCCCATGGTGGTAAGTGTTCACTGGGCTTGGGGACAGGCTGCCCGCCTTCTGTGGTGCATAGCAATCACCCCAGGACAAGGAGAGGCCTGGCTCTGGAGGCACTGACCACAAGCCAAGCATTCTACCAGCTGCATGATCCCTGGCTGACTGGGGTCAGACTGAGCCTTCAACCCACAGAACTATTATCTCCTAGTTCTAGACAGATACACATCATGACCAAACATCTGGAAAATATGGGGGAAATATAAAGACAAATATAAAAGAATAGCATCACTGGATTGGTCTTGAGAATCTTCTCTAACTTAACTGACATCTGTGGGTGGGTGTGGGGGTTAGAATCCCTCTAGCACCCATTTCACATTAAAGTGTGCACCTTTCTCTCCAAATCATTACACATTGTTTTACAACTGACCTTAATGGTTGCATCCAGAGAAGCTCTTCCTAGCAGTGTGAGATGTCTAGTGATGGGGGAGGCTGCCCAAAAGGGGTGAGCTTCCCATCTCTTGAGGCAACCAGACAGTCTTTTTGAAGGAGCTGGAAAAAGGCTCCAGCTCCATGCAGGGCTGGGGTTCCTGGCCCTGAAAACCCATGGGGACCCCAGAATCCATTGCCAGCATGTTCTACATGGTCCCCAAATGACTCCTGATTCATATCACAAGTGTCTATTGCTTCTGCCCATGCAGAATGCACAGAAATGCCCTTCTCCTCATCCTATGCAATTTCTGGCCCCTCAGAAAATCACAGAGCGCTTCTCCCGCAACCCGGCGAAGCCTGCAGATGAGGATGTGGCGGAGCGTGTGTTCCTGATCTCCGAGGAGCGCATCCAGCTGCGCTACCACTGTCGTGACGACTACATCACTGCCTCCAAGCGGGAGTTCCTGCAGCGCTCTGAAGTGGACAGCAAGGGCAACAAGATCATCATGACTTCAGACATGTGCATCAGCTTCGAGGTGGGCTGGGTCTGCGGAGGCCATGGAGTGGGCAAGAAGGGACTGGGCCCCGTGTCCTGTTGATGAGTCTGCAGAACTGAGGTGGGCGCCCCCAAAGCCATCCCGGAAGTTCGTCTTTGCCCCATGGGAAAGCCTGCAGCTCTCATCTGTGACCCTTCCCTTTCCTCCCAAAATGAGAACCCAGTAGGCTGAGACCAGTCCTCATAGTCCTTGTCCCACCCCTGGACAGTGCAGGCCCCAGATCCCAGGGACCTATGCCAGAGGGGAGAAGATTCTTACCTCCCACCTCTAAGGTGTCCACTGTCCTTATCAAATCCACACTCTGCTGGAACATTCTCCAGCCCCTCTGTCTTTTACTATCTGTATTTTTAGAAGTGGGCAAACTGGCCCAGAAAGGTTAAGCATTTTGCATGAGCTCACATGGCAGGAGTAGATTTGAACCAGATGGGCCCAGGCCCATGGGCCTCTCTCTCACTGTGGTGGTTCTGGTGCCAGGTGGAGCCCATGGAACACACCAAGAAGCTTCTCTACCAGTACGAGACCATGATGCACCTGAAGAAAGAGGAGAAGCTGTCCAAACACCAGGCCTGGGAGTCTGAGCTGGAGGTGGGGGTCCCACAGGACAGAGGGCAGGGGACGTGATGGGGGCGTCTTAATCATGCTCTGCGTCATTTCCCAATTCAGGTTCTGAAGATCCTGAAGCTCCGAGAGGAAGAGGAGAAGGCACACACGCTGAACATCTCCATTTATGACACCAAGCGCAATGAAAAGAGCAAGGAGTATCGGGAGGCCATGGTGAGCCTTGCTCCCAGCCCTGTCCTCGCTTTTACTGGCCGCTCAGTTAAGAACCAGGCCATCTCCCCTCCTAGGCCTGTGGCCAAGCAAAGTCCTGTGGCATCTGGGGAAAGAATGAAGGCCCTGCTGACCTAGCTGGCCTCTACCCCCCAGGAACGTGTGATGCAGGAGGAGCACTTGCGGCAGGTGGAGACCCAGCTGGACTACCTGGCTCCTTTCCTGGCCCAGCTGCCCCCAGGTGAGAAGCTGACACGCACGCAGGCTGTGCACCTCAAGGATGAGTGTCTGAGCGACTTCAAGCAGCGGCTCATCGACAAGGCCAACCTCATCCAGGCCCGCTTCGAGAAGGTATGTTGGCCGGGGCAGGGGAGGGGAGGGGAGGAGACCTTGGTATCCTCATCCAGAAGGTAGGCCCAAGACTCTCAGCCCAGCACCACACAGATCTGCGAGGGACCCAGGAGGGGATGAGTTTGTCAGTGCTTGGGGTTTTCCGATGGGTTGTTCTTCCTCACTCTTATGGATAGGTGGGTGGACAGATGGATGGATGGATGCATGCATGGATGGGTGGAAGGGTGGATGGATGGACGGAGGGGAGGGAGGCATGATGAATGGATGAGTGGGTGGATGAATAGACAGGTGGGTGGATGGGTGGACAGCTAGACAGGGAGATGGAGAGATAGGCTAAAGATGGACAGGCAGCTGGATGAGTGGGTCCTTGAGCAGATGGATGGATAGATGGATGCTTAGATGGATGGATGGTACATTACAACAACTCCCAATCCTTGACCCATTTCTGTGGGCAAGCCACACACCACCTAGTTCCCATGCAGGATCTCACTTAGTCTTCACATAGAGTACCACAGAGGAGTAGGGGTGGGGACAATAAGCTTAATTTTAGAGAAAGGAAATTAGAGGGTCTGAAAATGTCAGCAACTTGGCCGAGCGTGTGGCTGACCCTGCTTTGATCTCATGGACGTGGCAGCCCTCTGAACATGACTTATACCCAAAACTTAATGGGAGCCCTGTCTGCTTCTCTGACTTGTGGGGCTGTCTGGTGGCCAGTGGGATGGCACCTGCAGCCTGGGTGAGGGTCAGCCCTCACCACCCACTTGTCTCTCTATGGCCACAGGAGAACCAGGAGCTGCAGAAGAAGCAGCAGTGGTACCAGGAGAACCAGGTGACCCTGACCCCGGAGGATGAAGACTTGTACCTGAGTTACTGCTCTCAGGCCATGTTCCGCATCCGCATCCTGGAGCAGCGGCTCAATCGGTGAGAAGCTGGGAGTCAGAGAGGACCCTGTAAGGGTCCCCTGGCTTGGTAACCCCTCATTCCCCTCCTTCCTCCCTCTGCTTCAGACACAAGGAGCTGGCCCCGCTGAAGTATTTGGCATTGGAAGAAAAGCTGTACAAGGATCCACGCCTGGCAGAGTTCCTCAGAGTTGCTTGATCCCTCATGGGCCTGTGGAGGAAGCTGTCAGAGACGGAACAGAAGTCCATCCAGCCCAGCCCTGTTCACTTTACACCCCACTGATGCCCATCCACTCGGGCCTGGCCTCACCGCCACACTGCCTCCCACCTCTCATAGTTTCCTCATAAATAAACACACTTTTTATTTGCCATTTGTGCCTCAGATGCATAAGATCCTTCCCTTCTTTACCTATAGCCCCGGACCACCCCCTTCCCACCCACCTTAGCTGTCTTCCTCAGTTGCCTCCTTGCTTCTGGGTGGGAAGATGAAGTTTTCCACAGCACCTCTACACACGGTCCCATGGCCACTGCAAGCAAACCGGTTAGACCTCCACATGTATATATATTCTACATTGTTTCTTTTTATAATTGCTAACTTGACCTTGTATGTAAAGTCCTTTTAAACCCATAAATTTCAAAGATAGGGCTTGACAGGACAAAGGAAAAACAAGGCCCATATAGGAATTTGCACATAGATGATGATACCCAAATTAAGGGTCTTAGGGCCTGAAACAGCCAATCAGGTGTAACAAACTGGGGAGGTGTGTGGTCTTTCTGCCACACTGATAAAAAGGGTTGGGAACAAAGGACTTATGGGTCCTCCATGTTTCCAGAGCCCTCTACCCTCTTATAAGGTAGAGGTGTTTCCCCTGCTTCTTTTCTTCCTTTCAAATAAAGTTCTTGTTTCCCTTTTGTAAATTTAGTCCCTGTAATCCTTGACTTAGGGCTGGGCTTACAAATCTTAGTGAGCTGCTCAGACAGCAGAGTAAAGCTGTGGTGTGGTACACGCACCCCTGAATGCACCAGACATGATGGCTAATCTTGATTATCAACTTGAATGGTTGGAGAGATAGCTAGATCAGTAAAGTGCATTTGTGGGAGTCTGTTGGTAGGGCGTGCAGCGTGAGCTTGGGACTATATCTGGTCCCTGGCCTCTTTCTCTCTGGCTCTTCCTCACCCACTGTTTCTAGGCTGCCATGAGGTGAGCAATGTTCTCCACCATGCCCTTCACCATGATGTTTCTACCTTGAAGCCAGCTCTCTATGGATTGAAACCGTGTTGTTTATGTCAGGTACAGTGGATCCTCAAGTTACATCAGCCTGACATACGAACACCTGGGGTTAATTAGGTTAATAGAAGATTTATCTGCCTCTTGTTATCTATAGCGTGTACCCAGGTGAACATCTAGATCTCAGCTGTACTGACTTATAACCAACCCTGCCTTGGGAACCTTGTGAGACAAGGGTCCATTTTATTTAGCTCAAGCAGTGATAAGTTGACTAGTGCAGTTGTCTTGAGATATTTTTTGGTTATTCTAACTGGTTAGAAGAATGCTACTGGCATCTAGTGGGTAGGATGAGGGGTGCTCATCCTATAAGGCACAGGACAGCCCCCTACACCAAAGGATACCCAGCCCCAAATGCTAAGAATATAGAGGTTGCTGTACAGCAATGACAACAAATGAGCCACAATTACATGGGATGACTGTGGGAAGCCAGCCATGGCCCACTGGCTTTTTGACCCTGCACAGGAGAAACTCGGACAGCCAAAGATCTGTAGGAGTCAGGTGCTTCCTGTTAAAGATCTGACGTTATCTGTAGGAGTCAGGTGTTGTAACTCCATTTTGTTAAGTTCCTCCACCTATATGGGAATCATGACTATTAGTTGCAAGTGTTGTTAATTTGTTTTTCTTGAGCCTGCTTTCTCTTTCCCGCGTGAACCCTCGTTCCCGTGGAGCGGGTGTTGAGGTTACTATGGTAATCCTAGCCCATAATAGTTCGGCCTTTTCCTTTAAAAGGCTGATGCCTACCTACAATAAACGTCGCCTTGATCAGACTCTTGTCTTGGCGTCCTTCCTTTCTCTCTTCCCCATCTCCACCCCGCTGCTCTTTCAGGTTTGAGGCACTGCTGGACAGTGCTCTGCGTTGCTGGTTCGCGACAGATGACAAGAATTTCTCAAGTATATTACTGAAAGATTCCAAGTACAATAAAGTATACACTATATGATCCCATTGTGTTAAGAGCAAAAACAGGTGAAATTAATGGGTGATTAGAAGTCAGGATGTAAGACCTAAAGTCTCACTTCCACTCTGAGGAGTGTGAACAGCCGAAAGGGCCTTCACAATGTTGAGTCCTATAGCCCAACGATGGCTCCAGATGCAATACCCAGGGCCTTACTTCCAGGAGCCTTGAACAGCCCAAAGGGCCTCCAAGATGCTGGAACCTATAGCTCAGCAATGCTCCGGGAGCTCAACGGGGGAAAGAGTCACCCAGTAAGGAACACACCAGGCTCGTTGGTAGATTGACCTTTGTTAGTCTGGCCAGACGGCACTCAGAACTGAGCAGCTCAGAGGCCCAGCACGGGGGTTAGCACAGTTTTTTTTAAAGGCAAGGGAAGAGGATTGCAAGCCCAACAAGTGGGCCAGGGGTCAGGGGGTCGGTTTTCTGCCATCTATCTAAAGGAGTCAGCTATAGGGTGCACCTGGTCTTTCATCTCCAGACTCAGGCTGTTCTGTTCTAAGGAGGCCTTGAGTCGCTATCTTGTTTACCTGTACCAGGCTTCCATAACACTCTGTTTTAATCCTATCTTGGAGCTGGGTAGAAAGAAATGTGTGCTGCTATATGCTGGCTAACTAGGGGTTACATAGCGGTTAGGGTCCCACAACGATAGTGATCATTTCTGGGGAGTGAGGGTTTGTGACTGAAGTACCGGGGGAACTTCTGGGTGCCAGTAATGTTCTGCTTCTTGACCAGGGTAGTGCTGTTTGTGGAAATTCACTGACCTTATACAATATGTTACCTGGGGTATGCGTACGATACTCGCCATAGGGCCGGGGATTTAGCTCAAGGGTTCCACCGCCTGCCTTGTGAGCGCTTGCAAGGTCTCAAGTTTGATCACCAGTACCAAAAAAACAACAAAAATAAATAAAATGCATGTCATGAGTTTAATCAAGTCTTTAGACCTAACTTCCAGTTAACAAGAAATTCAGGGGAAGTGCAAGAAAAATTACACTAGAAGAAAACAGATAAATCCTTGAAGTGGGACAATCTTCAAGGTAAATGGCTTCATTTTTTCAAGAGATCAATACATTAAAATAAAAAGCTTGGGGAAAAGAAATACAATGAATTTAAAAGAGTCAAGTGTGTTGAATCTTGATTGTTCCTGGTTAAGAAATTTAGATGAAACCCAGAGCTTCTAGAAAAGTAATCTACCACTGAGTGACACCTCCAACCAGGTCCTACTAAAAAAAAAAAAAAAAAAAAAAAAAAAAAAAAAATGTGTTAAATATATTTGGGGGAGGTGACTGACAGGACACATTTTCTTAGGTGTAATAATGGTTATGTAGAATAATGGC
Source organism: Fukomys damarensis (assembly GCF_012274545.1). Lineage (NCBI taxonomy): Eukaryota > Metazoa > Chordata > Mammalia > Rodentia > Bathyergidae > Fukomys > Fukomys damarensis. The sequence goes on from NW_022900944.1 coordinate 23,104,379, forward strand.
CTCATTTTAAAGAGCTGCACGTTCAGGATTTAAGTGTGATGTTATTTATAAATTTCAAAGGGTTCTGGAAAAAATACAGCATATGTAGCAAACTGATGACAAGTGTCAAAATCTAGGTGCTATCATGGTACTCTTTCAAATTATCTCTGTAATTCAAATTTCTTTATAAAAAGTTGAGGGGAATGCAGGCTGACCAATATGGACTTGATGTCATTCTCTTAATTAGTTTTTCCAATAATTTCCAAACAGAAACGACGTGTCGGGGACATGGCCCCTCTGCCTCTAGTGTGGCTCCTGGTGGTGGGTACGTCTAGTAGGGAATCCCCCAGGCTGTGGCTTTGGGAACAAAGGTTCCAGTCCTGGGGCCCTTACTTTTCGGCTATGTGGGATTTTTGTTTGTTTGTTTGTTTTGTTTTTTACAAGCATTTTAACTGGGGCCTCAGTTTCTCCATCTGTAAATGGGAACAGGAATTCCTACCCTTTAGCGCGTTGGTGCATGTACTGGAACCAAACGGCCCGACCAGCGTTGTGTGAGTGTAGGAAAATCTGGGCGGCTAGGGAGTCTTTCGACAACAGGGCAGCATCGCCCCGGTCTGCTTATCCCCGGAGGCGGCAGTGCAATTCGAACCTAAATCAGGCGCTGTTTCCGTCTAGGCCTTCTGCGGGAGAACTCAAACGGGTGGGCATCTGGAGCTAAGAGAAGCAAAGTCATCAGATCTTGAAGGTACCGCTTGCAGTTAAAGGGAATGAGGAGGCAAAATGCTAAGGCTGTTTTGCCCCATTCCAAAATGGAAGATTTTTGGCTTCACGCCGCTCCTAAGGTCCACTCCCCATTGGCTATTTGAAAAGTGGTTTTCCAACAATGCAAGCTCTGACTGGTCAATCCAGGACGTTTGCTAAAGCGATTGGCGCAGCCGCCGTTGGAGGGCATCTCGCAAATTTTAAAAGCAAACTAGGTTCAAGGAAGTGAGAAAGCGTGAGGTAGAGGAGGGGCCAAGAAAATGGCACCCCGCATTGGTTCATTAGAGACCGAAGGGCGGCTCTTGAACGACTCTCACTCGTGATTAGAAGGAAAAGGGAGCGGGTACCTACGAAAAGCGGCAGAAGAGCCTGCTTTCATTGGTAGTCCTGGAGGGAGGTGGAGCGTCTGTGGCAGCTTATTGGTGAGCTAGGTGAGGTGGGCGGGGTTCCAGGCCAGAGGTTTTGTTGTGAGGGTCGGTTGTCAAGCAGCGGCCAATCAGGGCAGGGGATGGAAGCAAGTGGGGGTCGCTCTTGGAGCAGAGCCTGGGCCTCCGGAGCGGCAGCTGCAGCAGGTAGAGTGGGCAAGTGGGGTGAGAGGAAGATGGGTCTGGGGACTAGGCCAAGCCACGCAGGATTGACCGGGCTGCAGGAGAGAACTGGGGCTGCAGGGAGGGCTAGAGCCTGTACTCCGCATGGCTCGAGAAGAGGGAGGATCTGGCGAGGCTGAGGGATCATCCTCAGCCTTGAGTCAAGCGGGGCTGGCCTGGAGGCCGGAGGGGGAAAGCCCGGGAGGCCGGAAGCGGAGCTGAAGGTCCGCTGAAGGATGGGTAATAACTAGGAGCCCGAGAAACAGGAGTGCGAATAAATGAATGGGAGACGCCGATAGCGGCGGCGAAGTGAGAGAACAGAGGGCCCGGGAAAGGGGATACTGGGCAAATGGTTTGTGGGAAAAAGTGAAGTGGCTGTGGGAAGCGGGTGGGAGACTCCATGAGGTGGCCTTTTTAGAGCTGAGGAGTCACCTCGACTCACGCCCAAACTGGAGGAGGCCCAGATCCCAGCTCTGTCTTTGGGAATTTAAGGGTGCAGGTGTAGTTCCTTGCCAGGATCCAGAAGACTGGACCGTCAGGCTCCTCTTTGAGATTGTCATCAGAGAGAGAGAGTTCAATGGTTGTCGCTGGATTCCCTATCATAGGCCCCTAAGCTTTATCATCTGACTCCAGCCCCCGTCCTATACATCAGGTGAAAACAGTGATTCCCAGAAATCTGTGGACTGCAGACACCTGATCCTCCCTGCCCCACTGCAGCTGCTGCATATTAGGCAGCCGGCATCTTGGAGAACAGAGCTGCCTCCATAACGTCTGCTTGTTTTGCTCTGTGTTCTAAGGCATTCTGCTTGAGGTGACCCCTCTGCAGATTCTCAAACCCAATTTGCAGCTGCCGACTCCGGCAGCTTTGGTGGTTAATACTCTATCAGGCAGCCTTAGAGATGATACAGGAAGCTGCTCCTCATACCAAGTGTTTCCTAACAATCCATCACCTCTGTTTTTCCAGCCAAGTGTTGAACTGTGATGGCTCAAGCCTGACATTCCATGATCTGGAATCCTGACAGATGCGGACAGGCTGCTGCTGTTGCTACTGTGGATGATTTAAAGGCACCAGGCAGTCCAGGGCCAGGAGAAGAGGCATTTCCTCTGCCTGGATGTGGGGGAACTCCTTGCCAACTTGACTGGTGGATCCGGGGGGGGGATCCACCCCCACCCCACAAAGAAAGCACAGTCCATTTTGTAGGTGAGGCTTCAGGTGCCAGCCCCTGAAGGATGGCCACCCCGGTGGTCACCAAGACAGCCTGGAAGTTGCGTGAGTAGTTTTCATTTTTCTTTTTTTTAAATTGAATTTATTGGTACATTCTAGGTAGACAGTACAGCTACATTCATTACTGGGATCTTGTACCTTTACATGCCAGGTCTTGGTTCTCATTTTTTCCCCTTGTCCCCATTTTTTACCTCATTTATTCTGTTAGCTGCTTATTGCTGGCCAGCACATATTCACAGCTTCATCTCCTCTTGGGAGAGAGGGAGACCCCAGACTTTGTCGTGAGATAGACCAAGATGGAAATTATAATTGGCACTTATTAGATTGGTAGTGACATTGAGCAGGTGACTTAACCTCTCTGAGGCTCAATTTCCTTGTCTGTACAATGAGGTAGTCACATGTAACATTCTATAGTTGCTATGAGATTCAAGTAAAATCGTGAATGTTATACAGTGCTTAGTGTATGATTTCCAGTTAGCCTGATAAGGAAGAATGGGATGAGAAATCCTGAGCTATTCTAGGCATTTTGGACATCTTGTGAGTCAGACTTCTGTGGCCAAGTGAGAGCATCTTGAGGTAGGAGTGGAGAGGTAGGCAGGGGGAGGGGTGGGCAGAGGGACACTGACAGGGCTGTGGAATGTAGGTGAGCACGAGCTCAGTCCCATCATCACTATGCTAGTGCTTCTAAACACTTTGATCCAAGACCCTCTATTCTCTTTTTTTTTTTTTTTTGTACTGGGGATTGAACTTGGGACCTTGTGATTTTGAGGCAGGCAGCAGAACCACTGAGCTAAATCCCCAGCCCAACCCTTTATCTCTTAAAAATTGAAGGCCTCAGTGTGCTTTTCTTCATGGAATTTACACCTATCACTATTTACCACTGTTAGAAACATTTCTGGGACTTCTAAAACCCAAGAATGTGTAATCAAATGTGACACTGTTTGATGATGTCACCACGTCATGTATCTTCTAGAAAACTACTGTGTGCTTGTGAGCAAATGAGAGCCCAAAAGCCAAATATCATGTTAGTAGTATTACAGAATTGCTTTGTCCTTTTGTGCCCTCCAAAAGGATCTTGAGGATCCCAAAGGTTCCCAAAACCATGTTTGCAGAACTGCTCTACACACTGACGCCACAGTGGGCCCTACCCCAGCTGTCACATGTTGGCATAGACTTGATGTGTTCTACCTGGCCACCCTCTGCTGCATACTCCCTGAGCTGTTTTCATGAGCTGGGGGTAAGGCTTCACCACTTTCCTCATTTGTAAAGTGAGAGTGTGGGCTATTTTCAGTTCTTGAAAGCTCTAGGCTGTGAACAACCCTTTTATAAAGGTTCTTGAAGGAGGGTATACTTTGCACAGAGTGGCTTTGATTTTATCAGGATTATATATTCATGCTTAAACAGCTGGTCTTTCCTGTACATGAGCCAGTGAAGGACAAAATAGACAAAGTCATTATACAACGGGAGTCCCACCTGGGGAGACCATCAGGTAGGAATTGATTAATCACATCCACCCATTTCCAATCCTCCTCTAATTGCATGCTGGTGTGTGTGCTTTCGGGTAGCAGATGATATGGGATGAGGCAGGGATGCATGAACAGCAAACGCAGAGGCCCTGAGGTAGAAAGCTTGGTGTATAACAAGTACTTAAGGGAGGCCAGGACCTGTGGCACAGTGGCAGGGAGAATGTGGTACCAGATGACACTAGTGAATTCTGCAGGGCCTCATGACCATAGCCCTTTTGAGGCTTTGACCTTATGTTAAAGGCAAGGCCAAGCCCTCAGTGTATTTAACAGGAAGTAATGTGATGTGACCAGATATATTGGGCATCTGCTGACAATTTCATGTGCACAGTGGTTTCCCTGGTCATAAGATGCCTGAGGTGCTTGAAGCCATATGACCGCTGGCTCCTTGAGGCTGTAGAGTCTGGTAGGGATCAGAGGGAATTTGGCCATCTTAGGTCAATTATGCCCGGTTCTTTGCACTTTTCTTCTGAGATACAAGTCCTCAGCTCCCCTGGCAGCAGGCAAAGCGTTCCCCAGCTTTGGAGCCTGGGAAACTGCTGAGGGCCTGCACCATGGGGTGGGCAGTACAGCAGCTGTCATCTGTCCTGCCAGAGGACATGCTGAGGATGTGGATCTCTTGGCATTAAAATCAGGTCCCAGGCATGTCCTTCAAGCCAGACTAGAGGGGTAGCTCTCAGCTGTGCCCCACATCTGCCCATCTTTTCAGCTGCTTAGAGAGAGGAGGCTTCACCTCAAGTCTGTGCCTTTTTCAGTTCCTTGCCTGGCCCAGGGACCATCTGGTCACACTGGCTCAAAGGCAGGACGCCTTTCTCCTCATTGCCCACAGCCTCCCAGGGCTAGGCCCTGGAAGTACTTGTGTTATGAACTCATGGTAGGGTCCTCCAGGGTCCTCCAGAGGTGCTGAGGCCCAGTGAGGTGGAGCTTAGCCAGAACTTCCCTGGGAAGTGGAAGAGCCAGGACAGATGATGGAGGCCTCCAGGTGGGTCCAGAGAGAGGTGCAGTGCAGAAAGAGAGTGGCTTCTGAGATGGGGACAGGGCTCAAAGCTTGAGAGCAGAATGCTTAGAAAACAGGTACACTGGTGTCTTGCTGGGTTGAGCAGAAGTTCTTGAACACACAAGTGTCTGTGGCTAGGGCCCCATGCCCCTGTCCCTAAGTGTCCAGAGGACAGAAGGCTCTGCTGTTGAGATGAGCACTAGAAAAGGGCCCAGCTTCCTTGGATCCAGATGGCCGATGTCTGAACCTGCAGGGAGCTCTTGCCCTTGCTGGGCTGGGTGCCCTGGCCAGGCCCTCTTGGGAAGGGTCAAACCCTTAAGCATCTTTGATAGCCCCTCTGAGCCGTGCTGCTGGGATTTCCTGGCCCTTCTCCAGCTTCCTTGTGGTCTGCAGCCTGCACCAGAGCCACTTGGGCAGGGTGGAGCCTGAGCTGGGGTGGAGGAAGGGCCCTGCGGAAGCTGTGACACCCTTCTCCGCATCACCAAGCCAGCCTCCCAGCTGCCTCGGGGCGTCAGCACCTGGGGTTTTCCCTTGCCTCTGTGGGGAGACCTGTCTTTTCTCCTCCTCCTTCCTGGGAAGAGCTCACCCAGGGACTGGCTGGGGGTGCCTGGGCCACCTTTTAGTTCCTCACCCTTGTTTTGTTTTTTTTTCAGAGTCCTAACAAGGCTCCTGGAGGTTCTCGGCTGCAGCCCAGGGCCCTGGTAGCTGCCCATAGGTCTTATCTCTGATCTGTCTCTGGTCAGCCCTCCCCCCACCCATCTATCTGTCTGTCTGCTGCCTTCTGCCACCGCCTCAGAAACCCCGTGGCCCCCTGTCTTGCTAACCAGTCCTTATCCTGCTAACAGCCACAAGCACTTACTCCCTTCAGAGTAGTAGCTCAGGCCAGCTCACAGACCTTCAGCACCCCCCGGGACAGACTGTTGTCACTTACCAGGCAAGGACCAGCCTTCAGAGGTTAGGCAGCTTTTTTGAGGCCCCACAGTGGCACCTAGCTGAGCTCAGACCGGCCCCTGTGCAGCTCAGTGGTGTTACATTTTCTTTTGGGGGTAAAAAAAGAAACAACAACTTTTGGTGAGTAGTTGTCCTCGGTATCTATGTAGGATTGGTTCCAGGACCCCTGTGCTCAGAAACTGAGGTTCCACAGATGCCGAGTGGCTTGATGAAACCATGCAGGATTTGCACATCACCGACCCATATCCTCCTGTGGACTTTAAGCCACTCTGGGTTACTTGTGGTACCTGGTACAGTTTGAGCACTATGTAAATAGTTGTTACCATGTGGTATTTAGGGATAATGACACAAAAAGTCTGTACCTGTTGAGTACACGTGCATTTTTTTCCTCCAAATATTTTTAACTGTCGGTTGTTTGAATTTGTGGCTGTGGAGGGCCTTGCCATCTGTTCAGTCCAGTCAGTTGCCGGTTAATGTGCATAAAAAGAAGAGCTCAGGAGGCCTTGAGGCAGGACAGAATGACTGAAATCTGAGGCTCAATGGTCTTTCAGCCCTGACAGCTTCTGGTTCTATCGGTGGTGGCCAAGCAGAGCCACTCCTCCTCCACAGGCCATCCAAGCCCTCTGACTGCCTTTTCCCTCCTTTTCCACGTAGAAGAAATTGTTGCCCATGCCAGCAATGTGTCCTCACTGGTGCTGGGCAAAGCCTCGGGACGGCTGCTGGCCACAGGCGGGGATGACTGCTGTGTCAACCTGTGGTCCATCAACAAGCCCAACTGTATCATGGTGAGTCTCAGGGTGGTAGGGATGGGGACGGGGTCTGCGGCAGGGGAAGGGACAGGTGATTTTTCAGGCACCATAGAGCCCAAGACACCCATCCTCTGAGGCCAGTCCAGGCAGGGAATGGACACAACACACTGTCATACAACCCCTGGCTGTCTGCTCAGGAAGGCCCAGGATGGCTGGGATGGTGGCCAGCTCTCATGAATAGGGGAGCCACTTGGCTGTGGGACGGAATTTGAGTTCGCATGGGAAATCCATATAAGCCCCTGGTCCACGGCTGAGCCAAAAGGCTGTGTCTCCCACCTAGCCTGTCACCTATGTGGGGATGGTCATTTTGACTCCCGACTTTTCACAAAAAGGATTTGCCCCGTTGGAGCTAGTGAGGGAGCTAGTTCTTTAGTAGCAGCTTTTCCTGGTTATACGACCAGGTGCAGGACTAGAAAGTGCCTTACAATGCAGGAAAGCATAATGGAAGAAAAACATAAAATTAATCACAGACAGTTCTATTTTCCGAGATCAGTACAGTTGGTATTTTGATCTGTGCCTCTCTAGGTGTTGAAATACACAAATACACATACATAAAAAATATCTTCCAATTACTATCTTACTCTTGTGTAACCTGGTCTTTTAGACTTAACAATGTTGTGAGAATTTTCCTATGTCAACAAATATTCTTTTACAACACAATCTTTAATGGCTTCCTGGTATTCCACTGTAAGGATGAGCTGTAATTAGCTTCACCATACCCTGTTATCAGCATGAGTCTGATTCCAGGTTTTTGGCTTTGCTAAACCACGCTGTGGTGAGCATCCTTGTCTACCCAGACCTTTCAGTGGGTTGGTGATCACTGCATGTAATCCAAGGGTGTGTACTTTTTAAAAAGCTTTCAAAACATCTTGCCGAATTGCCCTCCAGAAACCAATCTACATTCTCACCAGCAGCATAGGAACCCGCCCCCCCATACTTGCCAACACAAAGAATTATTATTCTTTTGACTCTTGATCAAAGAAACATAAAGGAAAAATGGTGGGAGGTGACATTTATCAGTAGAAACATAATCACTTCAGTGTTTCTGTTAGACCTACCCAGGCCACAAGCCAGTCTTCACTGAGATCAGAATTGACATTCCATTTTGATTTTACTTTGTCGTGTTTAAGGGTTCTTCCCCACTAAATGCCAGTCACATACACAACTTGAAAAAAAAAAAAATCAACAGAGATCAGAAATAGGACCTGAACTGACCCACACTCTTCCTGAGCAGGACAGTGAAGTCTGGTCCTGACCATCAGATTTCTCTTCGGACCAGATGCAGCCTTCAGGTCCCCACCTGACCTTAACTCATATCTCTATCCCCTCACTCATCACAAAGCATCTACTTTGGCTTTGGGTATCACAGAGCCGCCTGGGGATTTATACCTGTGGCACTCCCTCTGCAGATGGTCTCCTTCATTTATTTATCTTTGAGTAAACTGGACACTCATGTGGCTCAACATTGGAAAGATAGTGAACAGTAAAGTCTTTCTCTCTTCCCTGACTCCCTGCTATGTCCCTGCTATGTGTTATTCTGAACACAGACAAGCAAATGTATTATCTCTTCCCTCCCCTCCTTTTTTACACAGAGGGTGTCATACTGCAAATACCATTCTCCATCTTTTTTTACATAAAAGTCTCATGGAGATTAGTCTCTTATCAGATTGAAAGTTGTGCCTTATTGTTTTTTGGTATGTATGGGGGTTGAATCCAATGCCTTCACACTGAACTGCATCTCCACCCTTTTTTATTTTTGAGACAGAGTCTTCCTAAGATACTGAGTTGCCCAGGCTGGGCTTGAACTTGCCATAATCCTCTTGCTTCAGACTCCCAGAATGCTGGGATTATAGGCATGTACCACTACACCCCACGGTCTCATTTGTTTCAGTGGCTACATAGTTTTCCATTGACCAGGAAACTGTGGACACCACCACTTAGCCAACAAGACTCAGCGCAGCAGATAACCTTGGGTTTGTGATGTTTCATGGGCTTGCGCATGGCAAGGGCTAGCTCCCCAACATGGAGTTGCTGGTTTAAAGGGAATGTGCCTTTCTAACATGGGTGGGGTTTACCCACTTGTGGTCCAGGGAGTTTGTACCCCTTCAGACCCCTGCCAGAGCTGTGTGGGAGTCAGACAAGCTGCCTGTAAGTATTGGGCCTTGGGGGTAGATCTGCTGAGGAGCAGATCCCCTGCCCAATTCCCAGTGGAAATGTCATTTTAACAAGCACTAATGGAGTCGCCATTGTCCCTTGGGGTGGCCGGGACCAGGCAAAGAATGACAGACCCCGTGGACTTAGTTTCCAGCCTCCTCTCCAGAAAGCTGGAGATGCTGGCACCTACCAGTCTCAGTGGTGAGACAAGGTACAGCCAAACCCAGCTCTGCCAGCTCTGGGTGGGTGAGAATCCACTTGTCCTCCAGCAGAGACACTCCCTGGCCTCCTAGGTCTATAGCAGGGTCCCTGACTGGGCTGGGAGCCCCCTGAGCCAGGAAACCAAAGGGGTGAGGTGAACCTGCCATAGCTTCCCCGCTGAGTGCAGTGCTGGACAGAGTGGGGATGCGAGCAGCCTAGAAAATGGTCATCTGGATTCAGGACCAAAGGATTGGTGTCCATTTATCTGTTTCTTAAGACAGGGTCTCATCATATTGTTCAAGCTGGCTTTGAACTCACTATGTAGCCCAGGCTGACCCGGAACTCACTGTGATCCACCTGCCTCAGCCTCCCAAGTGCTGGGATTACACGTGTGCACCATCACACCTGGTTAAGGCCCTTTCTTTATCTTGATGAGCCATTCCCCTTCGAGAGGCCCAGGGCCATTTCTGTAGGTGACACCCATACCAGGAACAACAGGGGAGGTGGTTGGAGGATGAGTGGGGTTTTGCTGCCTTGCATTCCTGGCAGCTGTAGCTGGGAGAGTTGGTCGTGCAGAAATGGTCTGCAGGAGGGTCACGTAGGGCCCCACGGAGCAGCCTCTCCCTTAGCTACTCCTCGCTGAAGTCTTTCCCTGGGACCCCGGATTTAGGACAGCAGCCTAGGGGTGTCCCTGCAGTGCCGTGAAGCTGCCGCCCTCTCTCCACAGAGCCTGACGGGTCACACGTCCCCAGTGGAGAGTGTCCGCCTCAACACCCCCGAGGAGCTCATTGTGGCCGGCTCACAGTCGGGCTCCATCCGCATCTGGGACCTGGAAGCTGCCAAAAGTAGGCCCTCTCTCACTGTCCTTCCTCACATGCCTGGGCTCAGGCAGGGCTGCGCCACTTTTTCCATGTGACCAGATTGGGGGGGGCACCTGCCTGTTAGCCTGGCAGCAGCGAGGGCTGTTGTCACCTCAGCGGCTGGCACTGAGGGGCACCGAGAATGTCTGAATGAACAAACCATGGGGAAGGGCAGATGCACGGGTGGGAGGGGGTTACATTTGGAATCCGGAAAGATATCAGCTGCTGCTGGGGACCCTGCAGGACACATGAGTGAGTGGGTGGCCGTGTGGGGGGAGCTGTGAAGAACTGGGGTGCAGGTCCCCCAACTTGGGGCAGCCCATACTGAGCCCTGCTGAGTTACTTCAGGGACATGTGCCTCAGGTGGCCAGGTCTTCTGGTGCTTGTAATGTTTGTCTTGATTTGGTTTTTCTTGATAGAAATTTAAATATGTGGTTTAGCGTCCAGGCAGGTGGTTCTAGAATCAGTCATGATGGGAAGAGGAAGCCTTTGTTCCGCTCCTTCCCAGTCTCCAAACCCTCACTTTTCTGTCCTTCACCTGTCATTGTGCCAGCAGCATCCTCGTTTCTAAACAACAAGGTGATACTGCAATCTCTTTTTTCTCTTCTTTAATAAATGTGTACCTTAAATACTTCCTGCTATGGGAGACAAAGGTTTGGCTCTCCCAGCCACCCCAACCCCATGTTCACATTTTTCTGTCCCTTCTCCCATTTTCACCATTTAGGTGGTCAGTGTTTTTGTTTGTTTGGTTGGTTGTTTTTTGTTTGTTTGTTTGTTTTGTGTGTGACAGGGTCTAGCTATGTAATCTAGGCTGGCCTTAAGCTCACTATGTCATCCAGGCCTCAAACTCATGGTGATCCACTTGCCTCAGCCTCCCAGTGCTAGGATTACAAGCGTGCCCCCCTATGCCCAGCTGTGGTCAGCATTTCTGTTGTGAGGGCACCAGGAATGTTATTCACAACTGGTTACATTTATTTCTATAACTTGATTTCCCTGGAGTTGATAAGTGTTCCTCTTTTCTTCTCTGCTACCAATTCATCCCAGATTCTCAACCAGAAGAGTAAACCTCCTGTTCCCTTCAAGCCCATCCCATCACCCAGGTGTCTCTTCTCAGAGCTGTGTTCCTCAGGTCCTAGTGCCTGGGAGCATGGAGAGGTGAAGCCCTCCCAGCCCCTTGTGTGGCATCATCTTCCTGGTTTCTTCCTCCAGAGATGGAGCCCATCATCCCATGGCTTACTGTGAAAGGTTGCTTGGCAGGCACAGTGTTAGTGGCTGTCCCTGGCCAAAAGTGACTGTTCTACTCCTCTCTTTTAAAGTTTGCGTGTAGAGTTCTGGGTTGGAAATAATTGGTCCTCGGGATTTTGAAGATGCAGCTCCATTGCCTCTTAGAGTCTGGGCCAATGCTATTTATTGTTAGGTCACATTCTTAGGTAGTATCTGCTTCCTCCCTTCCTGTCTTCCCCCACACCAAGCTTGTAGGAGCTGCATCCAGCATTGTGATGTTTCACACAAGCCTTGGTGAGGGTCCGTTTTCATCCCTGAGCTGGTTCCTCGCTGGGTCCTCTTAGTCTGGAACTTGCTGTCAGTTCAGGGCCCCCTGGTTTCCCTGCAGGTGGGCTGCCACACAGGCTCAGTGGCCATTGTCATGTGGCAGGAGGTACAGCACTGCCAGCCCTGCAGATTTATCAAAACAATCTGGAAATCTGAACATATATGTGGAATTCACCCATTTTTCAGTTTTGCTGGCTAACTCGGTGTGTTCTGTGGAACGTGGCACAGGCCAGCATGGGACTTGCAAATGGAGCTTCTGTTTTTGCTGCTTCCGGGTATGCCAGGCAGGAGGTCATCTTCCACAGCCTGTGAGAGTCTGGGCTTTGCGGAGGCTGCCTTTGCCAGACAGTCCCTTCTGCCTGATTGAACCTTATAGCTTCTCCTGGGCCTTGCCTCTGGTCCATCTCCACATCTGCTGCAGGATGGTGCCCATCAGCCATGCAAACCCAGTGGTGAGGTTCATTCTGCCCCAGAAGGGTAGTGGTCTTATACAAATGGTCTTCAGGAAGGACAGTGCCCCTGGAACTCGAGTGACACTTGCCCAACCTGCAAGTGTCTATTGAAGAATGACAGAGCTCCAGGACCCCTTGAGGACAAACAGCTTGCATGCCTTGCTTCTTGGCACGTGGCCCTGCTGCTCAGCCACACCAGGACCAGGGCCGTTATGTTCAGACAGCTTTGGCCTCGAGCAGGCTTCAAAGAGCATGCCCAGGATGAGAAGGTGACCAGTTTGGGTTAAGGGCAGCCCCCAGAAACTTCTGTGTGGATCTGAATCCACGCACATAACCATTGACAATTCACTGAGGAACAGGGACCAGAGGGAGAAGCCAAGAATGCTGTGTCCCCATCCCAGTCCTTGTTGGCCACAGTATTTCACTCATAAGGGACACATGAGTGATTCCTTGAGGGGCTAAGAAATAGAAACTGAAGACCTCAGCTTCCGGGGCACTGGTTCCCAGGTGGCTGCTGCACAGGAGCTTCTCACACAGGCCCCAGACCACCCAAGAGCCTGGTTGGTAGTGGGGTGGGCCCTACACCCTGTGTTGGGTAAGCTTCCAGCAGGTTCTGATGCAGAGCCATGTTGGCAGGGCCCTCTCATCAACAGAACCTGGAACTTGAATCCTGGTGTCAGGACTCCCATCCCTGTGCTCTCCACTCTGCCATCTGCTTTTTTGAGTTGGGAGCTTCCCAGATGGAAGAGAAGCTGGCCCTCAGCAGAGGTGTTAGGACCTCAGGCCCACCCCACTCAGCAGAGCATGTCAGTGACAAAAGGCCAGGTGCAGACAGGGCTCAGAGCCACCCATCATGTTAGTTACCTTGAAATCAGCCCAGTGCAGGAAGACTCAGACAAAGGCTGTGCAGCCAGTCCACTGAGAGGCTGGGAAGTCCCTGCACAGGGCAGGCACACCTGAGTGCTCTCTACTCTGCAGTTCCAGGGTCCTCTGACCAAGTCTGGACATTTCCCAAAAGAGTTGAGCAAGCAGGGGCAGAAGTCAGTTCGGAAGAATGTGGTCCGCCTGCTTTCCCCAGCACAGCCTGCGGGTGAGGGCGGGCCAGCCAGCGGATCCCAGGAAGGGAAGGCAGTGAGTGCCCTAAGAAGCTGGCCCACGCAGGGGTGGGACCTGCCACAACTGCGCAGGGCAGGGCAGAACTTCAGTCTCCTGGCTGGGAGATGCAAAGTGAGTGGATTAGGGATGGCATGGAGTAGGCAGCATGTACCTGGGGCTCCTTAGCCAGCAGAGGGGCCCTGGCAGCACAGGGCAAGGAGGCTGATGCGGCTGAGTTGGACCTTTACAGGATGGATGTGGTAGGCACCTAGTCGTACTCCCTGGTGCGAAGGGGCATAGTCCCAGCTCCAGCACCCGATGCCCTGCACTGAGGCCACATGAAACATGGACTGTGTCCTTCAGGCAGATGAGGATGACAGTGGCCCTGGACTTGTGGCCCCAGCATCAACCCCTCCCTCGTAGTTGAAGCATACTGTGAAGGGTGCCGCTGAAGTGGCAGAGCGGGCCCAGTTTCCAGCCCTGTACACCACTCTTCAGCCTCGGGCTGGCAACTGTGCTCGGAGCCCTCACCTACCTCCTGGCCTGGTTGGAGGGACTCGGTGACCTAATGCAGCGACATTGCTCAGCAAGTGCTCACCAGACACCCTGGGGACAAGGGAGGTTCCAGATGGCCATAGATCTGGGTGGTGCATTGTCACTGAGGCCAGAGAAGGAGAAGCAAGGCACATGTTTCTGGGGGAGGAGAAAAGAAAAGGTCCGGTGTGTGGGGCAGACAGGAATAATTATAACTGGCACTTAGTGAGCACTCAGTACATGCCCAGCCTATGTATGCTAAGCACTTCGTTTTCTTACTTGGTTCTGACCATAACCCATGAGGCTCAGAGAGTGATTATCCAAGGTCACGTGGCAAGCAAGGAGCAGAGCCAGGATGGATCCCAGTTTTTTCTGAGTCCCGAGCCTAGGCCCAATGTCAAGGGAGGGGGACGATCACACAGTAGACTTCATTCGGTTTATCCAGAGCTTGGGTCTCAACACTCCTGTGTCTAAAATACATTTGGAGGCTTGAATACCTCCTGCCACAGAGAACTTACCTTATTTCACCTTCACTCAAACCTCAGAGTGGCTGGACTCTCACACTCCTTGGCCCAGCATTCCTGGGCTGGTCACTTTCATCCAAACAGCAGAAGTAAAAATCTTTCCGAAAGCAAGACAAATGGAACCGATTTGAAAGCTGCCTGCAAGCTTGAAGGGTGGCAGGTGTGGCTTCTAGATAGAGATAGGTGATTGGTCCCAGCCCAGGCTGTGTCCTCTCTGTTCCCAGTTCTTACTGCCTCCACTTGCCATGACAATACCCCCAGTATCTCTCCCTTAGATAGGTGTCACCCCAAGGGCCATGTGAGAGTCCAGCCATGCCTGCCCCTTGCCCTTACTTTTTCACCTACCTGCCAGGGCCCCTCATCCTCCACCCACTGACTTCTGCTCAGACGCCGCTGCCTCTGAAGATCCTTTCTTGATTTCTCTTTTTGACCAAACAGTCGTTCCCAGGGCTGGAACACTCTCCTTCCCTCTGTCCCTCCCTCTCCCCTCTCCCCATCTCCCTACCAGTGTCTCAGGCAGGGAGGATTGGCTGTCATTGCAAGAGAAAAGCAGAACAGTAGCGGTTATGGTGGTGGAGCTCTAGCTGATTTGTTTCCTATGCAGTTACTACTGAAACGCACACACAGTTGCGCCCTGCAGCTCTGCCTGGTTTCCATCTCACCTGCTCTCACACCACAGCCTCCACTCTCTCTCGTCTTCTCAGTTCTTCGCACACTCATGGGACACAAAGCCAACATCTGCAGTCTGGATTTCCACCCTTATGGCGAGTTCGTGGCCTCCGGTTCTCAGGACACAAGCATCAAAGTGAGTTGCCTGACGGCTGGGCTTCCATCTGCACCCTCCCCCCTTGACAGCATCCACGCCTGCCCTGGGAAGGGGGCAAACAGGCACTCGCCAGTCACTGGGCTTGGAATGCCCAGCTGGGGTGAGCGGTGTTCAGGTCTCTGTCACTGTGACTATTGAGTCCTGGAGGCCCCTGAGCCCCCTCTCTGCTCACAACTGCATTCTGCCCTTGGCCCAGGCTCCTAGTTAGGTTCTCTCTTGACACTGCCCCTGGTCTCCTCTCCCCACAGCTCTGGGACATCAGAAGGAAAGGCTGTGTCTTCCGGTATAGGGTAAGGACGGCATCCTTTCAGTCTCTATGACTAGTCTGTGGCATTGAGCATGGGGTGAGGACTGCAGTCCATTGTGGGCGAGATGTGGACTGTGGCCTAGAGCCTAGAGCAGACTGGGATGTTGTGGGTGGCCCATCCCAACCCCTTGGCTTTCCACCACTCCCTAGATCATAACCGTGTTTATCCAACTGCTGTGCACTTGATTTTGCAGGCAGGTAACTGACATTGGAAGGTGAGTGGGGTTCTGCTTACATGAGTTTGGCAGCACTGTGCTGAACTATTTGCTTTTGGAGGTGCCAGAGCCTCAGACATTAAAAGATGTACTTTTATTCTCCCAAAGGGGCCATAAAATGTTTCCTAAATGGTATGACCACATTGTGTCCTGCAGGCCTGCGAGTCTGGCTACATGTGGAGAAATGTCCCTGTCTGCCATCTCCTAGCTGGGGATACATCTAGGCCTGTTCCCCAGGAAGGCACCATCGGGGCTGGGATGGAAGAGCAGGGGAGAAACCTGCCCCGCCCAGGCCCCCCGGGTGAGGTCTGTGCACTGTCCTCCCTCCTCAGGGGCACAGCCAGGCTGTGCGGTGTCTCCGGTTCAGCCCTGATGGGAAGTGGTTGGCGTCAGCCGCAGATGACCACACAGTGAAGGTAACTCCTGGCCAGATGTGGGTGTGGGGCCTGGAATCTGCTGATCACACCCTAGTTGAGTCCTCACCTCCCTCCTGATGGGGCTTATGTGCCCCAGCCTGTCCAGAGTGGGAGATTTGTGGACAGAGAGCTAGGGCTGGATTAGGAGAGTGGACAGCCAGATGCCTCATTTGTCTCTGACTGCCACTGCCCCACCCCTAGCTCTGGGACCTGACTGCTGGCAAGATGATGTCTGAGTTCCCTGGTCACACGGGGCCTGTTAACGTGGTAGAGTTTCACCCCAACGAGTACCTCCTGGCTTCTGGTAGCTCTGACAGGTGAGGATCTGAGCACATCACCACAGCGGTCCACCCCGTCTCTGCCCCATCTCTCTGTCCCTGATGTTATATTGCTCCCTGCTCCTATCCCCCAACTCTCGTTCCTGGATCTGTATTTTCACAGACAATTCAGGGTCTAAGGCCCCAGTGGGTCCACCACACAGGAATACCCATGGCCTTTGGCCTCTTCCTCAGTCATGGTCACCCTCCCTCTGGCTGTACAGGGCCAGGCTCTACCACAGCCAGGGCAGAGATACCTGGAGAGAAGCTGGCTTCTCAGGCCAGAGGCCTGTGTGGAGGCCTGATGGGCACTGGCTCTTGGGCACAATGTGGCTCCTTTTTCAGGACGATCCGTTTTTGGGATCTGGAGAAGTTCCAGGTGGTGAGCTGCATCGAAGGAGAGCCAGGGCCTGTCAGGTACCGACAGCTGCATGAGCAGGCCCAGCCCTTCCTCTTCCCTCCTCCAGGCACAGGATAGGGGATGGAGGGACCTTTCCTGTCCCCGCTACTGCTTCTTCTTGGTCCTGGGCTCCCCTGAATTCCCAGGGTGGCAACGGGCTGGGTACCCCAAGACCCACAGCCAACTCTCGCCTGGCCCAGGAGTGTCCTCTTCAACCCAGATGGCTGCTGCCTGTACAGTGGCTGCCAAGATTCGCTGCGCGTCTATGGCTGGGAGCCCGAGCGCTGCTTCGATGTGGTCCTCGTCAACTGGGGCAAGGTGGCTGACCTGGCCATCTGCAATGACCAGCTGGTGAGAGCCGAGGTGCCCTCCACCCACTAACCCCCACCTCCTCTCAGGCCTGCTCCTTCCCACCCACCCTGCTGGGGTCTTGGTGCCAGGTGCAGCCCCAGCTTTCATTTCCCAGATAGGTGTGGCCTTCTCCCAAAGCAACGTCTCCTCCTACGTAGTAGATCTGACACGAGTCACTAGGACAGGCACAGTGGCCCGGGACCCTGTGCAGGACAGCCAGCCGCTGACCGAGCAGTCGCCCAACCCCAGTGCCCCACTCCGGCGCATCTACGAGCGGCCCAGCACGACCTGCAGCAAGCCCCAGAGGTGGGGTGCCGGGGCCTCAGAGGGCATGGGGGACCCAGGAGTGGGCCTGACCACAGCCTTCCCTGCCAGGGTGAAGCACAACTCAGAGAGTGAGCGCCGCAGCCCCAGCAGTGATGATGACAGAGACGAGCGTGAGTCCCGGGCCGAGATCCAGAACGCTGAGGACTACAATGAGATCTTCCAGCCCAAGAACAGCATCAGTGAGGCCACTCTGCCCTGCAGCCCCGTGTCCCTGGCTCACTGCAGGGTCCTTCCCAGGAATGGTCTTGGTGTAGCCTTGCATCCCTTTAGCCATATTCCTAACTACCCGGGCCCTCTTCTCTGCCCTTGTCCTTTGGCCCTCTCTGGGCTGTGCTCATGGACTGAGGGTGGAACCTGGGCACTCAGGGAGACCCTCACTGAGTGGAGCACATGGGCTGGGAAGGCCAGGGCTGAGGGCACAGTCACACTGCTGCGGAAGCACCTTCCACGCCCGCATAGTAACTCACAGGCAGAGCCCTGAGTCTTCAGTGCCATTTGTCTCTGCAGGTCGGACGCCACCCCGAAGAAGCGAGCCCTTCCCAGCACCCCCGGAGGACGGTGAGTCAGGGCAGAGCCTGGCCTCCAGGGACCCTGCTTCCCCAGTCTTCCCCAGTCTTGGTATGACCTCCAGCCTCTCCCCCACTGGATCTTGTCCCTCCACCTGCCTAAAACACCTACTATATCCTGGGCAAGGTCCCGGTGACTAAGTGTGAGCAAGGCAAGCAGGTGCTCAGCCTGTGCCTGCCCCAGTGTGTGGGACGGCAGTAGACAGCCACCCACAGGTAGGCTGCTCTGGACACAGGCTACAGCGGACAGTGGGGCCACTAGGGACCATTAAAGATGGGGCTGGGGGTGAGTGAGAGGACAGGGGCAGGTGAGCCCTGCTGGAGACAGGAGGCCGTGGCTGGGAGTCCGGGATTTACAGTGGCAACATCTCAGGACGGAGAAAGGGCATGGGGTATCCCCTGTAGTAACCCTGACCCCCACCCGACCTCCCCTTAGGGGACCAGTTGTCTTCCCATTCACCTTCTTGGGGCTGGGTTTCCTAAAAGCCTCTTCCTGCTCCACTTCCTGTCTACCATCTACTCACCAGTGTCCCCTCCCCACCTACACTCCATTCCTAGTGACAAGATGGCTCTGAAACTCCTGGGTCCCTAAACAACTAGGAATGGTCCACTGCCATCTGCCTCTCCAGAACCCCAAGCTGCTGATGTTCTCCCTGGGTTCCCACTGTCTGCTGCTTCATCCCCAACTACAGATGCCACCTAGATTCTCCCTAAGCCCTGCCCTCTTCCTGCTGTCCCTTCTTCTGGCCTAACCCAATGATCTTTTCCTTTTGCACCCAGACACGGCCACAGTGAAGGAGGCAGCAAAGCTAAGCCCAGCCATGGACGTGCAGTGCCCAATGCCAAATGTATGTCCAAGTAGAGAGGGCGTGATGTGGGGCTTGAGGGGCTGCAGGCCCCTCCTTTGTGCGAGGTGAGGGGAGGTCTCAGCCTGGTTGCCTGCTGAGCCTCTGACCCCTTCAGCTTGAGGTCCCGGCCCAGCCCCCGGTCCTGACATCCACGCCTGCACCCAAGGGTGAGCCCACCATCATCCCTGCTGCTCGGAATGAGCCAATTGGCCTGAAAGCCTCTGACTTCTTGCCTGTGAGTGGGGATCCAGACTGAGGGGTGTGGTGGCAGCCATGGGGTGAGGGCAGAGGTGTGCCGCCTGCTCCCATGCCAGCACCTGGGCCCATACCATAGGCTGTGAAGATCCCCCAGCAGGCGGAGCTGGTGGATGAAGATGCCATGTCACAGATCCGCAAAGGCCACGACACCATGTGCGTGGTGCTCACCAGCCGCCACAAGAACCTGGACACCGTGCGGGCTGTGTGGACCACAAGTGACATTAAGGTAAGTGCCCACTCCTGCCTGGGGCCTAGCCACACCCCTCCTCCTACTGCCTGGGTTTAGCGCTGAACTGAGACGAGGCCGCATGTGTGCTGGGAGCCTGGATGTTGCACCCTGACTGCTATTTCCTCCTGCATCGTCATCACAAGCTGCCATCAGGCCCCCACTGTCCCCACCCCCTGATGGTACTCTGTTTGCAGACGTCTGTAGACTCTGCTGTGGCCATCAACGACCTGTCAGTGGTGGTGGACCTCCTGAACATAGTCAACCAGAAAGTGTAAGTGGCCGAGAGGGTTGGGGAGGGGCTGGGGGAGCAGAGCCACCTGTCAGCGCCACACCCGGCCTCTCCCCAGCTCCCTGTGGAAGCTGGACCTGTGCACCACCGTTCTGCCGCAGATCGAGAAGCTTCTGCAGAGCAAGTATGAGAGGTAAGGGGCAAGGCCTGCGATATGGAAGCTGGGGCCTGTCCAGGGACCAGAAAGATCTCAGGGCCTTGGGAGGTGGCTAAGCAGCATTGCTGCCCTTCTCTCACCCTGGTGGTCAGAGTGGAAAGGGCCTGTCTGTGTGCCTTGTTCTCTGTCTGTCCCCAAAGCTACGTCCAGACAGGCTGCACTTCCCTGAAGCTGATCCTGCAGCGCTTCCTGCCCCTGATCACAGACATCCTGGCTGCCCCACCCTCTGTGGGTGTTGATATCAGCCGAGAGGAGAGGTGAGAGACAGGCTGGCTGGTACCCAAACAGGGCCAGGGCATGGGGTCGGCAGTCAGATCCTGGGTCCCTGCGTGGGCTCGTTGTGCCCCCAACTGTGGGAAGGCCAGGGGATCCTGGGCTAGTCCTCCTCTCTGAGGAGGGGTAGGATGAGTAGGATGGCAGAGGCCCTGGGGCCGCAGGGCTGAGGGTCATGGTGGGCACGCTAACCTCCTTAGGCCCTGCCCCTCTGCCCACAGGCTACACAAGTGTCGCCTGTGCTACAAGCAGCTCAAGAGCATCAGCGGCCTTGTCAAGAGCAAGTCCAGCCTGAGTGGCCGCCATGGCAGTGCCTTCCGGGAGCTGCACCTGCTTATGGCTGCTTTGGACTGAGGAGTTCAATGGGTAGGGCACCCAGCAGCCCTCAGGGCCTGGCCTCCCTTCTCTGCCCTGTGTGCCCACTGGCCCATGAGCCTCTACCTGTTCTCTACTGCCTGAGGCCATCCTGGAGGTTGCGGAGTTGGCCCTGACCTGTTCATCTTTCAATATCTGCCCAGCTCTTGCTTCTTGGGACAGCAAACAGCCCTGGGGCTGCTGCTATAATTTATAGGCAGATTTTATTAAATTTGTAACTGTTCCCTGTTCCATTGTGCAAGGGCCATCCCTCTGGCCATGCAGCTCACCTATGATGACCTGCTCTGGTCTCTGCCCCTGCAAGCCCCAGGGATGGTACGCCAGGCAGTGTGGCCAGAAGGGGGCAGCAGAGTTGACAGATGTGCCAGTTCAGCTCTGGGTATGAAGGGGGAGGCAGGAGGTCCCCAAGGCTATAGGAAACAGATTAGGCCTCTATCTCTGCTACCCTCCAAGCTGTCCTTTAGTCCCTGCAAGATGCCAGGATCCTAGCCCTTGTAGGCACAGCCACCAGTAGGCTGCCCACTGCCCCCCACCCCGAGGTAGGGCCCGAATGGCTGCTTTCTCTTCTGCTGAGGATTCCAAACAGCTTCCAGGAGCCCCTGCACAGTTTCCCTGGGGCTGTGCAGTGGCCAGAGTCCTGGGAGTGCCAGGCGGAGGGTGGTGCTGTGCCACCCTCTGGCCAGTTTAATCAAGACAGGAAAGGCTGGGGCAGAAAGAGAGCGGAGGGTGTGTTGAGCCCCCACCATGGTATGAGAGCCTCAGCCAGCCTTTAAGTTCTCTGAGGCCTTGGTCTCCTATGACATGGAGGTGACACCGCAGGACAATCAGATATTGCAGCGCACAGATGCCTCATAAGGATAACTGGCCCTAGAAAAAGGCACTTCCCCTGGATAGGAATGCTCCTGAGTCCCCCTCCCAGTTCAGGACCTGTGTTCCTGCTGAGGGCAGGGGGAGATGGCAGGGTCTGCCAATGTTCCTCTCCCCCTGATCCAACCATAGGGCTCCCGAGACCAACACAGGCTGAGGACACTTGTGTAAAAAAAAAGGTTTTTATTTTAATAAAAATGGCTAAATTCCAAAAGTTCTTAAATAGGATTTCAGAGGGAGGAAAATGTCAGGAAGCCAGTGAGCAAGGAGCATGCCTGGTGCCAGGCAGATAGAGGAGGGGACAGAGAACCTTGCCCACTGGCCTTTTCTGCCAGCCATAAATACAGCCCAGCCATGGCAGGTGGCCGGGCTCCTATGTACACCTAGGAACGCAGTACACACCACTCTGGGATGCCCCTCACTCTGCCCCAGCTCAGGCCTGCACCATGGAGCCCTGTGCCTTCCCGGAGGCCCCTCAGGCCATGTATGAGGAGGGGGCTGCCTGGCCCACAAGGGCCAGCTCTGATGCCCAGAGCCTGCCAGGCAGAGTAGGCCAGTCCTGCCCCTGCCACTTGCACCCAGAACAACAGCTGAGAGACACTTCCTTCTGAATGAGTCATCTCTGCGGCAGAGCGGGAGGGCCTCCACTTCTGTCCCTGACGCTGCAGGAGGCGGCCGGCTCCAGGTGGCACATCTTTGTCTTTACACAGGCACCGGCCTCTTCCCTGTGTGGGAGGCAGAGGTCCTCAGCTGTCTGCAGCCATGCTTGGGCCCACAGCAGTGCAGAGGCAAGAGTAGCAGGGGGCCCAGCAGAAGCACACAGACAGCAGGCAGCAAAGCACAGGCCCAGCCTGAGCAGCTGAACCTGTGTACCCCTTCACCTGCAGCGGGTGACAGGTGGGTGGCAGGCTGGCAACCCTGGGCCGCTGGCCCCACACTTACCTGGAGACTGCAGCCCCAGCCGTCAGGCTGAAATCAAAGTGACACATGTCTCAATGGTGGGCTTATCTTATCTTGCCAGGGCCCTGCCACCCCCAAGCCTCTGGACTCAAGGACTGGCCAGGCCCTTGCATGAGAAGCCCATTCCTCACATGAAGTGAGCCCTGAGCTTTCTGCCCCTCACACCCCACAAGAACACCATCAAGGCCCAGGGCTTAGAGGCAGCCTGTCTTGGAGGGGTTGTGTGAGAGCAGGGATGGCCTCCAATAATCTTGTCCCAGCACCTTCTCTCCTAGGGCCTGGTTTTCCCATCTATAAAATGGACACAGTGCTGCCCGCCCTGACTGCTTCTCAGGGAAAGGGAGGGGTTTTTTTTTAAAAAAAAGGAAAGAAAAGGACCTTCCAGGTAAGGGAAACAGTGGTTGTGACAATCATGTGCAGAGAGCTCACCGGAGGGCTGCAGCTTCCTCCGGATGGATCCAGGACGGCTGGAGGGCCCAGAGCCAGGGGCCGAGTGTGCTCGTGCTGTTGGCTGTGGTGTCTGGCAGTTTGGCTCCAGCTGTGAGCAGGAAGGGCAGGTGGGCTGAGGCCATGGCAGACCTGGCTCCTCCCCACCCCCCACACCATGCTTCCCTCATCTGAAAAATGGGCGTGATGAAGAGGCTTCCAACCCAGAGTCCATGTGAGAGTTAAATGAGAATCGATGTGGAGAATTAGCTCCTACTGTGCACCCGCCCCACCAGGCCCAGGGACCAGCTGCTGACCCACAAGGACCTCCAAGGCCAAGACAGACTTGGGGTCACAGGGTTTGGGTGCAAGTTCCAGCTCTGCCCTCAGGTCAGCTTCTTTCCAGCTCCACCCCAGGCTGCCCCCACCAATGGCTCTCCCCATGCTGTGGCCCACAAAGCTGCCCAGGGCCAGCCTGAGACGGACCCTCAGTAGCTCCATACCTCCAGATGCTCCTGGCTCGACCAGGACCCAAGCTCAGTGCGGCGGGACCCGGGACCCAGCTCCACGGAGCGCACCCGCTCAGCGAACCTGAGGGAGTAGAGCGTCTCGCTGGTGTTCTTCTCCACAGGAGATACCTAGGGGACATGGGAGGTCACATCCCATCCAGGCCAGCTGGCTGCCTCCACAGCACAGTTCCCTGAGGGAGCTCTGGTGGAGGAGGAGCAGAAAGGTCAAGGGCAAAGAGAGGGGCTGCTGAGGTGTGCCAAGTACTGCGCCTGAGGCCAGCTCTGCGAAGCTGGTGCTGGAGCTGCCCTGACCAGGGTCCCTTCCCTGGCCTCACCCCAGGAAACACCCACAACTGCACACCTGAGGGCAAGGGTGGCCTCACCTGCACCACCATAAGCGTCTTGCTGTCGCCACTCAGTGAATCCTGCAGCAAGTAGGTGAGCTTGGAGTTGCGGAAGGGCACGTGGCCCTGGCGAGAGCGCAGGGCAGCAATGACGTCCCCCAGGGCCGACAGTGACTTGTTGATGTGCTGTGCCTCCCGCAGGCGGCTGCCCTCAGCACCTGACTTGCCCACACGCTCTGAGCCAGCCAAATCCACCAGGTTCAGCTTCCCTGCGAGGAGGGCATTAGGGAGGTCAAGGCTTCCCCAGGAGGGGTCCCAAGGGTCCCGAGCCCAGCTGCCATCCCTCCCTCACCCATGGTGCGGATGCCTGTGCTGCAATCTCGGCCCTGAACCGTCACGATGAGCAGGGCATGAGAGCGGGAGCTGTGCTCATTCAGGTTGGTGAACTCCGTGGTACGATTGGCGTAGCCGAACTCGAACACCTGCGTGGCAGGCAGAGCACGGGGTTAGAACTGAAACTGTGGGGTCACCTGTCCCAGAGCTCCCTGCCCAAGGGAGGCTGCATGTACAGACATGGCAGATGGCTCTCGTGTCCCCTGCCTGTCCTACTCTAGAGCAGCTCTGCTTGGGATTGGGACTGGGGTCTCCTAGCTCCTCACCTTGTTGATGTCAGCCACACTCTGCACCCGGAACCGGGTCAGCCCTGGCACATACAGCTGCCCACTGCCGTCTGGGCACAGCCGAATCTCCAGCTTCTCCTGAGGCTCTGTCCCCAGCAGGTCCCTTTAGGGCAGGCAGAAGTCATTCCCTTATCCCACTTCTGGCCTCCCATTCTCCCCACATGTTCTCCCCAGCCCTCACACAGCCTTGGACCATCAGGCTGACGCCACCTCCTCCAGCTCCTCCCCTACACTCAGCCAGAAATGGAAGACCAACTGTTCAACGTTCCTGTGAGACACCTTCCTGCCACACTCCACCTATCTAGTACAGCTCACAGGTGGCGAAGCGGATTCCTGGGCCTCCCAAGCAGCTCAGAGAGCAACACTGCCAGAGAACATCTGGGCCCCAAGGTTGGGGCATGGCTGCATTTGGGGATGGGACCTTCACGGTCACGTCAGGAACCTGAGCTCCCACCAGAAAGACCCTGCTGCCCGTCCCCGTGGCTCCAGCCCTGCTCCCAGGGACCCCAAAGCCACCAGGACAGCTGTCTTGGCACCCCAGGCCCACCTGAGGATCTCATTATAGATCTCGGCGGCACTGACAGTGATGGTGTACTCCCAGTCAGAGGCCTTTTCCCGCACCTCTGAGAAGAGCAGCTGCAAGGCCCGTTGGTTGATGCCTGGGTTCTCAGGGGTCCCCTGGGGGTGGAAGACAAGTGAGCAGTGAGCCTGCAGACGCTCGCATGGTATCTGTCACCCCTAAGCCCTTGCTTACCCCTCACAGGTGAATCTCCCTGCCTGACACTGGGTCTGCCCCCAACCCCCCCCGCACCCCCGCCACCTACTGTAACTACTTCACCTCCTGGACCCTCAAGTTTTTCTTCCTTTACAGCAGGATCAGCCTGCCAGGATGGTCCTTAGATTTAAAGCAAAGGAATGGGGTGGTTGGCCTGGCAGGGGCTGCATGACACTGCTGAGACCAGATGTACACCTGCCCTGCCAGGACCTGGTAGGGGCAGCAGGAATGAGTTCGCTCCTGCTGCCCACATAAAAGGTCCAACATTAGGAGGCCATGAACAGGGCTATGTGGGTGATGGATGGGAGGTAAAGCGGAGCAGGCAAGGGCCCTGGGGCCTTTCCAGCAGGAGATCTGGAGTCCTATCCTGGGCTCTGGAGGCTCTTGGGAAGTGTGGGCCTCACTTCCCACCCCCATCCCTGCAAGAGGCTTTCTGCCAGGGTTCAAATATGCCTCCTAACCTAAATTTACAGTTCCCTTCAGAAGCAACATCCTCAGACAGTGGAGGCTGACTCCACGGCTCCCTCGGGCCTGCTCTGTGATCATCCCCCAGGTGCCCTTGTAAGAGCCTCATCCCTGGCTGTGCTACTCTTCT
Source organism: Fukomys damarensis (assembly GCF_012274545.1). Taxonomy (NCBI): domain Eukaryota; kingdom Metazoa; phylum Chordata; class Mammalia; order Rodentia; family Bathyergidae; genus Fukomys; species Fukomys damarensis. The sequence continues at coordinate 23,129,893 of NW_022900944.1, forward strand.
GGACCTGATGGGCACCTACTGATTGCTGCCCTCAATGCTGACTTCCTGGTGTCATTCAGGTTCCCAGTGCCTGGCGGATGCCCGACATACCTCAGCACAGAGCTCAGGGGATAAGTACCGTGAGGGTCCAGTGGTCATCTCAACTGTGTACAGCCCCAAGACAGCTTGGGAGCACAGGACGCACTCTGCAACCCCACCCCTCATTTTCTTCAGCTCCCCCAGAACTGAAGAGACCAAGAGGCCCAGGTTGGGGGCAAGAGGGCTGATTTGGTGTGCTCCCTGAGGGTACACAGCCCATCCAGACCTCTTACCACTCTGCCTGGGGAATTCTGCATGCCTTTTGAGGAGCCAGGGAAAATGCCCCTGAAGGCCAGCTTCCCTTTTTCTCTATCCACACTCAAGATTCTTCCTCATCTCAACGTCCCCATTTCTTGGCCGTGCTGCCTGCTCCCACCCCACTGTGTGGAGGGGGCTGGCTATTCCAGAGAGATGTGAACCCGCCCTAAGAGCTGGGCTCCCCATACATCATGATTTAAATGTGACATGCCCCCAAGCCCTCAATGGGCTTGACCCTGGGCAGCAGTGTTCAGAGGTGGGACCTACAGAGGTGATCGGCTTGTGAGGGCTGTGACTCCATCTGTGGATAATCCACTGAGATCTTACTTCAGTGGCATTATAGGAAGGTGATGGAAACAGGAAGTGTGGCTCCATAGGGGCGTGACCTCATGGTCCCTGGCCTTTTCCTCTCTGGCTCTCTCTGCTTCCTAGCTGCATGAAGTGAGTAGTTTTCCTCCACCATGATATTTCTGCCTCATTGCAGGCCTAACCCAATGGAGCCACTTGCCTGCCTATGGGCTGAAACTGAGCCAAAATGAATCTTTTTTCCTGTAAATTGTTATGCTCAGTGACAAAAAGTTAACACACAATATTACATGGCTGGTCTCTCTTACTGCCCCGGCTTCTCCTGGGGCCAGCACCCTACCTCCTTCAACCTCGTAGCCCTGGGCCCAGTGGGGGACAGCCATGAAGCAGGTGGGAGTTTAGTATGGGAGGCATAACTCTATTCTGAGACATCATGGCGTCTTGTGCCTCCCGCTCAGTCCTACAGGGCCCACCGCAGTGCTCTCAGGCAACGTGTCCCTCGTTAGACCAGTGCCTGTGGGCCCACACATATCAACAGCCTCTGCTCCCAAAGCATGCACCATGCAGAACCCAGAGACCCATGAGGGGAGCCCCAGCAGCAGAAGGGGAGGCTTCACTCCTGAACTCCTGTTCCATCAACGGGTACCCACCTCCATTGTGTACGTCTTGCCGGCACCCGTCTGGCCATAGGCAAAGATGCAGACATTGAAGCCATCAATGCAGGAAGTGATCAAGGCCTGTACCTCCTGGAATACCTGGTGGGGTGCATGGGAAAGGGAGTGAGGGGCTTCCAGGGGCCCCCACCAGCTCTGAGCCCAGCCATTTGCCCCGCCAGCCTGGTTCACTATTGCAAATCAGGACTAAGGAGTAGTCTCCGGCCATACCACCCTGAACGCACCTGATCTCGTCTGATCTCAGAAGCTAAGCAGAGTCAGGCCTGCTTAATACTTAGATGGGAGTCTAATAAGTCGATGTCCTGGACCTTGTGACAAGATGTCCCCCAATGCCGCCTGCACTCTTCCCAGCTTCCCCACTTTCATGGTGGGCTTAGCAATAAGAAGGCAGAAGCAGGCAGTGCCTGGCACCTCCTCTGGCCTGGGTCTGCCCACCAGTGGACTGGGAACAAGGCAATGCAAGATCAGGCATGGAATAGGACGGCACAGGCAGGGCAGGCGACAGAAGAGCAAAGCTGAGGGCCTGGCACTGGGGCTGGTGCTAGGGGGAGTCCTAGTGAGGACCACGGCACCACTGCCAGACAGCAGTCCTTGCTGAGGCCATGTGTGTGGGAGGGGACAATTCGGGAGAGATGGGCCTGGCCTGGGCCACCCCTTTCAGAGGCAGACTCTGAGGCCTCTGTCCTAACCTCCACCTTCTCTCTTCCAGTAGGAATGAGGGACCATGTTTCTCCATCCCATCCCCAGTCCCTGCTTATCTTTGCCCAGCCCTTCTCCATGGCTCTTTCTCCCCACAGCTGCACTCACATCCTGCTGTGAGGCCTGCGGGGAGAAGACCTTGTCCAGTTCAAAGGACACTGGCTTGCCCTTGTGCAGCAGGTGAATGATAGCGTCATCATCGGGATCAAAGGACACGACATTGGTCGCCTCGGGCCCTTCCCCGTCCTCTTTGGTGATGGGCCGAACACGAGCAATCACCCGGATGTTTCCTGGATTGGTAGGGGATGGAGAGACAGGCTCAGGCTGAGTTAGGACCAGACAGCTTCCACTCTGGTGTCCTGGACAGACTAGTGGCCTAGGAGTACCCTACCAGTTAAGCCCCACAGGGCAAGGTAGCCCACAAAGCTGTAATTAATCAATATGTTGTAGTGTGAATTTACTTAGTATATTTCTTCCTGAGTAGGCCAGTTGAGGGTGGCAGTTTTGCCTTGGACACAGGGAGAAGAGGTTAGCTGTGGAGCTCAGGCACTGTGGTCTGTCTTGGTGAGACACCAAGGTGGACACTTTCCCTTTGGACTTCTGTTTCCTCTGCACTACACGATCAGGAGCTTGGGAACTTGTTCTCTCATGCTGCAAGGGCACCATGAATGCCAGGTCAGGGCTTGGGCACCAAATGGGCAAACAGGACCAGACGGGACGGAGGTCTGGCAGCATATCTAATGGGCACAGCCACAGGGGTGTCTGGGAGTAGAAAGTGCTCACACCACTCTCTCTCCTCCTGCCATTCGTGGATCCCTCTGAGCCCCTCCCCGCCATTGACAGCCAGCCTGGCCCACCTCCCTCTCTCCACCATCCACCCCAGCTCCTGGGCCAGGTCTCAGCTCTGACACTGCCTCCTTAGGAAGCCCCCGACCCTTTTTGTAGGGATCCCTCCCTGCTCTGGTAATGGGATGTTGGGTGAATGGTGACCACCGTCTGTTCTTCCAACTGAAGTGAGCACACTGAGGCTCAGAAAGTCCAATGCCCAGTGTCCAGCCCAGAGCAGGAGCTCCCTAGAGCTTCGTGCAGCAAATGGTGAAGTCTCAAGCCTTACAAGGCCCAGGTCAGAACAGGTAGCATTCCCAGCTACCTCCCCATGCCTCGGCCATGCAGAGCCTGGGAGCAACCTCCTGTGGGCATGGAGCTTCTGACCTGAGCAGGTCCAAGTTCAAGTTCACAGTGGGTAGTTTTCCAGCCCTGGGGCTTTGAGCAAGTTCCCTGCCTACTCTGTGCCTCCTTCCATGATGGCTGCACAGTGGCAGGGCACTGCTATCGGGATGACTGCTGAGCTGGGGAGGACCCTGTCCCAGCACCTACCCCAGCCCACTACAGTCACCTTTCAGCCGCACCAGCTCATTGTGGCACTTCTTCCGCAGCTGCAGCTCCCGGCGGTACTTGCGCAGCAGGTCCTGGTTGTTGCTGTTGACCTCCTCGATGATCTCGTCGATCTGGCAGGACACATGCACTGCATCATGGGGCTGGCTCCATCGGCCCCGCTTGACCGACTGCCACCCCACCCCATCACAGGTCAGATTTTCCTAGCAACCCTTCTGGGTCCCATCCCCATTGTACAGATGAAGAAACTGAACCTCAGAGAGGTTAAGCCAATAGCTCAAGGTCACCCTGTGAATAAGCAAAGAGCCAGAACCGAGCCTTCACTTCCGGCACTACCACCCAACTCTAGGATTTAACTGGAATCAAATTCCCTTGAGTAGCTGGGGACCTAAGAAAATTGGCTCAATGGCTTTGAGCCTCGGTTTTCTTATCTGTACGGTGGGGGAATAACATCATTTAACTTGTGAATCTATGAGAGAGGATAGGTCCAGATCTCCATGTTATTTCACAGGGGGAAGAAAAGGCAAGATAGAGAACCACATATGCGGGCTGCCCCCTTGGTTGGATGACAGGGAAGTGTTAAGTACTTGTCCACAGACAGCAGTGGGTATAAAATGCTCAGCACTCTGGGGAAAATGTGTGGAGACAGGGGACCTTCGCGGGAGGGTAACGGCAGTGGTGGAAACGCTGTATCTTTCTACATCCAACCCCGCAGAGTCTGACCTCTCACCCTGTCTTCCATGCATTAACCTTTTCTCTTTTTTGGCGCTGCTAGGGTTGAAACCCAGAGCCTCACACTTGCTAAGCAAGTGCTTTATCACCGAGCTACACTCCCAGCCCTAACAATTTTTTAAAAAGAAAAACTATTTTCTATTCCCAAAGCATATTAGTCTCTGCAGAAGTGTCATACAAATTTGAGGAGCCAACAGCTATAAAAGGCTCAGCACGTAGGAGAGACTTAAGAGACACTGGTTCATCTCATACTGTATAAGCACAGCTTTAAAAAACTAACAGGAGCTGAAGGTGTAGCTCAGAGGTAGAGCACTTGCCTCGCATGTGCAAGGTCCTGGGTTCAATCCTCAATTCCTCACAAACTAAACACATTGGATATAAGAATATGTGCAGCATGTTTGTGGTATATGTAACATGTTTGCTTTAAACAATCACAGTAAGTCAAATACCCCCAAACCTGCCTGACCAGTCTACTGGTCTATTTTCAAACAGGGCCTGCAAGGTTGCAGGGGGTGGGGCTGTCTGGGAGCTCGGAGTTTTGCAAGGGACCCCTGGTGTCTGCCAAGGTTCCTGGTCTCTGCCAGCCCTGCCCTGGCTGCCCTCACTCACCTCAGCCCTGGCACTCTGGAGGGCCTCATCCAGCAGCATTGGGAAGTTGCGCACCTGCCGCTTGAGCCCATTGTAGTCATTGGTGAGGGTTCTCAGTGCCGGCTGCAGCATTAGCAGGTTTGTCCGGACACCTACGGGGACACAAGCGGTGTGAGATGGACAACATGTGAGGCTGGGGTACAGGGCAGCTGGGGCCCAGGCAGCAGGCTCACCTGCTAGGTTCTCATGAACAGCCTTCATCTCCACCTGGGCTCTGGCAAAGGCCTCCTCGATGGCCCGGTTCTTGTCCTCCTCCATGGACTGCATCTCCTCCAGCATCTGCCCGTGGGCCCGCTCCAGCTCTGCCTCGTACATGGAGATCTGGTGGGCAAACCAGGAGAAGGCTCAGGATGAAATGGGGCAGGTTTCAGGAAGGAAGCCCAACCCTCACCTCAAAAGCACGTGAACACACACGTTGGAGAGAAGATCTCATGGACTCTACCTGACAAGGGACTGGGAGCACTGTGCAGCTACTACCCTCCTATGTTAGCCCCAGCACCAACCTGGTTCCAGGCACATGACAGATGCACAAGCCGTGCGCCCTCGGGGTGGTGGGGGTGGGGTCAGAAAGCATTCGTTAGAAAGCTGGGAAGCAGCCATGCTCACTGAGCACACCTGTGTGCTGGGCCCCAGGCAAAGAGCCTCTTCCACAGACCCCACTGTAAAAAGGGTTCCGTGACCAGATCACATCGTAGATAACAAAACGGACAAAACTTGCCCTTGTTCACATGAGCAGCAGAGATGGGACCAGACCCCCAACTATAGGGTCCCCAAATGCTTCACCACAACACATACTGAGGGGGAAGGACACCCCACTTGGCCCACACACCTGTGCCCGGAGCTGCGTGGTCAGCTGATTCGAGCTGTGAAGCTGCTGCTCCATCTCCTTCAGCACCTGCCGCTGCATGGCCACCTGCTCCTGCAGGTGCTGGTTCTGAGCCTGGGACTCACTGAGGGCCTGCCTGGTCCTGGACGACTCCACCTCCACCGTCTTGGTGACGTACTGCAAGGTAAGGGGAGGAAGGGCATATGGAGGCACATGGGATGTGGCTAGACGAGGAGGGGTCCTCAGGGACTCCCACAGGAGTGACAAGGTCCAGGCTTTGCAGACTGCTGGAATCAGTTCATCCCATGTGCCCGGCTACAGTCCAGTCTGGGCACAGAACAGGTAAGACAGGAAGATGAGGGCAGAATGTAGAAGCTGCACTGCATGTAGGCCTGGCGCCCACTGGGCACCTCAGATCAAGCGTCTATGGCTGATACCTACCCTGTGCCTGGGCTGCACCACAGGAGGGGAAAGGGCAATGCTGAGCACACAACTAACTGAGGAATTCATGAATTCACCCGGACAAGCCTCCCCCTGGGCTGGATCCCTGCTCTCGGCTGCCTGGTGGGTGGTCCACCTTGACAGGCGGAGACTGGGCCCGCAGGCTGGCAATGGTCTCGTGGCTGTCGCGCAGGCGCCGACTGAGCCGCTCTTCCTCTTGCGCCTTCTCAGCCAGGCAGTCCTTGAGCCGCAGCTCCACCTCGGCCAGCCGGTCGGTCTTCTGTTGCACCTCCACATTCAGCTCCGACAGCATGCCCTTGTTCTCTGCCACCTCCAGCTGCAGTTGGGATACCTTGTGGCGGAGCTGGGTGCTCTCCTGTGGGCGGTCAGGGAACACAGGGGACAGATGGGCAGGGGTCTGTGAGGAGCTGGGGTGGCTGAGGCATGGAGCCCCTTACCCAGGCCCACGGCTCACCTGGCTGTGTTTGCAGCCCGAGCAGGGTGCAGCTGCAGCCGGCTGGACCCGCAGCTCCTGCAGCTCAGCCTCGTAGCGCCCCAGCTCCTGCCTCAGCCGCTCATTCTCCACCATCAGTGGGTCCCGGTGCTTCTCCAATTCGGTGCCTCTCTGCGGAGAGCCAGGGTGCAGGGGGGGCATGTGGCAAGCGCGGCAGGAGTCAACAGAGGGTCAGGCAGTGTGCAAAGGCAGGGGAGAGGGGAGGAGAGGTGAGACGCAAGACAGAGAAGGAAAAGAGAAGGATGATGGTGAACAAGCAAGGAAGAGCACAGCAGGGCTGAATGGAATGGAGAGGCACAGGCAAGGTGAAGCTGGAGCGCTCCCTGCAGCCCCACCCCCTTGCTCTATTTCCCGACTGTGAAAGTAACAAGAAGTCACACTGATGCAGACTTCACACTCCTACTCCAGGACTGTCCCTCCCTTCCGGGACTGCAGCAACTCTGAGGGGCTAGCAGGGTGCACAGTCTCTGAGACAAGGTGAGCTCTGCTTAGGTGAGCTGGGAGATGGGGCTGCACCCCTGGGCGGATGGAGACAGACCTCGGCACCCCTCCAGGACAGCGCATGGGGCCTCACCAGCTCGGATCGTAGCCGGGTCACTTCCTGGGCCTGGCTGACGAGCTTCTCCTTGAGATTTTCCACCTGTCGGCACAAAGCCAGGGCCATGGTAAGGCCTCTTCTCCGGCCTCCCAAGCCTCTCACCTGAACCTCAGATGACTGATGATGTTGGTCCTGGACCCTTCGGCCCTTTGGCCTCAGGCCTTCCTGCATTCAGGCCCAGGACTCCAGATGGCCAGAGGCTGGGCTACTCCTGACACCCTGCAGCATTCTCTCCCATCCGGCTCAGGACCCAGCCAGTCTGGGCTCCTCCCTCTGCACCTGGGCCACCAGGGCAGCTCTGAGGCAGACTCGGGCCACTCCGAGGTCCTGGGTCTGTCTTCCTATCTGTAATCTTATCTTAACTTTCTTAGAAAGACCCTCAGATGGTATAAACTCCAGGCCCAGGCTGGGGATATAGGTCAGTGGCTTGCCTAGTGTGTGAGAGGCCCTGGGTCCCATCCCTAGTACCACAAGCACAAATAAACTCCAGGTCCTGCAAGCCCTAGATCTGTCCTTGCCCAGCCCCAGAACTTTCCACTTTGGTTTCTGGCATCAGCCTACCAAGCCGAGTTTGTCCACCACAGCCAGAGCATGTCTGGGATCTGTGTCCACCCCTACTCCCAATCTGCCTTGCAGGAGAGCTGTAACTGGCCAAGGCTGAGAGAGAACAGGATGTACCCCATCCTAGGCAAGGTACCCAGCAAAGGTGGAGCCACTGTGATGCCAAGAGCAAGATCCCAGGACAGTGACCCTTCCCGGGAACATCAGCCCACATCAGCCCACCCCAGGAACCTCTCCTTTCCCCAGAAAATAATTCAGGCAGACCGACCTCGACAGTCACATTCACTGGAGCTTGGCTGGGGTTCTGCAGAGCTCTCTGTGACGAGCACATCACCTTGGGAAAGGCCCAAGGAGTCACACATACTCCAGTGGTTTAGGGGGTTTACCTAAGTGGTGGAGCAGGCACTGGGCCCCAATTACTAAATGATAAGTGACAACATCCCTAGGCTACAGGTAAGGCAGGGGAGGGGCTGTGCAAGACTATATTCCCAGTACCACCCAAGGAGGCCACCACGATGTGCTCCCAAGGCCTTGACCAGGGGGAATGCACATCCAGCATCACTAAACTCAACTTTCAAGAGAGGCCAGATGCTTGGATGTCTTCGGAGAGTATAAAGTCTCCCCACCTTATACGGCTGAGACCTCATCATCCAAATCTGTGGGCAGTGCTTGGCCTGGGTGGTCACTGTCCCCTGGAGTTGGACAGGGTGGGAGCTCAGTGACTTGGGCCTCCCCTTCTCCAAGGAGGTCGGAAGTGGGCCATGGGGTCCATCCACTTCCCAAAATGGGCCAGAGATGCCAGGGCTGCTCACTTATGGCTGGGAGGGGCACCCAGGATGGGAGACCTAGCTGAGAGCTGACAAGGCCTCCAGAGGACAAGCTGGTGAGGTCACCTTTGTCACCACCTCAAGCACTGAACTGGGCTGCAGACTGAGCAAGGCAGCAATGCTCATGCCACCTCTCTGCGTACTAGCAATGCCCCTGTGTAGCTGAGTTTTTGTTTTTTGAGACAGGGTCTCACTACCTACTCCAGGTTAGCCTTGAACTCAGCGATCCTCCTGCCTCAGCTTTCTAAGTGCTGGGATTACAGATGTGCACCACCACACCCAGCTCCCTGTCAGGTTGAGGGCCCAAGGTAAGGGGTGCTCAGGTCCTCTGGCCCCACAGGGTAGGGAGGGGTGGTTCACATGAGGCTTTCATTCCTTAGCCATAGAATGGGGGATAATCTGAGCCCACTGTTAGGGGAGCAGGGTAAATGACAACGTGTGCATACATCTACTACACAGAGGACTATAGAATCATTACATTACCGTGAGTTTCCAGTGTAAAGTTTGAAATATGAAGTGTCACCGCTCTGCTCCCTGCTACTTGGGGTCCAACACCTCTGATCAAAGGGCTCATTGTAGCCCCTTCCCCGACTCCTCTCCCTTTCCCACACCCCTCCACCACCTGTCTCATCACAGCACATCCACGTATTTATAGTCAAAGGAAAACCCAGGAAAAACATCTGTGTACAACACAAAGGAGAGGTCTCCAGGCTGTAGCATCTAGCTGACAAATTCAACAGGTTTTTCAGCAATGTCTAAGTGTCAGGGTGTGCGATCCTCTCATACCACCTCCCCCTGAAGTAAGCAGGTCTGCTCCCCACCTAGAAAAATGTCAGCCTCCCTCCCTCCCCAGCCTGCCTGCTGCCTCAGCCCTCAATTCCCATGGTCCCCATGTGGCACTGCCGGGGGGAGGCAGTGGAAGTGGTCAGTGTCTGCCCACCGTAGGGTTCCAGTTCCCCTTTGGCATCACAATGGGAACCTGAGCTCAGGAGGTGGCTCCAAAGGGGCAGAAGTTGGAGGGGAGCGAAGGGAGGGGCTTGTGAGACACACGACATGCTAAGCCATCGCTGGGCTTGTCCTGGGCAGCGGGGCAGGGGGACCTAACTGAGGCATAGTAGACCGACCCCAAGGGGCACCCTGCGCAAAGTAGCCATAGCCCAATCAGTCAGGCACAGACAACTCAACTACTCCCTGGCCCTAAGAGCCAGTGCCATTCAGGGCTGGGAAATAAGAATACACTGCCAGGAAGGAACAACACACTGCCACAGGGCTGGCTTTAGGAGGTTGGGGACGACTCTAGCTTTCTCCTGAATGGGAAGGCTGGGAAGGCAGAGTGGGCAGGTCATCGGGCAGAGTTAGGGAAAGCAGGTAGTAAGTGAGAAACAGAAAAGGGATGAGAGAGGGGAGAGCACAGAGCAGGTAGTGAGAGGGCACTTGCAGGGGAGGGTCTTGGGCCAGCACACAGGAGATGTTCAATAAATACTTGAAGCAGCTGCAAAGGGGCAGCAGGAACATTCCTGAGCCAGACAGCCAGGATGCAGGAGAAAGCAGCCTCCTGGCCAGGCCAAGGAGATGGTCCCAGGGTGGCATGGAGGTAAAGCCAGAGCTAGGTGGGGGCAACACTTCTTCCTGGCCCAAGCTCTTCACCAGCCAGAGAAACTGAGTCAGAGTCCAGCGGTGGGGGCGGGGGTGGGCTGCTGTTTGCTGACCTGACTGAAACCTTCATTTAAACGTTGGTGGAATAGCCGGTGGGGCCGCCTGCTGGGTCTGTTTTCTCAGCTGTCTGCTCCTGAGGCAGCCTTTTCACAAGGACAACCCGCTGATTACCTCCTGGCCTCCCACCAGGCTGGGCTGCCTGAGCCAGCCAACCAGGCAAAAGGGGCTCCTCCCCTGGCTCTGCTGAGCTAGGAAGCCCTCAAAATGCAGCCCAGGGATCTCCCCCTTTTCCAGCAGCCTCCCCATATTGCCCCAACACACCTCCAACCCAGGAGGCCAGATCCTGGCCGTGTAACCTATCCTATCCCCGAGGCCTGTCCACAAGGCTGTCTCCACTGTCAAATACTCGTATCTAGGTCCTTCTGCCATGGGGGAGGGGAAAGGAGAGGGGGGTGGGATGGCAAGACTAGCAGCTGGGAAAAACAGATGCCCAAGACAGATTCTAATTCAGACCTCACCTTACTCACCTTGGACAAGGTTTCCGAGCTTTGTACCTTTGGGCTTCATCACCTGTATCAGTGAGGTATCAGGTGACCTCACTGAAGTTGTCTTAAGATTAAATGAGATAATAGATGTGAATGGTCACAGTGCTGCCCAGCACATATGTGCAGTTATGAATTGAATACCTCTTGCCCAAAATGTTTGGGACCAGAGTCTTTCTGATTTTGTAATATCTGCCTATGTAAGTCCCGTCTTGGGGATACGACTCCCAAGTCTAAACACAAAATTCAGTTATGTTTCATATACACCTTTACATACACTGCTTGAAGATTACACAGTCCTGGGGAATCAAATCCAGAGCCTCACGAATGCTAGGCAAGCACTCTAGCATGAGCTCTATCCCTACCTCTTTTAAAATTTTATCTTTATATAGGGTCATTGCTCCGGGCTGGTCTGGAACTCATGATCCTCTTGTCTCAGCCTGCTGATTGGTGGGATTGCAGGCGTCTATCACAATGCCCAGGCATAAGATAATTTTACACACCATTTTAAATACTTTTGCGCATGAAATAAAGCTTGTGAACACTGAGGCATCAGACTTGCGACATCATGTCGACCTACAAAGTTTCAGATTTGGGGACACTTTGGATTTTGGATTTTTGGATTAGGGATGTTCAATGTGTACTAGAATGAAAGGTCTATGAAGGCAGAAACTTTTGTCTGTGATGCTGAGCACTGTACTCAAAGTGCCTGGAACATACTAGGTGCTCAATAAATACATGCAGGATGAATGCTGAATAAACAGGGGGCAGGCAGCCCAGCCTCTGTGGGTGAGGCTGCTAAGAGTTGAGGATCCTGGACTGGGCTGAGGGGCCCTGAAGGATGCTCATCTGGGACAGCAGGCAGTGGCTGCCACATGGGAATGCTGGCCCAGGGGAGCTGCAGCTAATTTTTTAAGACAAAAACAAAACCTAGATTTCTACGTAAACTAAGATTTAAATATCTGCAATGAATTTGATTAAAACATTAGGCCAACTAATGACCAAATCCAGCAAAGTTATGATATAAAATTAACACAGCAAAATCAGTTGCATTTCAGTTGCATAACTCACAATAAACAATTCAAAAAGGAACATAAAAAAAATTTCATTTATAATAGCATGAGAAAGAATAAAATACTCAGGAATAAATGTAACTAGGAAGTAAAGGACTTATAAACTAAGAACAACAAAATGTTGCCCCAAGATTACAGGAGACATCAATAAATGGAAAGACACCCCATGTCCACTGCCTGGAAGACTCAATATTTCCATAATACTCAAAGTAATGTACAGATTCAATGCCATCCTTACAAAAATTCCAGAATTTTCTGAAGAAATTTAAAAATTCATACTAAACTTCATATGGACTCTCAAGGGAAAGCAAATAGAAAAAACAATTTTGAGAAAGAACAATGAAGGTGGAAATCTTACATTTCCCGATTTTAAAACTTACAAGACTACAGTAATCAAATCAGTGCAGCATGGCCTAGAAACAGACATAAAAACAATGGGTGGGAATAGAGAGCCTAGGAATAAACTGGTGAATATACTCAAATGATTTTTGATAAGGGAACCAAGACCAGTTAGTGGAAAAGGACAATCTTTTCAACAAATGGTGCTGGGAAACTGGTTATTCACATGCAAAAGGATGAAGCTGGACCTTCACCTTATACCACAGACAGAAACTAACTCAAAATGGATCAAAGACCTAAGCATAAAATTATAAAACTCTTAGAAGAAAATGCAGTAGAAAAACTTCCTGATAATGAATTTGGCAATAATTTTCTTGGCCATGACTCCAAAACACAAGCAATGAAAGAAAAACGAGATAACTGGTCTTCATAAAAATTAAAAATTTCTGTACCATAAAGATTATCAGAGTGGAAAGGTAGGCAACACATGGGACAGGAATCTGTTTGATAAGGGGTCAATATCTAGAGGGTATAAGAACTCTTCCAACTACAAAACTGATGAAAGAACGAGTAGAGTACTTGGGGAGACATTTCTCCAAACAAACACTCATCCTCATAAGGCATCAGGGATCACCAGAGTCAAAGCCACAGGGAGACACCAACTCCACACCCGCTAGGACAGCTCTTACAAAACAAAAATAGGTGAGGGTGAGGAGAAACTGGAACCCTTGTGCCCTAGGACTGCAGACCCTCGTCCCTTGCTCCCGGTGACAGAAACCCCTCCATGTGACATTTTGCATGAGGGAAGCCCAGATTCCAACAGGGGCAACAGCAGCCCCATTCACTCAGCCAGCTTTGCCAGGGAGCAAGGCCCGTGAGATCATCACTTGGGATCCCCAAATCTGGGAAGGGTGTTAATTATTGTCCCCACTGTGTAGGAAGGAAAGTCAAGGTTCCAAGAGGGCAGGCCTTGGTTAAATGACCTGAGGTCACCTGACCCCTACGTGCTGGGCCTCGGACTGGAACTTGGGTCTGGAAGCCTGGGGACCAGGTACCATGAAAAGCAGGCTAAGTGTACCCCACTGGTGGGGTTTCCTTAGAGAAGCAATGTGTAGAACACCAGGCAAGTCAAAGAATCAGACTGCAGTGAAGCCAATGGGAAACCAGAGCTCTCGGGGGCGACACCCATAAGGCACGGTACTTCTCTACCCATTTTTCTGTCCACTCTCACAATGGATCTATCCAATGCCCACAGAGCCACACAGTTACCCCAGTTTGGAGACAGTGAACCAGAGCTCACAGAGTTCATTTCCTACAGTGGCACGGTTGGTAAGGGGCAGAGCTGGGACTAGAACTTAGCTCCCAGGATTCTAAATCCCAAACTTCCAGGTGATGGTGGCAACACCAGTAACCTGCAGGGAATCCAAGAACTGTTATTATGACTGCTTTACAGATGAGGAAACTGAGATACTAGCCCCACATACAGCCAATGGCGGTGCCAAAGTCAGGGTTTGATCCCAGCCCCAGGCCCAGCCCCACAGGTTTAGACCCTCCAGAGAGCTGTGTAGGGACTAGAGCTTCACACACATCCCCCAAGAAAGTTCCAGAAAAAGAGTTGGCAGGCAGGAAATGCAACTCTGAGCAAAGACCAGTGACCGTTCAGACCTCCTATGTCATCTGGGGAGCAGGGCAGCCTGGGGCTCTCCTGAGGAGGCTAAGAGGTAGGGCTCAAAGATAACCAAGTAGATCTTGATAATTAAAGGAAAAAAAGTTTTTAAAAACCCATTTAGCCAGGTACAATGGTGTAGATCCTTGGAGGCTAAGGCAGGAAGAATAAAAGTGAGGGTAGTCTGAACAACTTGGAAAGACCCTGTCTCAGAATAAAAATTAAAAAGGACTGGGGATATAGCTCAATAGCACAGAGTTTGTCTTGCATGCATAAGATTCTGGGTTCAATCCCCAGTACTGGAAAAAAAGAAAAAGAAATTGTTTAAAGTTGTAAAGAGCAATACACTTTTATGATTTCATTTATAGACAATGTCAGCAGAACTGAATCCATAAAAACAGAAAGCAGGTAACAGCTACCAGGGGAGCTGAGGGGGTAGGAAATGGGGAGTGATTGTTATCAGATATTTTTAAGTGATGAAAATGGTTTAAAATTAGATAAGACAGCCGGGCTTGATCGTGCATGCCTGTAATCTCAGCACTCAGGACAATGAGGCAGGAGAATCTCCATGAGTTTAAGGCCAGCCTGGGCTACATAGTGAGACCCTGTCTTAAAAAATAAAATAAAATTAGATAGTGGTGACAGGTGTAAACTGTCTTAATATACTTAGGACCACTGTTGAGCTTGGCAGCATACTCCTAAAATCCCAGTACTCTAGAGTCTGAGGCAGGAGGATCAAATTATGTACCTAGCAGTCCTAAGTGTGGCTTTTCAGAGGTGGCTTATCTAGAGTATGTGATGAGATGGTAGGATTAGGGGTTGAGTGTTACCAACTCTAAGGGTAGGTAGATTGGATAAGACATAGGGAGAGAGAAATAAGATTCCTTGCTTACCACTTGTTTGCTGCTTGTTGCCTTCTGCCCACCATGAACTGTTTCTCCTCTTCAATTCCCCCCTGCCATGTCACCCTGCCTTGGAGCCAGCCAACTATGGACTGAAACCTCTACAAACTGTATGCTAAATAAACCTTTCCTCCTTTAACTTTGGGTGTTGGGTATTTTGTCACAGCAACAACATCAACAAAAAAAAGTAATTAAGACAGTCACCTTGAGTTTGAGGCCAGCCTGGATTATGCAGTAAATTCTAGGCCAGCCTGAACTACATAGTAAGATCCTTTCTCAATCAATCAAACACATATACACACACACTTAAAACCACTAAATTGACCAACTTTAAGGATAAATTTTAAGGTCTATAAACTATCTCAATAAAACTCAGAGTAAGAGAGAGGGAAACTGACTGAGATTGAAAAGTAAAAGTGCCAGCCAAGGCAGCCTTGACTAGAGGAGCCATAGCTGCTGCTGAGCTCTGGCCTTGGGCAGGATGTGTATTGTGCAGGGTGGGCCCTGAACCAACACAGCCCCCAAGGCTGTCCTGGAGTTTGGTCTTCCCACTGCCACAGTCCCTTTGCATGGGCTGCTCCTTAGCTCAGAATGCTCTCCTCAGCCCCAACCCTGTCCCTACCCTCCACCACAGTGTCACAGCCCCTGGCGTACATGCCCTCCCTGCAGAGACTTGTCAGTCTGTCTGTTTTACATGGCTACAAATGTCCACCTTCCCCAGACTCAAGCCTCTGGGTGCAGGTGTTTGCAAGTCCACCTGGGTATCCCCACTGCCCAGGTCAAGAGGCTCCTACAAACACGAGGAAGAAGGCAGGTGAGCAGCAGGTGGATGGATACAGAGATGGCTGGGAAGAGCTGCTGGGCTACACGGTAGACAGACCCAGAGACACCAAAGCAACGGGCTGAGGGTGTAAGAGGGAGATATAGCACAGGGGGACACCCAAGGAGGCCTGCCCAAGTCAGCAAGGGGTGGGGGCAGGACAGAGTGCTCCGGAGGAGCCAGAAGAAATGCTGCTGACTCGAGGTGCATGCCAACAACCTGCTCCCCAGAACTGAGGTCAGGTCCCAGCCCTGGTGACTTCCTTCCAGTAAATGGGCCACATGTCTAAATTACCTCTAGGCTGGTTCATGAGACAGAGGAAGAATGTGCCCCATCTGAAGGCAGGGCTGTCATCAGAGAGCCTGGCCGAGAACTCAGAGACTCCATGTGGGGAGGATGTGGCACATGGAGCTGGGGGCCCTGGGCAAGTGGTGAGGCTCAGATAGCTGCAGAGACAGGCGTCAACCATGTGAGTGAGAAGCTGGGCGTGGGGGCTATGTGGAGATGGAAAGAGAAGAGCCGGGCACACAGAGGAGGGCCAGTGTCAGCCCCACAGGGCATGAAGTTCCCAGCTCAGGGTCTCCAAACTCCTCCTGGCCAGCTGACAAGGAGATGATACTCCTATCATAAACTCAGGGAGCTCCCCCTCATTTCTACATATTTGAAAGCACCTTCCTCCCACAAGTGCTCTAACTGGCCTGCACCTTTCCTGAGAATCAAGCTCTCAGTTCCTGGGGGGCTGTGCGTGTGGGGTGCCACTGCAGTGGTTTTGCCCCCTCGGACTCCCTGGCCCATGACACTTGGAAGAAAGAGTGGACTGAGCATAGGGCTCAGAGAAGAAGTGTCCCTGCCCCTCCTGCCCTTCTCACAGCTATGTCATTTCTGGTCCCCTAGCAAGAAGATGACTGCAAGGAAGCCCAGGGCCTCCTATTTAAGCCACCTCTTTCTCTAGTATCTTCCCAAGCCAGGAGAGGAGACTCCATTTTTCTCCTATGCCATTGGCCTGTTGGGGTCCAGGTGTCCTTGCAATGTCCTTGCACTACTGCATAGTGGACAGTGGTCTCTGCCCATCCCTACCTCCCCAGGTACCTGGTTCTGCAGCTGGGTGGTTGTGGCTTGCTGGTCACTGTTGTGGAGGGCCAGCCTCTCCCGCAGGACCACCAGCTCCTCCTGAAGCTGAGCTTTCTCCTTCTGAAGCTGGGACATGGCCTCCACCATCCTATGCACCTCAGGGGCCGCCCCTGGTGACCCTGGCAGGTTGGAGCACCTCCCTCTGCCAAACAGCCGCCCACCTACAAGCAAAGTAGTGGCTGATCAGCAGAGCTGTGGAGGTGCTGCTGGCAGAGGAGGGGCCAGCATGGCAGGACAGACCATTGCAATGGGAAGGGGGTGCAAACAAGTAGGAGGCGGGTGAGGGCTGGAGACAATGGCAGCACGGGTCACTGGGGGGACTTCACAGGCAGTTTCTTAGGGGATGGAATTGCCTGGACCGAAGCTTAGAAGAGCAATTATTGCTGACTGCTCTCAAAGCACATAACCCACATCTGAAGATCAAGCCCCTCTCTGTGGATCACAGGCCACCAAAAAAGACACAGACTTTTCACCCAAGAAACACTGTGCTTGGGGAAATGATTCCTTTCAACTTCAAGCTCTCTCAAAGGTACAGAGAGAGGAGTAGGGTCCTCAGCTGTCCCTGAAGTGGTCACCTGTGCACAGAGTGGGCAAGAGGAGTTATGTGCAAGTGCAACAGACCAGGACATGGGCAGACCAGCACATAGGGCAGGGGCAGCCAGGCCAGCACTGAGGGTGACACCCGCACGTGGGACCACACCAGCACAAGAAGGGGACAAGTACCAAGCTGGGCAGGTCCTCGGCCTGAGTCCTCCTCCTCCCATGGCCATCCACTGTCCTGTCACCAGGAGCGAGAGAGAGACAAACAGATATAGAATTGAGGCCCGTGACCTGCTAACCAAGCCTGGGATGCTTGTCACAGCTCACTGCCAGAGCACCAAGAATGAGCATGGTCTCTGAAGGCAGGAGCTGGCCAGTGGGTCAGGGGACACGAGGACAAAGGACAGAGGAGGATGGGGATGGGGTGGCCTCCTCCCTTCAGTGGCCCAAACAGAGACTGTAGAGCATCCGAGAGCAAAGAGGCTAGCTCTTGACCAACAAGTCTTCCCACTCGGTCTTGAGGCCAGGTTTCTGGGCTTCATCAGGGGCGAGGGGCTCCCAGGCTCTATGACTGAAGCCACCTGTGCCTTACAGGCTCACAGGTTAGACTGGAAGACAGTGAGGCCCTCAGGGCCCTGAAGAGTAGGCTGGCGTTGCAGAAGAGGGGAGCAAGGAGGTTTCGGTTGTCTTGGGCATGGGTGGAACTATTTCAAAACTGGCCCCAGAGCGTGGATGGAGAGGTATGAGGTTGGTCTGCCTAGAGAGAGCACGAGCACTCCCAGGCAGCTTTCCTCCCTTCCAGAGAGCTGAGGCTAGGCAATCCCTGCTTGGACAGTGGCCCTGGCTATGGGACCTACATGTGACACAGAATGCAAGTCACACAGAGCTTCTGCGAACTGTTCTAGAAAGAGTGAGGGCAGACAGAGGCTTCCAGGCCCTTGCACGGGGCTGCCATGGGGTGGCATGTGACCCACATGGCCCTCTGCTCTCGGCCGACTACTGTGGTATAGGAGGGAAGTACTGGACTCCAGCTGGGGAGCTGGTTCTACCACTTGAGAGGTGCATGGGAGGGGCCCCTGGGTCTTCCTACGTGAATAGAGACAGTGTGCCAACCCCAGAAGGCAGGCTTGGGAAAGGAGCCTGGAGCCCTGGGGGTCTGTGGTGTGGGTGACTGTTACAGCCCACAGATGAGGCTGAAAGAGGCTTAGCCTTGTCACCAAGATATAGCTGCCACCGGAGACCTGAAATACCCCACAGAGTCACCACAGTGGAGCTCACCAGGACCTCAGCACCAGGCCCTGGGCCTGGGATCCCCAGAGGAAGAAAAAAGTTCTCTTCTCAGAGAAGCTAAGGGAGAGTGGAAAAAGGGAAGAAGGGAGGTAGAGGTGAGGGCACAGGGCCACCTGCTAGATCCATTTTCACAGGTGCCACCCATCACAGGACTGGTGCTCAGGGACCATGGTATCCTGGCCTACAGGCAAGAGCCAGTCATCACCCCAGCAGGACCTGGCCTTCCTCTTCCCAGCACCTCTGCTACCTTGGAAGGAAAGCCCACCTCACTGGCTGGATGATCTCCCTTCCCAAAGCCTGCTGTCCATACCTCAGCCAGATCCCACATCTGGGAACCCAGCTCTGGCACGACCTCAAAGAAGGGCGGACTCCTGCCAGACCCCAGCAAGTTCAGAGACACAGATTAACCTTCAGCCACAGGATGAAGGAAACAACAGGAAGACCGGGGCCCTTTCCTCTGGGATTCCCCTTGGACTCTTGTGGATGCTCTTTCCCAGTTCTCCATGGGCTCAGGCTTGCCACTAGGATCCCTGGCACAGACTGTGAGACTACAAAAGGGGCCTGTAGAATCCTCCAGAACCACCCTTGTTGGGAAAGAGTGGAGCGGCCAGCTCCATTCTCTCAGCTTAGAGGCTGGAGAATCCAATCCCTGTCCTGGAAGCCTTGGACCCTCACAGGCCCAGGCTAGAGGGGAGGGAGCCAGGCCACTCAGCAGGCAGTGGCGTCTGGGAGGCTGCCACCTGCGCCCTGCTTTTGACAGGTGCCTGGAAAAGACAAAAAGCAGGGAAATTCAACCCTAGCCCCCGCTGGCCAAGGTCTTATCACTGGGTGGGGCTAGTGTTGCAAGGGAGAAGCAAGGGACAGACAACACTGTCCCTGGATCAAGGAGAGGCAGGCGAGAGTCTTGGAGTTCCGTGTCAGGTAAGGTAGCCAAAGTCTGCCTTAGCCACCCTGGGGGGTGGGAAGGGACAGGTATGGGGACATTTTGAACTCCACACAAGCCTCCCTCCTGTGCTAGTTTTGCCAGGTGTTGTCCAAGGTCAGCAGGAAGCCCTCCTTTACCTGTTTTCTCTACATTCGTGGCAGCACCAGCTTTCAGGGCCTCTCGGTCCCGCCTGGGGACCAGCGCCTGCCTCTTCGAGAGATTGTCTTCTTTCGTCCCCTGACTCTTGCTCTCGCACCCCTTGTCCTGCAGGGCTTGCTGCCAAGACACAACCAGAATCCTCAAATGAAGGGGCTGTGCCAGGGAGGGACCTCGGGACTGGGAATGGTGTACTCTGGAGCTGGCGTGGCCCTCAGGCCAGTGGATCAAGCCCTCACTGTGCAGGTGGGGGACAATGAGACCCAGGGTCTAAGAGAAGTGGCCTCAGATCCCACAGCAAGATGGTGGTGGTACATACTCCTGCCACAGATCTCTGTACTAGCAAAGCAGGTTCTGGGCACCTGAAGTCCTCAAGTCAAGCTTGGGCCAGTGCTGGGTACAAATCACCAGCCAGCAGCCCCCAAATCCCATTGACCACAGGCAGCTATCCAGCCCCACCACATGTCCCTCCATCTCAGGGCAGCTGCCCCATGCTATGAGCTGCTGCCACCCCTGACAAACAGCTCCCCATCTCCAGATGGCACCGAGGACTAGGAGGCTGCGCCCAAATCCGACCAAGCAGGGGAAGGGCACCCCTGCCTCCTCCACTCTCCCCACCCCATGTGGCACTCTAGGGACTATGGGACCCCCGCCTCCAGATCAAGGAGGTTTGGAGACAAAGGAGGTGGGGACACAGCAGACCACTGGGCAGGTGGGAGGGGAGTGAGGGCAAAGGAAGTGTGAAGGGGCCCCACGGGAAGAGGCAGACCCATGTGGAAGTGTGACCCCATTTGAGAGCAGTAAACATAAAACAGGTAAAGAAAACAGTCTAGAGAAATAGATGCACGGTAGCTCTCTATGGGAGGCGGGGGTGCTGGGCAGTGACTAAGAGTAGAAGCAAGCATCATTTAAGCTTTTGAAGAATAAAAAGAAACCACAATGGGAAGGAGCAAGGGAAAGGAGGGGACTGTCCCCTTCACTCTAAATCTGTCTGACATTTAAAGTTTTCACCTTATAAACATCTACAGCATTTTGTTTGTTTTTTAACATCAATAGGGGTACCTGGGAAGCGAGATCAAGGAAGAGCATGTACGTCTTGCACTCTCTATATTCAAAACAGACATGTGCTTTAAAAACAGTATGTTCTAAAAATAGTCTGGCTAGACATGATGGCGTATGCCTGTAATCCCAACATGCGGGAGGCTGGGGCAAGAGGATCTTCACAAGTTCAAGGCTAGCCTGGGATATATATTGCGTCCAAAGCCAGGTTGAACGGCACTGTGAGATCCTATCTCACAAAACAAAACAAAATTTTAAAAAATAAAACCAGTCTGGAATGGGCAAGGCCTGGGCGGACCACCTGTTGTTACCTGTGTGTGGTGGGGTTGTGAGTAAGTTACAGCAGCACTTACTTTCCCTGAAGCCCCAAACTAGAAAGGGTGACAACAGCGCCCCTAGTGCTTGTGTGGCATAACTGCGGCAGTGACCAGAGAAACGTGCACAGCGACAGCACAACACAAGGCAGCTGAGACTACTTTACTATTTCTGTAACTCCATTTTTTTTTTTAAACTTTGATCACCCAAAATCCAATCAAAAGAACTGGGAAAGAAGAGGTCCTTAGCAGGACCCTCAGCAGGGTCCTTAGTTCGCCATCCGCTCCCTCACTCATGCCCTCTCAATTCCAAGATGGGAAGCAAACTCCTTGTAGTTTGGAAAATTCCCGCTGACTTAATTTTGTCCCCACTCTTTGACCAGCTGCCACACCATCACGAGCAGGTTTGTTGGCAGTGGTAGCAACAGCTGGAAGTTCCCATTTGTCAACCGGAGCAAAGGTTACACTATTTCTGGCCTGTGGGCCAACGCGCAGAAAGGGCAGATGGCCCAGGGCTGGATTTCTGCAGGCTGGGGGGTCCCTAAGCCTAACAGCTACCCTGCTGTGACTTCGACCCACTCCAGCCCCACATCCATGACCCTGGCATGACAGAGCTCTGCGGGGCCGCGGAGAGACGTGAACAGCGTGGAGGTTGGATGCTGGCCGCAGCTTTGGAGGGCCTCAGCAGATCTGCTGACCCCAGGCTTCGGAAGCACACCCTGACACCCCATAATCAAAACTCAAGAACACAGCACCACCCAACTGGAGGCCTTCATTCCCAACCACAGCCTTTCAATTTAAATACCAGTGGTCCAAGTCAGGGCAAAGACTAGCTCTCTCTGGTTTCTTTAACTGTTCTCTGACCAGACTGGCTTTTCCTCAGACCTTACAGATAAAAGAACCATATGGTTTAGTTTTCAGTTGAGCCTTGTGAAAAAGGCTGGGAAACACCACAGGACACCTGCCTGCCCCTAAAGCAACGTTGGCTCTATGCACATGTGGCTTCTGGAAAGAGCAGAATCTTTCATGTGGATGTCAGAAGAGCATGAGGAAGGATTTGGGGATGGGGCTCTAAGGCACAGCCTTTCTTAGGACCTCAGCAACACCCCCAGATATAACCCAATATAATAACCTGGTATTTCACCCCCTGTTTCTGTGTTTATGGCTCTTGTCTGGTTTGCATCCATGATCATTCCCTGACTCTCTGGCATCCCTGGAAGACTATCAAATGTTTGTCCTCTTTCCTGTATCCCTGTACCTAGCATGCATTGGTGCACAGTATGCCCTTCATACATATCTCTTCAATGAATGCATGGATTAAAAATGGGCAGAGCCCATGATGCTCTGGAAAGAACTCAAAGCCATAGGTGTACAAATACTTAAGGGGCTCACCATAATCAGAACCAATACAGAGAAGAAGGCAGAGGAAGAAAAACCTATGTCAAGATATATAGTGGTACTGAGAATTGAACCCAGGGCCTCAAGCATGCTAGGCAAGTGCTCTACCACTGAGCCACATACCCCCAATAACAACAACTTTGGCAAAACCTCAAGTAGAATATTATGAACTAGTTGAAAAGAATGAGGTAGTTCTCTATATACTGACAGGCTATAAATATAAGGAGTTACATAGGAACGATAAATGAGCAAGCACCAAGTACATCATAGTAGATTTCTCAAGACGGGACCGTGACAGGCATTCAGTTGCAAGTACTGCGTAGAATTGCACAATGTGAATTCTTTTTTTTTTTTTAAGTACCAGGGATTGAACTCAGGTCCTTGCGCTTGCGAAGCAGTGGCCGGAACCACTGAGCTAAATCCCCGGCCCAATGTGAATTCTTTATATCATGTGTTACAAAGGTAGTTTTGCTCAGTGGTTCATACCCCAGCTCACTGTGACCAGCAACAAATTATTTAACCTCTCTGAATCTGTATGCTCTCATCTCTAAACCTCAGATAAAACAGTAACTATATCTTGAGACAGTTTTGAGGATTATATGAGATACATAATGCCTACGTTCAGGAACAATGCTTAATAAACACTAACCACTATACTGCTATCTATGTATTATTTCTACAATCAAAATCACACATACATGTAAAGTTTGCCTTTTAAAACTCAGTGGTAATGGCAGAGGTAAAAATCCAAGATTTGGTGAAGCCCCCTACCTAGCTTTGGATTCTCACTTCAAACAAGGAAATATAAGCATGGTCCCCAATTTCACACCTCAATGGACATAAACAGCACCCAAAACCAACTTGTTTTCCCAATACTACAGGCCCCACTCATTTTAGTAAAGGCCCTATACTTTCTACTTCTACACCTCAGCCAGGGAGTGGCCAAAGAGCTTCTGTCACCTCCCATGAGATCTTCCCTGAGATAACATGCAAGCAAACTGCCCCATCCGAGCAGGCTTAGGACCAGATGGGCTGTGAGGAGCGTGGCAGAGAGATGCAAGGCAGGTCCTGAAGAAGCCTTTTGGGGACCCAGCTGCTAGAGCTCAGAGGACTAAGGGGCACCCTGCCCCACTCACCCCCTCGTCCTGCTGAAGGCCCAGTTCTTACCCGTACAGTCAGGTAGAGCCTGCGGGGACTCCCAGGGCCCGCCCAGTCCCCGCTGAGGGTTCGGCACTGTCCTAGGGCCGGGCGAGCTGCAATCCGGGCGCTGGAGTCCTCGTCACTGCCAACCACGGTGTCTTTTCCACGCCCTGTCCCAGGACAGAGAGATAAATAAGACACTGAAACCACTGCCCAGGGCCTCAGCTGGGCTCAGCTTCTGCACCCTCCCCGGTGGCCAGGTGTCACCAGAAGCACCTCACACGCCCTCACGCCCCTGCCCTAGTGCAAGGAAGGCCTGGTGGGGGCAGGCACTGCCTTTTCTCACCAAAAGCCACCCAGATTCTCTTCTGAAGGGCACCCACGACCCTGCAGGGGGATCCCCTCTCCACAGTGGCTTTGGGGATGCACTCTTGCTCTCTCTAGAGACAGCAGCATTAAGAAGCTGATGCCACCCTGGGAGGTGCACCCCAGGGCTGCAGCTTTATTACCCAGGCTGCCTCTAGGTGGCAATTTCTGCCCTGTCTTCACTAAGACCAAACCCTCAGTGGGTGGCCTGGCCCCTGCTGTCCCCACAAAGCATCCTCAAGACCAGCTAAAGAGCATCCCCTTGGGCTCTGACACAGAGCCGTGCTGACTGAGCAAACCCCATCCCCATCTACCCCTTCACCGCAGCCTGTAGGACTGACAGGTTGGCAAACTGTGGACCCACTGCCCTGGGATTCGATTCCATTTGACTGCAGCCACTGGGCAAATGCTTCCCAGGTCCTTCCCAAGCCTCAATTTGCTTGTCAGTAAAATGGGGGGATAATAAGCCAACCCTAAAGTCATGTGGTGAGGACCAGAAGGGAGGAGACATATCAAGTTGCCTACTTGATACCAGACATACAGGAAGTGTATGTCTGATGATCACCATTGCCCCCCAGCTCTTCATAACCCCAGGGGAAGAACTGGCGGTCCAGAAGGGTTAAGGATGTGCCTGGGGTCACACAAAACTGGTATTCAAGTCCCCAGGGCGGACCCACCTACTGCCTTCAAACTTTGGAGGGGGGAAATGAAGCGTGGGCACTTGGAGAGGCCAGGACGGAGATGCTCCCCATCAGCAGACCCCATGCCTGCATTTCATACAGTTTAGCTGACGCGTGTCTTAAACTTCTAAGTAGATTAAAGTCTGTGTGGTCATAATACTCATTTTAAAAAATACACAGATGCACACACAAAACTGTAACGATCTATACAAAATGCTGACTTTTTTCCCTGTGGTTTTTCAGTTCTGTTAAAAAAATTTTTTTTGCTTTTAGGTTTTCCAAGGGAAAATGTTTTTGTTTTCCTTCTCTCCCTCTTTTAACCAGAAAAGCCATACTCATTCACATTAGACTTATAATTCTCTGGAAACCTTGTGGGGTGGACCCTATATTCTGCCCTTTTCAGACAGTAGGTCTGCCTGACCCACTGCTTTTCCTGGGGACTCCCAGGGTCATTCCCAGCCTGGCCCCAGAGAACCCCAGAAGCAGGGAGACCTTGGAAAGCGCTGCTCTGCCAGCCTAGTGGTGGAAGGGGAAAGAAAAGGAACTTTCTATGTGCCCTCTCTGGGCCTCTGCGTCCCCTCTGTACCTGGAGAGCCTTAGACATAATGGCCAGAGGGACAGACTAGAAAGCTAAACCTGTCCCTGCAGGTCAGCAGTGACAGACAGCAGATTCCTGAAGCGATCTCACTGAAGAGTCCTGTCCTCCTAACTCCGTCCCTGCCACTTGCCTCCTGGAAGTTCAGCAAGGGGTCCCAGGGGCTCTCCAGCCCCAGCAATCCGGCTTCCACCAGGAATCAGGGGAGCCGCTCGCTAGCTCGCTCAACTCCTTGACGTCCCTGCACCAAGGGACATGACCCAGAAAGTCCAGTTGGCACCAACAGCTCCCCAGGGCACGGCAGGGCCCCCGACTCAGGGACCCTTTTCACTGCACACCTGTTATGGGGATCTCTACAGAAGCCACCCTGGGCAACACCCAAAACTGAGCTCAGAGCACCCAAAGCCAGCCAGGCCATGCTCCAAGCAGCCTCAGAGTGCTCCTCACGCCCGTCCAGGGCGAGTCCAGGCGGGATCAAGTGTCAGCGCCATGCCTGGCGCCCAGCGCTTCACCTACCTTGTTTACAGCAGTGGGCGGGCACCGAGCGAGCCCCCAGATGTGTGCCGGGCAGACCGCAGAAACCCAACGCGCGGCGGGGTCAGCGAGAACGTGGTCGACTCTCCCTGCACCTTGAACTGTTAAAGTTTAACCCACACCGGAGCCTCCTCCTGAGAGATTGACTGACGCTCCCTGCCCGCCTGGGCGCTGCCTGACTGCTACCCTGTAATTACCTGACAGCTCGGACTGAGTTTAGGAACCTCGAGAAACCTCAGTCTCATCTCTGGTATCTGGAGGAAGGAAAGGAAATAAAAGAGGCATTTTAAAAATGCGGACTCACCAGTTCTCAACCTCCCTGAGCCGGTGTGTGGGAAAGGGCGGGCAGCCGGGCTGGCTGGGGCTGGGGCGGGGC
>NW_022900944.1:23156004-23160272 GCF_012274545.1 Fukomys damarensis
GAGCCATCTTGGGCTCCGGCAGCTCCCCGGCCCGGCCCACTCTCCGCAGGCTGGGCAGTGAGGGCGTGGCTCCCAGGTTCCGGGTCCTGGGAGAGGGGACCATGGCCCGGGGCTTAGTAGCCTTCTCCGGGGCAGCCTGCGGAGACAACAAGAGGAGAGGAGCTTGATGTGGGCTGATGGGCACTAGCCCATCTGGACGGGTCCACGAAGGATGGGTCACTTGCTACCCAGAGCATCAACCCCAACTGCAACATCCCCAAGGATCTCTGGGCTCACAGGACAAAATTGGGCCTGTCTCCGTATCCGGGTGCTTGTTACGGAATAGAGAGGCACAGAAGTGGGTGAGGAGTCACCAGGTGTGCCTGCCACATCCAAGGCCTCCTTCCCAGACCCTGACAGCATGAAGATATGCCAGGTCAGAGTCCCCTATGAGGAAGCACCAGGAGCTGGCAGCATCCGGTGAGTCCCACCCTTTCTCTCCAAGACATCTTATTTTCTAATCACACTCAACCAGTGCTTAGCCCTCAGCCTGCAGGCTCCTCTGTCCCAGGCCTAAGGGCCAGCGACCATGTCTGAGTATCAGCTTGTCACTAATAGGGTCTCAGAAGGCCAGAGGCAAGTTAGTTTTTTGTTTTGTTTATAGTAATGGAGACTGAACCCAGGGCCTCTGCACTGAGCTACATCCCCAGCCCACCCACACCTATTATTTTTAAGATAAGGTCTATGTCACTAAATTGCCTGAGTTGGTTTTGAATTCTATTATCTTCCTGCCTCAGCCTCCCAAAGTGCCAGGATTACAGGTGTGCAGCACTGTGCCCATAAAAATCAGGTTTACATAGAGTATGACTTTTTTTTTTTTTTTTAAGACATTTACATAGAGTATGACTTTTTTTTTTTTTTTTTAAGACAGGGTCTCGCTATGTACTTCAGGCTAGCTTTGAACTCACTATGTAGCCTAGGCTGGTCTCAAACTACAGCCATCATCCTGCCTCAGCCTCCCAAGTGCTGGGACTATAGACATGCACCACCCTGCCCAGCCTGTCAGATGTTGGCATACAAAGATTCATTTTTCATTTAATAAGTATTTATTAAGCACCCGCTATGTTCCAGGCACCTGCCAGGGGTATTTTGGTCAGGAGAGATGTGGCCTCCTAGCTCAGTCAGAAAGGAGATAAATGCTTCAGTTGACTTTTAGGTGAACAAGATCTGGGGAGGCTAGAGATATGTGCCAGATACCAGGTGGTATGGGAACTGCAGGTGGGGCGTGGGGCACCAGTCAAGGACAGAAAGCTGACTGAGTCCTTCACGAACTGAACAAATGAACAGAACAGAGCTCGAGCCTTCCCTCCACATCTTTACTGAACACCTACTGTGTGGAGAGCAGCCTTGAAAGCATTTAAGCTAAGTTTCAGTCCCACACTCAGGCAATTACAGAAGCAGAGTCCTCCTGGAGAGGTGACATGGAGTTTGGTTTTAAGAGCGAGTCAGGGACACTGTAGGGACTTCCTATGGAGCTTCCTGGGTAGTGACCACTTTCTGCCAGGCAGCAAAGACATCTGTTGAACTTCTGGTTCCCTGAGAGTGGGACTCACACCGCCAGTAGCACCAGCCTTCTGTGCCCACACTAAGTATTCTGCAATAGCATGTGCGCGCGCACACACACACACACACACACACACACACACACACACACTTGAGCTCCAAGTGAAGCTTGGAAAAGAGGTCACAGCTGGCCACTGAGACTCAGAGCTAAAGGCCATTGCTGCCAAAGGTCAGGAGGCAACCCCCAAGGCTGAGCAAGAGGAGAGGCAACCAGGTGAGGACGGTTAGGGGATGGAAGGTCAGAGAGGTGGCAGGAGCTCTGGGCGCATGCAGAGTCCTCAGAAGTGACCACAGAGAGAGAGAGGGAGAAAGAGGACAGTCAGATGGCCATGTCTGGAAGAGAGCCGTGGGAGCCCTTCAGGAGAGGACAGCTGAGCAGGGCACAGTGCAGACTTGGGAGGTCTCACGGAATGGTGGGGGCAGAAGGAACAGTCACTTCCTTTTCTTTGGAAAGTTTACTAGGATGGAAGGAGAGGGGGGAATCAAGGGGTTTAGAATAGGGGAGAGCTGACGTTGCGTACACAGAGAAGCAGCAATGAAGAAGCAACAAAAGTACAAGTACAGGAGTTGGAGGCCTGATCACCTTGGTATCTGATATTAGTTGGCAGAGCCCTGGAAGAACCTGTAATCTCTTCCTTCCATGACCAAGGAAGACAAGAGGAGGAGGTGATCCTTGGATACAGTCTCACTGGGAAGCAGTCAGGAATGTGAGCCAAAGGACAGGGCAGATGCGAATCTAAGTATGTGGCCCAGCATCACCGAGAAACTGAGATGGACCAGAGTGGAGTGGAAAAGCCAAGGGAACAGCCACATGTCCCCTTCTGCGAGCTGTGTAGCAGAGGTGGGCAGAAACCAGCCCTGCAGATGGTTGGGGAAGAAAGGAGGAAGGCAGGGCCGCCTGCAATCCCAGCTCCTGGCAAGGTGAACCAGTACCTGGCATAGACAGCTGCTTCCTAAAGAGAAGACTTAGGGGGAGATTAGCTGGGGTGAGACAGAGACCAGAGGAGACCACATGTCTATGCTGTCAGGAAGGGAAGTTGGAAGGGCAGCCAGGAAGATGTCAGGAAGAAAGAGGAAGGGTGTGTGCTAGGTCTCCAAGAGGAAAAAGCAGCTGAATTTAGCAGCTGGAGGAGTGTGAAGGTCAGAAGTATCAAGGAATATCAGTAAGTCCAGAGTTCTAGGCCAAGTAAGAAGTTCTCAATCCCCCCCGCCACCTCACTTGTATGACTTTTGGATACCTCTGGGACCTCTACCACCCTAGGATTCATAGGGTTGAGTGGTTCAAAATCTAGATCTGCTTAGTACAAGTGTGCCCTTGGGACAATTACTTTGCCTTTCTGGGCCTCCATTATCTCCATTTATAAAATAGAGAGAAGTCTACCTGTGTAGCATTGGTATAATGATTAGACAGTACATATGTAAAGCACTCAGAACACTTCTGACATATACAAAGAGCCCAAAAATTTATTTTTGTTAACTTTGCTCCAATGGTGGGCACTTGCCTCCAGATTTAGGCCAAGACAGCAGAGCTGCATCCCTCTGTCCTGCCCTAGATCGGGGACATTGCAAAGTTTGGGGGACAGACTCCACAGACTGCTACTGCAGAGGCATTGGTCTCTAGGGAGAGCAGTCAGAGGGCTGGGACTTGCCCTGCACACAGTCACACTTCCTGGCTTTTCCAGGGCAATTCAGATTTCAAAGCCTCTGCTCCCTGGTGGTGTTACAGACAGCAGAACTCAGCACCCCGTGTCCCTGAAGTCCAGTCACTGCAAACACAGGGCCCCATTCTGAGGCTGCATTCCAGCAGATGACTCTCCCAGGCCAAGGAAATAGCTACTTTATCAAGGGCATGGGGAATACTGTCAGGCAAGGAGAGGGTACTCACCCAGCCTCAGGCAGAGGGAGACCAGGGAAGGGGATAGGCCAGGGGCAGTCACAACTCTCAACCTTGAGACAGATGTAATGGGGTTAGAAGGGGGGCAGCAAACTGCACAGGAGAATTTAGATACCGCAGGCTTCACTACAGCCAGCCAGAGTTCTCTAACAGGAGGGTATGGAAGGGGGCAGCTTCTGGGCTCAGCCGGCCTGTTGGGATTCCCCAGCTGCAGCTGTCAGTGGCTCAATTCCTCACTGTCCTGAAGGGCACTGGCCAAGGACCTCCTTCCAATCTCCAAACTAGGCTATCATACCCCACCGCAGCCTGGCTGGGGGAGGCAACTGCCCAGAAGGAGCGGTGGGAGGGACTGAAATGACAAGATCTCCGTGGAGCCCTGCGGGTGTTAGAGCCCCTGCAGGGAGAGGGCGGTGCTGACTGACACAGGGCTCCCAGGTAGGGTCTGTGCTCTATCTAGCCAAAGAAATGGGAAGGGGGTCCGGAGGTTGCTAGGGTCCCGCGGGACGTGCAGCCCCCAAGCCCAGCTACTGGGCAATGTGCTGGCTTTGGGCTGAACGACACCAAGGGACGCTGCGCAGGGATGGGTCTAGGCTCCTGGCCTTCCCCCATGGCCCCAAGTTGGTCCCGGCACAGGGAGCTCCTGGGCAGGTCTGGCCCCGAGGTGACACCCGGAATCGGTCAGCGAGGCGGAGCCTGACTGCCCAACCCAGCTGGGCCCCGACTCACCGGCCTGGCGCAGGCAGAATCCGCGCGTCGCTGCAGCACTGGGGGC
>NW_022900944.1:23160426-23180062 GCF_012274545.1 Fukomys damarensis
CCGCCGGCTGAAGGCAGCTCCACGCTGCTGCCTCCTCCCTGAATTCGGCCCGCCCCGCTCCCGCCCCTCCCCTCCCATTCACTTTCCACAGGAAATGATTAACTCGGGCCGCGGCCCGTTCCCATGGCAACTGGCTGTACCCGGCGGGGAGGGGGTGGCGCGTTCCCTCATGCACACTCTAGAGCGCTTGTCCCCACGCACACGCTGATGCACACGTGTGTGCCCACCCTCTGGCACATACACACTCGTGCCTTCCTGAACAGGCTCGCACCCTTTTCTTCCAACACATGCTGCACACAAGCCTTTACACAGGCACCCTCAGAGCTCGCTCTCTAGGGTTCTACCTGGGCGGGCAGCAGACCCCTAAACAGCTCACACTTGCATCCGTACCAACAGCGTCACACCCGAATAGAAAACTTTCACTCTCTCCAGCCAGTACACATACGTAACACATTTTGCACACAGGCTCTCAGGCAAAAGCATGTTTTCTTCCCGTTCTAGCATGCACATGTGTCCTTGCACACAGGTAGTACAGGTACACACTTTCACAGGCTCCCATGTACTCTGGCACATGTGCCGTGCCACTCGCATGTATGTTCTCACCGCCTCTAGTACCCATACTTTGGCCAGGTTGCCCCCTGCCTAGGAGGCCCCCCACCCCACCCCAGCAAATGAACCTTTCAGCTGGGAGCTGCTTGGGGTTAAGGTAAACACCCCCACATACCCCCACCCTGAGCTCCAGTGAAAACAGGTCCAGGGGGCGGGCAGCAGATCCCTGCCTAGCCCTAGCCCTAGCCCCAGCCCCAGCCGGCCTTTCTCAGGGTGTGCCTGAGAGTCTCCAAAAGGGCCTGGAGGAGAGCAGGGGACACTAGCCAGAGGGACAGCTGACCAGAGGAGCCACTCTGTTCTTTGTCTCTGGAACAGAGGCAGCATTTTGTTCTGGAGTCAGCACCAGTTGCACCCCTCACCCCCAGTGTGTGGAAGGAAGAGACAGACAGCAGTAGCTCAGAAGCCAGCCTGGCGCAAGCTGATGGTCCCGCAGATAACCCGAGCGTGGTGGGCATTCTGCCCCTTCCTGTTTGGGAGGGGATGGCCCAGGAGGGCACTGGAGGGGTCGCCTCCTGCCACTGCTGCCTGGGTACTGGGCTAGCAGTCAAGAATCTCCTCTGGAGAAGGAGCCAAGGGGCTGGGCCTTGCAATGTCCTAGATGCCAGACTAGGACAGTAACAATCCCCCATCTGGAAGTGGGCTAGAGCCTGTTTTATTTTCTGAGACTGCAGTGAAGGCTCAATAGAGTAAATGTCACTCTCCTGGTATCCTTCCCTGGGGAGTCAGATTTCAGCCAATGGGAAAGAAATCCCTCTTATGGGAGTTACCCTCTCAGAATCCCTGTGTGACCTGAAGATTCCTTACCAAGTATCTCCCTTTATTAGAGCACATATTCATTGATTGGGACAGGTAGATAATACCTGCTTTAAAGTTTTTTATAAAGCCAGAAGCTGTGTTTTAACAGTTGCTTTACTGACATTAACTACAGGTTCCTTCATGAAAAGCAGAAGCCAGATTTTTAGGTTAATAATACCATTTATTGTTCTTTTTTCTCTGATGACAAAATAATAGATGTTCATCCTAACCATAATCCCCCCACTGGAAATAAATGCTGCCAACGATTCAGTACAGCTTTTCTTCCGGTACACATAATAATAGATACCATTTACTCAAAGCTAACTCTGTGCCAGGCACTGTGCTAAGCTCCTTATAAATGAGATTTAACCCTGATCGCCCTATGAGGGGGCCACCATCATAGCCCCATCTTTGTAGGAGGGAAAACTGAGCCTCAGAAAGTTCATTCACAAACCCAGTGTGAGTCAGAGCTGTGCTGTGAGCCCAGTAGTGATCTAAACACAAAGAGTATCATCCTATGTACATAAATACAAGAGTGTATTAAGATCAAAGCACTTGTGAAGGAAAAAGAGAGAACTTGGGAGGGGACAGTTTCGCAATTCTAGGAAATACCTGACTTGAAATGTAAAAACTAATTGTTGAACAATTGTTGGAACTTGTTTTACAAACACACACTATCACCAGGAACTGCATACCAATTCCAAGGTCAATCCTATCCCTGAAGCTTTACTGAAAGTTTACATGGAGGCTGCCAACTTTCTCTTGGCCACAGAGGTGGTGGAGGATTTGCCAGAAACATGACCGTCCAAACATCAGCCTTTGGGTCTTGATTCTTCCTGCTAGAGAGGTAGCTGTCCCCAGGCAGAAGCTAGTGACCCGAACACTGCAAATCCATATCCATGTCCACCCTGTCCCCTGGGCAGGTCAGACCTGCCATCTTGGTGTCCAAAGTGACTGATACCCCAACCTCTCATGCATCCATAAGAGACATAACCAAGGGCCTGAATTCTCCCCCGGAGGGCAGCAAAGAGGGGAAACGAAACCAGATTATGTTTGATATGATCCCCATAAAAACCCAGAGTCAAGTACAGATAAGATGTACACCATTTTCTAGTTTGAACGATTTAACTTGAGTCCCAGTCCTGTCTTGCTCTTTGCTAATGTTGATCCCCTGCCCAAAGGCCTCTGGCTGCCCTCACCCTGCTGCCACCTGCCTCGTATCTGACCAGTTTCTGCCCTCCTTTGAGTCCTGCAAGCTTAGGGTTCATCATCCTGGATGCCCGCAGACATAATAAGGCACATGGGCACATGGTGTGTCACATACCTGTTCACTAAACACACTCAGGGCATGCAGAATTCAAACAGGGTACATGAAACATATTCAGACTTTCTTCCCATGTGAATTCATGAAACTTCCTGCCAGAAGCAAAAGGATATTTCAAGCAATTATTTCAGTGTGGTCAGCTATGAATGTGTGCATCTTTTCAGTATGCTGGGTAACTTTTTTTTTTTTTTTTTGAGATGAGGTCACACTATGTGGCCCAGGCTGGCCTTGAACTCCTGGGCTCAAACAATCCTCCTGCCTCAGATTCCCGAGTAGCTAGGACTACAGCCACATGCCATCATGCACCAATTAACAGTTTCCCAAAGATAAGATTCTAGCATTAAGAGTTCCATATTAAGCAATCTTGACTCTATCAGGTGCTGGCTGGGACCTGCACCCTCCTGTACCCCCAAAATCATTATCATGAACAGGGAAGAGACCCTGCCTGGACTTCTACATCCTCCTGCCTTTGTCCTGCCAGGCCCTGGGGGCTCAGTAGACACTTGAAGGACTAACACTTCTCACTTTTCTCTCAGTCCCTTCCTGCTCCGTGTCTCCCCTAAAAGCCCAGTTAACAGGGGGAACTATCCCCCCACTTTCAGAGGTCCCTGCAAGGAGCCAAGGCATCAGTGGCCTCTCCGCATCTCACCTAGGAGGGACCCCACCACTCTCTGGGTGAAAAGAGCTAAACCTAAACCTAATTCTGCCCTGCAAGGAATGTGGCAGATTCCCTCCCTCCTGTAGGCTGGGAGGAAAGCAAACAGATGCTTTCTTTTCCTTTATCATTTCCTGTAGTCTAAAAAAATGAGAGGTATGCGGACATTGGAGAAATAACGTAGTGAACACCAGGTAATAAAGATTTAGCAAGAATAGCTGCAGGAGTAGCATAGCACTTGGACTTGACTTGATCTCCCTGCTCCTCTCACAAATGCTCCCCTCTGCTTCACTTGCTGCTCCCAACTCCCCCACTCCACCCCACCCCACCCCCAATGCGTGCATTATTAACCTCATTCCTACTTTCCTTCTCTCTTTTATACAGTATCTGCTGCAAATTCTAGGTGGTTTTATGGCTTTTTAATTTTTTATTTTATTTTTGTATGCTTACTGGCCTCCAACTCTTAGACTTAAAGGATGCTCCTGCCTCAGCCTCTCCCATAGCTAGGACTATAATTTCAGACCACCACACCCTACAAGGGTTGTTTTTTTCCTACACAAATGTAATAGAAACCAAGAAAAGTAAAAGCCACCCTTAGCTTACTGTCATTGACCCAGATTTGCTTTCTGGTATTTTACACCTTGGACAAACATCATATTTACAGTAAAAAGAAGACAGAAGAGAACAATCATTAGAAGTGGGTTTGGGGACCAGGCCAAATTAGCCACAATTTAATAAACATTGTTCATATTATTTTTTCTATCAAGGCCTGCTCTTTTCTGCAGACCCCAGACTGAAGCTGAGGCTGAGATTCCATGTAGCACTAGGGTAAAACTAAAAAGAATCATCATTTTTAGTGGCTGTATAATATTCCACAAAGAGGCACTGCCTGGTCCAAGCAGACCATGCCAGGGGGCCAATATCTGAGCAGCACCCAAAGTTTCACCTTTATAGACAGCATTATCATCAACATCACCTCCTACACAGACCCATCATTCCCAGAAAGGGGGTGAGGGGAGAAAAGGGACTGTTTAATAAAGTCTTTCTGAATAGAACCTCAGCATTTTGTTTTTGCTTCTGACACATCGACAGATTGTGTTCAGAAGAAATGTACCAAATTTACACAGGCGTTGGCAGCATTTTTTGAAGAGAACTACTTTTCACTCTAATTTACAGATTCTCTCTTGGATCTCAAACGCTGGCCCTGGCTGGTTCTCCCAAGAGGCACAAGGCGTGTAGGGCAACGTCTGAGCGACAGCTGTCAGCAGAGGGGACCTGCCAGCCAGGCAGGGCCCGAGGGAACCAGGGCGCTGGCTTAGCTTCCCTTCCCACCTGCTCTCAAATCCCCTCCCAGACAGGTCCATGCCATCCCACCACACAGCTCCCCAGCAGCACACAGAGGGCTCTGCCCAGGCCACCACCAGCCCTGTGTGCTCTCACCCTGCTGGCTTCTTGCACTAAGTCAGTCAGTCACCCCTGGAAACAAAGTCTGTCAGGGGCCAAGGCCAGGACAGGTCTGGAGGGAAAGTCTTGTTCTAGAAAACCCCAGCCCAGCTACCTGCCAACCTCTTGGCATTGCCCCTGCGGCTGCCCGAGCTACAGCTTTACCTGCTGGGCTGTGTAGTAGCCATGCCAATGCCTAGCCAGCCTCCTCCTCCTCCTCCTCTTTGGGCCTCCCTTGTTTGCAAATAGCCAGGGAAGTTTTGTTGCTGTTGATTAACCAGCCTCCCACAGTGAGCTCTCCGCTTTTAGTCATCCCCACAAGGCCACTTCCGCCTGCCCACTGATGTCGCCAGTGTCCAGGTGAAAGGGAACAAGGGGCACAGGATCCCTGGGGTTTCAGGAGCTTGTCTGCCAAATCTGGGGGAGAGGTGAGAGTCCCAGGGGCAGCCTCACCCCAGAGAGTGAGGGTGGAAGCTATTGCTGCCCAAGGGCCTGCAGCTGGCCCTGTGTGCTGGGCAACCTGGGGTCTGCATGCGGGGGTGGCCCTCCAGGGGCAGTGCCAGTGCACACTGGTCCCCCAGCCAGGGGCATGGGTGCAGTGAACCCACAAGGACTAAAGTGGCCAATGGGAGGCAGCAGGGCTCCTTCTACTCCTATTAGGGCCACTTGGCACTGAAAGGGAAGAACCCTGAGGCACTTCTTCCTTCTGGTGTAAATCTCCTCAGGCAGACAGCCCAGGACACACCCAGCCACACAGCACGGATGGCCGCATCCTAGGTGAACAGAGATGCCTTGAAGACGCCAGCCATCCTGAGGGTCCCGCCCTGGGTCAAACCCGTGCACCCACCAAGCAGCTTCAGGCAGTAACTCAGTTGCAGAGCATACACCCAGGCTGGCACCCTGCACATGCCCTGGAACTTGTGCCTTCGCGAGGAAGAGATCTGGGTACCAGGAGACTCGGCTGCTGCAAAACTCTAAGTTGCCCAGGCTGACCTGGAACTCACAATCCTCCGGCCTCAGCCTCCCAAATGGCTAGGATTACAGAGTGCTTTCCCTGTCTTCCGCACTGAAACCAAAATTAACAGGCTGCCTGGACAGTGGCAACACAGCTCTGAGGGCCCTGGAGGCACATTTGTAACCAGAACAGCTTCAGGGTTGGTGTCACCAGGTCAAGACCACAAGGACAGAATGCTCTGCAACCGCTCCAGTGTCTCCTAGAGTCCTTGTCCCCTCCACATACCTCCCCCCAGGAGCCCTCTGGGCTGTCTGCCAGTTCTCTGCCCATCACCACCCACATGGCCAAGTAGGGGCCACCTGGGCACCGGGGCTGCCTCTTTCCCCAGGAGCCTGAGGCTGCCCCAATGGGTGCTGTACCAGGTGGGAGAAATGTTGGTCCTGAAAAGAAAACTGAAGTGAGCAATCCTGCAAAACCCTCCACCCGGGGCCTGGGGAGAAGAGAGGGAGACAAGATCTGCCTGCTCCCTGGGCTCTGCCAGCTGTGGTCGGTCCCACAGTCGCACAGCATAGTCACCAAGTTCTTCTGTGTCACTCAAGAGCCCCTAAGCTCCTTTCCTGCCACTCCTGGTAGAGTGCACGTGGCAGGCACATGTGCAGCACTCAGTGCCCAGATTAAGTCTGTGCCCATGGGGCCGGGGGCCTTCCACAGGTGGACCCAGCAGGGCCCTTGAACTTCAGGGTCCTGTTCCTTTCCACCAAGGTTGATGTCTCCTCCATCCTGGTGTAAATCAGCAGCCATAAACAGGCACCCACAGAGGGGCTGCCCTGCCCCCGTCCCATTGTATCTGAGCCATCTGACCTGCTACACGTGGTTATTGAACAAATGGGCCTGAGATGTTGGGGAGAGAGAAGAGGGTGACCCCACCTCTAAGAGCGCCTCAAATTCTCAAAACTTCCCCATCACAGGCGAGAAAGCTGAGCCTCTAAAAGATGAAGGGGATGCCAGGTGTGATGGCACACACCGATAATCCCAGCGCTTGGGAGGCTGAGGCAAGATTGCTGTGAGTTCAAGGCCAGCCTGAACTAAATACCATATGAATGTCTCAAAAATAAAAACAAAGATAAAGTGGGGAGCCCACATGAAGTACCATTTTCAGGTACTGTGAGGGCTGTTTCTCTCCACTGCCCAAGTGGACAGAACCCACTTAAAACCCAAACTATGTCAGGCAAAGTAGCCTGTAATATCAGCACTTGGGGAGGCTGAGGCAGGAGGATGTTAAGTTCAAGTCTGGGCTATATAGAGTTTGAGGCCAGCCTAAGCTACTGCACAGTGAGATCCTGTTTCAGAAAATAAAGACAAAAGCAAAATCATAAGACTCCTTGCCCCAAACTGAGATGTGGTGAATGGACCTGAGAGGTCAAGAAACAGATCTCTGCTTGTCCAGCATCGTTCACTCCAGGAGCTGTCTCCCTCCCTCCCTCTGGTTTCTCCGGAGGAAGGCCTAGGAGCCTCGTCTTGGTGTTGCAACTGAAGCTGGGCAGAGAAGCAGGGGAAACCTGGGCTCAGAAGTGCCCGAGTGAGTCAGGGCCTCCAAGTGAGTCAGGCCTGCCTCTCCTGGGGAGCAGGGGAGCAGCTGACATTCCTGTCTGCATTACAAAACCACAACAGGCTGCTGAGCGACAGCCGCAGGCTTCAAAGTGCCCTCTCGGAATGTTGTTGCTGGACAGGTTCGTGAGGCATCCTCCAGACGGCTTGGAGGCCGGGCATGGGGTAGCCACCACTCGCTCACGACAGGGACACACAGAGGGCCCCCCAGACCACAGCGTTAGCCCCCTCCAGGCTCATGGAAGTCAGCCACGGCCCCTAGGGCGGCCGTGCACTCCAGGCAGGGTTATGAGGAGACTACGGCCTAGGGCTGCCCTTCCTACCCCACTGCTTGCAAGACTTGGGGTTGGGTGGCTGAAGGGATCCCCGAACTGGTCCACAGCCATCACATGCTTCCTCAACCCATAAGTAAAACTGAGGACAGTGACAGTAATGATGACTGCATGTGCCGCAGTATTGAGCACTTTTGTGCACTGTCACACATACTGGTATCCTGTGGCTGCTGTAACAAAATCACTCCCAACAGAGTGGCTTAGGACAACGGAAACTATTCTCCCATGGTTCTGGAGGCTGGAAGTGCATAATCAAGGCAATCAGCAAGGCCTCTAGGGAAGACTCCTTCCTGGCCTCTCTCAAAACTCCTAAGGAGTACTGGACATCTGGTTGTAGATGGAGTGCTCCAATCTGTCTGTCTGTCTCACGTGGGGTCCCCCTATGTCTATACTCAAATCCTCTCCTTAGGAAACAGTGCTGTACAGTAAGAGCTCTCGATGGGAAAAGAAGGGAGAGAGACAGGCCCCTACGGTCCTAATGATGCCTGACTGCCCCACTAGTTAGGGAGACATCATGGCACACCCCTATAATCCTAGTACTCCGGGAGGCTGAGGCAGGAGGATTCCAAGTTTAAGTCCAGCCTCAGAAATTTAGTGAATAAATGAAACCCTGTTTTCAAATTTTTAAAAAATAAAAAGGGTTGGGGATATAGCTTAGTGCAAAGGCCCTAGATTCAACACCCAGTACTGCAAAAGAGGAGGAGACCAGTAATACTGGATTTAAGGCACACTCTAATCCAATATAACCTCAGTGTACATCTGCAGGAAACTTATTTCCAAATAAGCTCATATTCTCAGGTTCTGGGTGGGCATGTTACTCAACACAGTACATCACATGGAATCCTCCCAACTCATCGGAAACTACTCTTGTCCCCATCTTACAGATAAGAGACTCAAGAGGTTAAGCAACTTGCCAGAGGACACACAGCCAGGACGGAAACCAGGCTTCTCTGTTCCCAGAACCCAAGCTATGTGGTCCCAGGAACAGTCACCTCCATCTCCTCCCAGGGGCCGGGCAACTTCTCATTCCTGAGCCGGTCACTGCGCTTCCTTCCTCCCGCCACAGCCCCAAGGAAACGGGCTGAACCTGACCAAACCCTCACAGCCAAGTTGTGGGTCTACCACGCGAGCCCACGAGGGGACCTAACGGGACCTTTTGGAGCTTTTCTGGCTAAGCCAGCTGAGGCTATTTGTGCCAGGTGATCAGTGGCACTGCCATGTTTACTGATAACACCCACTTCACCACACCTGCCTGCTCATAAAAGGTGTTATAAATCTGTGGTTTAAACTGGCCTCAAGTATCAGCCCAGCCGTTTGAGAGGTTACACGGTGGAAGCGATCCAGGTCAAGAATCCGAGTGTGGTGGCACATGCCACACTGAGAGCCTACAAAGGGACTATAAACTCCTGGCACTCTCAAGAGGCTGAGTTAGGAGGACCACAAATTCAAGCTCAATCTGACTTAAAGACTTTGTCTCAAGATTAAAAACAAACAAACAAAACTAGGACCAGGGATATAGTTCAGTGTGAAAGCCCTGGATTCAATCCCTGCATCACAAAACGGAAAAAGAAAAAAAAAAAAAGGCCTCTCAGCAAGCAGCTGAGCTGAGGCACCAGGAGGCAGCAACAGATGTGGCAGACGCTGCTCCTCCCACTGCAAAGGTGGCAGCTCAGACACAGCCTGACGGACAGCCCTGCGTCTGCCTACAAGTGGCATCCAACAGTTTGCCCTGAATGTTCACACGAGCCCCACAGAGTAGCACTGCTGTTACGTCCACTTTCCCAGAGGAGGAAACAAGGCCAGGGGAAGCTCACTCAGCTGAGTGGAGGGGGCCGCAGGCAGGGTGGAGATGGCAAACCCAGAGGGCAGGAGGCCGCAAGAAGCCGCAGGGCCAGGAATACCTCAGGGGACAGGAGGCTGGGTTGGGCTGAGGAAAGATGAGGCTGAGGACCAGAAGACCAGTACAAGCCAGGGTTCCCCAGGCAGTGCAGGGCAAGGGACGGGGGACACAGATCCCACCATAGGCAGGAGGGGAACACCTGGAGGACTGCTATCTGTACCCCCACACCCAGAGCAGCCAGGGTCTTAACTGTAAAGGAGACTGCATCAGCATCTACCTTCAAAGCCTCAGTGGCTTCCTGTGGGGCTTATAATGAAACCCCTTCGTGTGGTCATCAAGGCTGCCCGGGGCAGGTCCAGTGACCGTCCCACCTCCTCTCAGCTCCAGCTACACAGACGTCCTCTTTGTTTGTTCCCAAACCGACACCTGGCCTTCCTACTTGTGCTCCCCCTGCCTGGAGTGCCATCCCTTGCACTCCACATGTTGGCTCTTCTTCCTTAGCATCTCAGCTCAGCTGTCCTCACATCAGGACAGCCAGAGAGCGAGAGGCTCCCAGTTAGTCTCTTACCTTTTCTCCCCGTTTTAACCTGAGTATCTATAGTTTGTTCTTCAATCATCTTCCTCTCATCAAGGCACGAACTTTGTGGGTTTGTTTTTGCAGTACTGGGGATTGAACCTAGGACCTCATACATAAGTGCTCTACCGCTAAGCTACATTCCAAGCCCTTTTTATTTTTTATTTCGAGACAGTATATCCCTAAGTTGCCCGTGTAGGCCTGGAACTTGCAACCCTCCTGCCTCATCACCCCGAGTACCTGACATACAAGCATGTGGCACCACACCCAGCTAAGGATTTGGTCTTTTTCCCTACTGACCCCAGCACCTACCACAGTGCCGCACACACAATGGGTCTTCGGTGGTATTCCCTGAATGGACAGATGAACGAAGGTAGGAGTGAACAGAGATTCACAGTGACCTCTGGATTATAAATAGCCTGGGCTGGCAGGTGGATGTGCCCTAGAGAGAGCAAGGCCCAAGTGCAGCCTGCTGGGGAAACACTCAGAGAGCGAAAGGGTGGCTGGGCCTCAAGCCAGGAGGACTTCCTGGAGGAGTGACCAGTCTGTGAGAAAGCTGGGACAACTTCCTGGGGGAGTGACTGGAAGGCATGAGAGGTGCTTTGTCTCTGGCTGCAGCTCTAGGCAGGGGCAGGAAAGGGCGCCAGGGGACCCTGTGCTGCTTCGGCTCTGGCTACTGCATGAGCTCAGCCCAGGGAAGGGTCCCTTTGTCCACGTCCTGCTGCCTGGCCCATGGCCCAGAGTCTGATAAGGAAGCAGAAGTTTTAGACTGCGAGGTGAGCCTTCCCCTGTACTGGAATCTCTCCAAAGTGCCGAAGGCTAATAGCTGCTTTTTCCTTGCAGCTGAGGAAAGCATGATGGTCAGCTTTATCTCCGCAGGGGGTGGGAGGATTGTAGCCAGGGGAGGATTGAGAATCTTGAGAATGGGTGCTGACCTCAGAGCCCTAAAAGAAACAATGCCTGTAAGCAAAACACCAAGAAAATCCCCCAGGGCACAGTGGCCTGGTGGCCAAGAACATGTGCCCTGGGGTTAAGACCCAGGGCCACCTCTCGTGCCAAGCAGCCTCAGGCAAAGACCCAGATTGAGCCTGTGCAATGGAAGTCACTTGTCCCTGTCCCTCGGAGTCCTTGAGGAATGAGGGAGCCAGGGACACAGTGGATGCCCACTGCATGCTGGCACTTCTTAGGGGCCATGTATGTGCCAGGCATTCACAGTATACAACCAGCCTGGCCCCTTGAAACACATCAATATGGTCAGGGGTGGTGTTGCATGTCTATAATTTCCACACTCTGGGAGGCTGAGGCAGGAAGATTGCAAGTTCAAGCCCAGTCTGGGCAGCTTAGACCCTGTCTCAAACCAAAAAGGGCTAGTGATGCAGGCTAATGAGAAGGCACTAAGTTCACAGTACCGCTAAATACATACATACATACATACATACAGCCCATGTCACAAAACACACAAAACCTCTGCAACTGTGTCCAGATGGAAAGAGAATGAAGAGACAACTGCACGTGACAGCTGAACTTGGATTTCCTTAAAGGGCACTTTGGGGACAACCGTGGTCCCCATGTAGTCTATAGATTAGATAGTAGTGTTGTTTCAACATTCATTTCCTGACTCTGTTGCACACTGGTCATAGAAGAAAATGTCTCATTTTTAGGAAGTCCATATTGCTGACATAGTTGAAGGGAAAGAAGCACTGTGTTGGCAAACTTTTCTTAAACAGTGTGGAGGGAAAGACAGAAATGAGGACAGCATGGCAAAATGGTAAGACTGGGGAATCTGGGTGGAGAAAGCTGGGAAGTCTTTATATTACTCTTGCAGCTTTTCTGTAAAGTCTATAATTACGGAAGATGAAGAAATGTGGGGTCCCTGACGTTGGAGGGACACAGAGCCCCTGTGGAGATAGGGATACTGTTCATCCACCTCTTAGCCTGGAGCTGGCCTGGTGCTAGCACTGAGAATCCTGCACTCCGGAAAGCTGTTCAATCCTACTCAAACCGGGATGGCTGAGCACCCTATTTCTAGGTGAACCTGATATGGATTAAGCATTCCTAAACCCCAAATCTGAAATGATCCCAAAACCTGAAAGTTTTCTTTTTTGCAGCGCAGGGAATCAAATCCAGGGCCTTAACGCATGCTAACCAAGTGTTCTGTCACCGAGCTACAACCCCAGCCCCTGAAACTTTTAAAAACTTTGATATCATGGACGTGACACAGTAACTAGAAAACCCCTTACCTGACCTCAGGTGGCAGGTCACAGCTAAAATACAGATACACTAAAAATAGGGTAAAAAAATACCTCCTGGCCATGTGTCTAAGATATAGATAAAACATAAATTTTACATTTAGACTTGGGTCACATCTCAAAAATGTCGTGTGTATGCAAATATTCCAGAATTTAAAAAACATCTGAAATCCAAAACACTTCTGGTCTCACATGTTTCAGTTATATGGGATCCTTGACCAGTAGTAGAATGTCGTGGCTATACACGGAGCCTCCTCTGGTCCATGAGGCTCCCTGCCACTGCCGAGCCCCTAAGGCCGGGGGCAGAGTTACTGGGAACAGCAGAGTGCAGACTGGAAGTCTCAGCCTATTCAGGAGCTGAGCCAGTGATCTTCTAGCCAAATAAAGGATTCCTTGCATACAGTAGTGTTTCAGAGCACCCTGAGCCTGGATCACTACTGAACACTATGTATAGAAAAGGAAGCAGAAGGGAGCCAGGCCATCCGCAGCTCAGCCTCAGGCAAAATGGTTTTTCCTTTCTTAGGTTTTCTGAGACAAGGTTTTGCCTTGAACTATTTGGCCTAGGCTGGCCTCCAGCTCACCGCCACCCTCTTAGCCTCCCAAGTGCCGGAATCACAGGTTTGCACCACCATACCTGGCACCTCAGGCACACTGTTAACCTGCATCCCAAGCCCACCCCGGCCATCACCTCCAGGCACCTCATGGCAAAGGAATGTGACCTACAGCACAGCGCGATCACCCAGCCCAGCCCGTGGCAGTGCTAGGCTGCTCTGCCACTCAGGCGACCTCCGGGGGGACTTCCCTTCAGTGACCCGTGAGGGGCAGGCCTCACACCCGTCAGGGGAGTCACTATCTTCA
The DNA here is from genome assembly GCF_012274545.1 of Fukomys damarensis. Classification (NCBI taxonomy): domain Eukaryota; kingdom Metazoa; phylum Chordata; class Mammalia; order Rodentia; family Bathyergidae; genus Fukomys; species Fukomys damarensis. The sequence continues at coordinate 23,173,669 of NW_022900944.1, forward strand.
GTCTCCTGTGCCACCATCCACGTCCCTCCTCTTTGTCCCTGTTCTGCCCAGAAAAGTGCCAGGCATCTTCCCAGATTGACTTGCCCAGCCAGGAAGGGTCCCCAGGTCAGATGGGCCTGGGCCTAACGCTTTGAGCTCAATCATGAAAGCCTAGATGCATGTGATTAGGAGGAGGATACAAGCTTGCATGCGTGCTATTAAACACTGCAGGGAGGACGCCACTCCATGTACCTCAAGGCGGCTGTGGGGCCAGCTGTGAGTCAGGCTTTGACCTCAGCCACCTGCTTAATTTAGCACAGCGGCAGCTGCCCACCCAAATTAGCCACCCTGCCCAGCCTTGGTTCTGCCATTCATATGCCTCCATCTGCTTTGGTTCATTATTTTGTTTTGTGTTTGGGGGAGGATTATTTTTTTTTTTTGAGATAGGATCTCACTTTGTAGTTCAGACTGGTCTCAAACTTGTGATAATCCTCCTGCCTCAGCCTCCCAAGTGTTGGGATTACAGGCGTGCACCACCATGCCCAGCCTGCTTCAGTTCTTCGAAGCCAAGTTGCCACACTGCTCTTTGAAGCTACGTGACTATTTTTAACCCACCTAAACTCAAATAGTACAGCCTAGAGCTGAAGAGTAAGTCTCCCTTTAACCTTCTGAGCCAATGAAAAATAAGGGTCCTCTGTCCAGGAAAAAAAAAAGCTATGCAATTATTTTGCATTCAATATTTGAATGGAGTTCATAGACTCTGCTGCTTAAGATTTGAAAGAGTCCTTCACTCAGGAGGCTGGAGCAGGGGGCCCATGAGTTTGAGACCCCAGCCTGAGCTACATAGCAAGTTCAAAGCCCACCTGAACTACGTAGAGAGACCCTATCTAAAACCAAACAAAACAAAGGTCTTGGAAGAGGAAGAGCAGACTAGAATAGGCATAGAAACCCTGCCAGGTGTGGTGTCAGGAGGCAGAGGCCATGAGCTTGAGACCAGCCTGGGCTACATAGTGAGTTCAAGGCCAGCCTGGAATACATAGGGAGACTCTGTCTCAAAGAAAGAGAGGGAGGGAGGGAGGGAGAAAAAAAGAAAAATTGTACCTGACCATAACTGCCATGTATGTGTTTAAAGTTGGCCAAGATCCAGAAAGTCATTGGTATGTCCTTATGGTGCAGTTCGGTTCCAATTCCAGAAGTCCTGTTCTTTCATGCACCTACCTCTTACGGGCATTATACTGGGTGACCTCCGGCTCCCAGGATGTAGCTGTCACACAGAGGTGCCAAAGCTGCTCCTGAGTGTCCCGAGGTGTGGGGTCCTGGGTCCCGCTGTGGTGGCCCCTGCCGACAGCTGCTGCCTGGGGCGGTGAAACCAGAGCCTGCTTGGAAGGCTGGGCTCACACGCAGTCAGGCATGAATATTTTACACTAGCAGCCACTAATGACTCGGGTTCATAAAAGTCACTCCAGGAAAGCTGCATCCAGAAAGCATGGACCCTGTGTCTTCTATTTAAGGTCTACATCACACAAAAGGGGATCCTTCGGGGAGAAATAGAAAGGAGTCAGAGAGGTACAGACAGAGGCTGGTGTTGTGGACATGGGCTCTGCCTTTTGAGTCCCTGGGAGCCACAAGCCTCCTAGGCCATAGCCAGTCCTGGTGTCCCACTGACTATATCTGATGGCACTGCCCTCCCTGAAGAGCTGGCAATAGCCGAGTCCAGAGAGACAAAGACTCTGGATGACCATCTTTTGGGCCTGTCGCCTGCTGGAGCTTCACCCAGGCCAGTTTCCACAAATCTGGAGCTGGACCAAAGAGCCACCCATGCCTGCATGGCAGAAACACAAGGACACCTGGCATCCCTTCCCGTCTTCCGTTCCCTCCAAATCCTCTGCAGAGCCTCATGCTGCCTGGGTGACATGTCACAACAATCTTCAAGACCATGTCACCCTGATAGCATGGTTATTTTCTGAGCATGAGGAGGCATCCGTTTGGGCATTAACAACCATGAGGCCTTGGGTGGCCAGAAACTCACCTTTGTTCCCTGAGCTAAAGACTTCCAAATGACCAAACAACATGTCTCTCTCATACACTGGAGAAGGACTGAGAACCCCCAGGTCTACAACTTCATGTTCCTTGTAGAAGTTTCTATCCAGAAGATTAAAACCACTTTGCCACCTGCAACTTCTACCAAGAAGGAAAACCAAAATTTCACATCTTCATAGAACACTCACTACATACCAGATACCAACTGGAGCATGTTAGGTGTGTTAACATTTACTCAGGGGTGGTGGCATACACCTGTAATCCCAGAACTCTGGGAGGCTGAAGCAGGAGGATCACAAGTTCAAACACTGCTTGGGCAACTTAGCAAGATCCTGTCTCAAAATCAGTAATTAAAAAAGGGCTAGGGATGGAGCTCAGGGCAAAGACCCTGGATTCAATCTCCCCAGTAACCCCCACACACCCCCCCAAAGTCTTAACATTTATTATCCCCCAAACACCTTTCAACAAGTTCTCTTATTTTCCAGGTGAGGGAGCTGAGGCATGGCAAGGTGAAATACTGGCTCAAGTCTGACTTTGCTGGCACTCTGGGTTTGTGCCTACTGCTCCACCTGTGGCCTTTTTCTGGGGCCCCTGCCCCAGCGCATCCTCCAGAAGGTACGATGCGGGATGAAACAGCCCTTGTCTCTCTCCCTCTGATGCATCCCTGAGTGTGCCCATCACTGCCAGGTGCCTGACCCATGTCATCTGGCGTCACCTTTAAACCGCCCCATGAGGCAGAAGTCTATTTTGTCCTTTTCTGAGGCAAGAACTCTGACGTGAAGCAACCTGCCCAGAAAGTCAATGGCAGAGCCGGGTTCCAGGCCCTGCCCACGGCTGCCCACGTGCAGACAGCTGTGGGAGAAACAGTGTGTGGGGGCGAGGCCAAGGTGACCATGTGGGCAGCAGTGTGGCCGCCGTCTCTGCCAAGATCTGCTTGAACTGTCCGGGCTGAGGGTGGTGTCCTGAACACAGCCCAGCAGGGCCCTAACGGATGGGCTGGGGTCTGAGTTGACTTTGGGTCCCGCCTGCCCTGACGCAGGCCACCTCCTTGCAGGTGTGGGCAGAGGGTGGGGCTCAACGAGTCTCTGGCCCGGATGCTTCAAGGTAGGCAGGAGGCAGGGCCAACACCACCACCTTTTCAGTAGGTGCTCAGGAAGCAGGCTGCCCGGGGGATAGCTGTGCCAAGCCCCTTGCCATGAGCTAAAGTAGAAACAGTCACTATACCCATTTTATGATGAGAAAACTGAGACTTGAAAATGTCAAGGTCGCAGACCCCAACACGAGGCCGGCTTGTCCAGGTATAGTAGGCCCAATGCCCAGGTCCCTAGTACTTTCAGGGGCCCACGAAAATGTTTTCATTCATTTAAAATCAAAAGAAGAAAAATGAACTTTTAGGACTCACGGAGACAAAAGTGCCCAGGGCTTTTGGAAGTTGCCATGAGACCTGAGTAAGCTGAACCCCAGATCTATTTGCCCCAGTGCTAGGAGAGTGAGCGAGGGCAGTCTTGGGGGCTGCGGAGTCCACACCTGTCCCTGGCAGGGTCACAGCCAGAGCAGACACTTGGCCTGGGCACAAGCCCTAGCGGTTGAGCAGCCGGGTCTCAGTTCCTGGACTCCAAGCGGCCACCAGAGCACAGAAACCACAGTGCAGGAGCCAAGTCATCCATAGAGATGACCTCCACCCTGGGAGTTCTGCCTTCCAAAGTCCATGTCGTCCATGGTGACTCACAGACAATACTAGCTTGAGAGCCACACAACCCTGGGCTACCACCTTTGCTCTTTGCCGTGCTCTGTGTCCTTGAAAAAGTTACTTGACCTCTCTGGCTCCATATCTTTTGTAAAAAGCAAATTAATATCAATCCTAACCCCATACAGCTGCAGTGAGAACTGGCCAAAATAAAATATTTTCTATATAGTAAAGCCACTGCAGTGAGTGAAAGCCAGAAGAATGCTCATTCATTTGTTTGAGAAAAAAACAAAAACAAAAAACACAGATCCCAGCATCCCTAGGGCCTTGAGTGATTGCTATGTCAAAGGCTTGCCTAAGACATTGATAAATTGGGGGAAGCCAGGGAAGCCTCGGTAACTAGGACCCCACTGTGAGTGAGGTCAGCTTCTTTTCCCCTCCAGGCCTCTGAGGGAAAAATTTAGACAGGAGATGTGATCTTACTAACGAAAGGGGAGACTCCCAGGAGTCAGAAATTCGTCAGAAATTCATCAATGGGGTGACTTGGTGACTTACACCATACTTGAGCCTTGCAAGTTCAGGGTTACTCAACCCAAGGCAGAAACCGTGAAATCGGAACAAAGTCCTGAGTAATAAGCGGGCCCAAGGGGTCCCTTCAGGTGAGCAGCGCTAAGCAGGGCAGGTGAGCCTGTCTCCCGGCGAGTTTCGGTGCGACAGTTAACGAACCACATCTACCCGGCTAAACTCGCTAGGGCAAGAGGCAGGCTTCCTGAGGCGGCAGAGAGCACATGGTGCGGCGCCTCCCCACCCCGGCCAGAGCGGTGCTTCTCCAGCTGCCCTGCTCATGCAAGTCCCCTGGGGTGTTGCCAACGCGCTACTCAAGATTTACCGCGTCTTCATCCGGTTTCCCTTACATGAGAAACTCAAAGAATAAATAACTTATAAGAGCAAAATAAAGGATAGGTAGTAGGAAACAGGAAGACGGATCTTTTGCAAATGGGAAGGGGTCCAAGAGATGGAGACAAGAGGAAGCGAAAGGGACATAAAAAGAATAAAGAGGTGCTAGGTCCATGCACCACTTCCCCACAGTGAATTAATCTTTATGTACTGCAAATGTGTACTAATAAAAAATAAATAAAAGATTTAGTGAGTCTTGAGAGTGCATTTCTGACAAGCTCCAGGTGGAGGCTGAGGTGGCTGCAGGGCAGTGACCCTGGACTCTCCTAGTGTCCCCGTATACCTGGGGTTGCCTTCAGCAGGTAGGCAGGGAGCCTGCCACCATCTGTGCCCCACAACCCAGCATCCAAGAAGTTCACTGCCCTGCTCTGAACTAGGCCCCCCAGATTTCCTTTGGAAGATGGTGGGGTAAAAACTGAATTAAATGCAAACATCTGTGGCACGATAATTTATCAAAAGGTCAATTAATAGTGACATGATAGGGCATGCCTGTCATCCCAGCACTCTGGAAGACTGAGGCAGGAAGATCTCAAGTTCAAGCTCAGGCTGGGCAATTTAATGACCTTAGCAAGACTCTGCTTCAAAAAAATATATACAGGCCCGAGGACATAGCAAAAGCCCTGGGTTCAATCCCCAGTACCCCCTCATAAAAGGTCAATATTTTTCTACAATGTGCCTCCCTCAACTTTTCAGGCAAGTACCTTACATGACTTCCTGAAAGAAGTTTCAAAATTACAATTACATTTCCCCTTAAAAAATACTTTCACTTAGACTTTCCTCTAAAATCAGCAAGCTCCAAAATTGGGTGTGGTGGCACACACCTGTAATTCCAGCACTCAGGAGGCTGAGGCAGGAGGATCACTGCAAGTTCAAGACCAGCCTGGGCAACATAGTGAGTTCCAGGGCAGTCTCAACTACATAGTGAGACCCTGTCTCAAAAGAACAAACAAACAAACCAGCGAGCTTCCGATAAGGCCTAGGTCTCCCTCATCACCCCTACTCCTAGTCCCCATGAGGGCCTCCCTGCTCATACTCAGGGGAAGGTGCTTTTTTATGCTTTTCTGTGGTGCTGGAGATCTAACTTGGGGCCTCATAAATGCTAGACAAGTGTAGCTGTGCCACTGAGCTATACCCCAGAAAGTATTTTAAGAGAGTTTTGGGATTAAAAAAATAATTAAGACGGGGTGGAGCCTCAGTCTCCCCCCTCACCCCACATAGCCACAAAACTCTGGGGACAAAGCCACCAGCACCCTGATGCAGGTCCTTCCCAGAGGGGCAAGGTGGGTGCTGGAGCTCAGGCAGGACTTCCATCCTCCTGGGTTTCTGCTGGAGGCAGTTCCCAAAGGTGGGGATATTCTGAGTGTCAGCATCAGAGGCCACTACTTGGACATGGAAACGTAGCCCAAGCCCTGCCTCTGGCTTCAGGCAGGTTTCCCGTGTAGTAGATGCTGAGAGAAGGAAAAGCCCTAAAATTACTGAAAAGGAATTTGTGGCCACCCCTTTCCAAGGAAGCTTGGGGTCAGATCTAGAGCATACGGTCAAAATTTTTAAAGTGGTATCATATCCAGGTGTGCTGGCACACCTGTAATCCCAGCACTCTGGGAGGCTGAGGCAGGAAGATTACAAGTTCAAACTCAGCCTGGACAATTTAGCAAGAGCCTGTCTCAAAAGGGTAGGGTATGTGTGAAGGCCCTGGGTGCAACCAGTACTGCAATTAAAAAAAAAAAAAAA
>NW_022900944.1:23180108-23186593 GCF_012274545.1 Fukomys damarensis
ATATATATGTCATATCCCCTACATATATTTAGTAAATTATATTCCATATTTAGGAAGGCACTATTTTTTAAAAAGTAGTACATGTATATAGTTTAGGAACACATCATCAAATAAATTGATTAAAAATCACTAAAGGTTACCATCTGTGGAATAATCTCTGCTGTTTCTTAGTGGAGCTCTCCTTGTTTTCAGCTGCTCTAGGTCTATGGAACAAGAGTTCACCTCTGAGCAAACTGCACTCCCTGACATTTTTTTAACATAAAAACATTATTGCAAACATTATACATACTATAGGGTTCATCCATTATTCAGTAGAAGATGCACCTTGATTCTTTTTTAAGGGTTAAGATTCGGAAGCTTTTATGAAATGAGAATACCTTTGGACACCACCCAGAATGGGAGGAACACAGGTGAACTCATCTCTGCAGACATAGCTCTGGCCTCTGCTGCCCAATGTCCTTACCCCGGGGGTAGGGGGGGTCTGGGAAACCCCAGGTGGTACCTGGCGATACCTGGATGCGCTTGTAAAATTCAGGAAGGGAAGTGAAGGCAATAGAAAGCTTCTTGCATGGCTTTGCTGTTTGTCAAAGCTGGGTGATTCCATGCTTGTCCCTCCACCCTGTGAGTAAGAGGGGAAGGATTCTTTTGTTCTAGGGACAGTCATGGGAGAGATGCTGCCTGCTCCCTCAAGGGGTTTCAGCTCCCCAATTTTAGGAGTCATGACAGGAAACTTTATGATAAAAAACAAAGCAAAACAGAAAATAAAAATATCTTTTTTGTGTATACTGGTGCTGCTGATCAAACCTAGGGCCTTGCGCATACTATACCCTCTTATCACTGGGCCACCTCCCCAGCCCTAAACCTTTTCTTAAAAACAAAGAAACAAAAGGGCCAAGGATTTAGCTCAGTGGTTCTGCTGCCTGCTTCACAAATGCAAGGTCCCAAATTGAATCACCAGTACGGGGGTTGGGGGGCACAACAAAGAAACAAAAAAAATTACTGGGGCATGATGGTATACACCTATAATCCCAGCACTGGGCAGGAGGATCGCCACAAGTTCCTCAAGGCCAACCTGGGCTACATAGTGAGTTCAAGGCCAGCTTGAACTAATTAGTGAGACCTGTCACAGAAGCACCTTCAGGAGAAAAGAAAAGCACTGAAGACCTGACTATGGAAAATTAAGGCATGCATCTTCTGACAGTCCTTTTCCTTTTTGGATTTCTGTGATGACCGATATTAATATAACCAGAGCAAACAACTGCTGCCTATTTATTCTGAACCAGCACTACCTGTGGTATTTCATTTCATTCTCAGAATAACTCCATGAGGGAAGCACTATTTTTCTTTATTCTTTTCTGTAGTGCTGGAGATAGAAGCAGATGCACTACCACAGAGGTCTCCCCAGGCCCAGGAAGCATGATTCCTGACTGACAGTCCTACTTCATAGATTAAGTCTAGAAAAGTGAAGTGATTTATCCAAAATTTTGTGCCTAACAAATCTGTTTCAGCCCTGGGTTCAATCCCCAACACCATTAGAGGAAAAAAAAAAAAAAAAGCCCAGGCCCTTGCACCTAACCCAGGACATGAAGGACTTTAAAGCAAAAGTACACCTCCAGCCGGAATCTGACCTCAGGTTACCCCATGAGGGCCCTTGAAGGTTGGTACGGGCATTTTCTCCTCCGTCATTATCAGAACTGGCTCAGGGCTGAGAGTAAGATTTTTTTCTTGACGAAGGGCTAAACCTCTGGCTCAGAAGATGCAGAGCTCACCAAGCGTGCTGGCATAGGCCTGTAATTCTCTAGCACTCTGGGAGGCTGAGGCAGGAAGACAGCAAGTTTGAGACCTGGCTAGGCAATTTAGCTACTTTGTGAGACCTTGTCTCAAAATAAAAAAGGACTGGGATATACTGCAGAGAGAAGCTCCAGGTTCAATTTCCAGTACTATACATAAACACAAACACACACACACACACACACACACAATGTAGAGCTCATCCAAGGTCAAAAAGGAAAGTAATGTAAGACTTTTTCTTACTACCCCAAAAAGGCACATAATGAGAACAAAAATGTATACTCTCAATCCAAAAGCCTTCTCCTGGCTCTCACCCCAGCCCTTTCAGGAAACATCATCACTCTGTCAGTCTTCACAACCCAAAATGTACAGTGTGTGTGCGTGTGTGTGTGTGTGTTGTGAACGAGTGACAGTTGGGGAGGAGAACAACTGAGGAATTCATAGACTCAATAGAAAAGACCAGCACCACGCTGTAAACAGAGCAGCAAACACACTATCAGGTTGCCACAGCAACTGCTTAATTGACATTTTCATTTCCCCAGCATTTGTTCTGGGCAGGTGGGGGCAGATTCCCATCCTCGGGGAGGGGTGAGGATGAGGGTGTCCTCGTTTCCCCTTGTGGGTGTTCATCGCCGAGGGAATGATTGCTAGTGCCCCCGGACTAGGCCAGGAAACGAGGGTGTTGGACAGTCACGGCACAGAGTGCCCCCTGCCTGCAGGGCCAGTTCCACGGTGCACAGGACGGTGAGGAACTGATCTTCCTGCACTGGCTGGCTGCATGGGCTGGAGGCTGAGGCTCCAGTGGAGGGGCTGTGCAGAGCCTAGCCCAGTGACACAGGGGCTGTTCCACACTGGCTTCCTCTGCCAGGGTACACAGACAGGGGAAATGGGGCGTGAGAGCAGCACAGCTCAAATCTATCGAGAACACAGGGCCCCCTTTGATCATTACTTGCACCAAACCACATGGTGCCAGCAAATCTGCTGCCACAAGAAAAGAAACAGAAAAACTAGGGGACAAGCAGCCTCCACAAGCTCAGCAATGGACAGAGATGAGATTTGGTTTACCTGCAAGGGCAGCTGCTGTCCCAGCTGCAAACCTCCAGGTGGCCTCAGGCATGCAGAACTTGGCCTGTGAGCTACACTGCAGTATGAGATACAGCCCCGGCTCCATCCTTGCAGCCTCACAGTTTTGGAGGAAGATGCACTGAATACTAAACACAACCCAGGAGCTCCCAGCACAGCCACCTGGCCTCCACCCTGCCTGTGCTTGTCTGCAGTGCTTTCTCTGCAGGCTCAGAGGTCTGCGACCCAGTGCATGTAGACAAGGTGGTGTTCAGAAGTCCCAGCTCCAGGGGGAAAATAAATCATTTTTACAGGGACAGAAAAAAAATCTTTTAGGTTGAAAATACTGCTTTTGTGACTTGTCCAAGAGGCAAGAATGAACGCCAGTGTCCGCCTGCATTTCCCCAAAGGCTAGAGGCTAAACAGCTTTGCTTAATCCAGTTCTTCACAGGTTTTGCCCTGTTGTCTTTATTGCCGAGCCACTCCTGCTTCGAGTCACTGCACTGCTCATCTTATAAAAACTGTGGTGTCTTCTGTGAGTGAAAACCAAACAACAAAAGGCACTGCCAGGAGCAGCTGAATTAGGCTCTGGGTGGAAAGATGACTTGGAGGAAATAGCACCTAGGAAATATGAGGACACAGGGCCTCTTCCTAAAAATGTAGACTAGCACTCTGCGAGGTAACCCTCATGTTGGGTATCCTGCCATTGGTGTCCTCTCCCCCCAAAAAGACTAAAGATTATGATAGAGCATATGCTTAGCATGTGTGAGACCTGGGCTTAGTGCCCAGCACCAAAAATAATTTTAAAAATCTAAAAATTAAAAATTTTGTCTCAGTAACTGAATGTGCCTTCACAGCTCCCCAAAACCTATAAATGTGTGGTCTTCTCCTATTAGTATCTCCTTCATTTTATACTTAATTGAAATTTTATCTTACAGTACTTCCTGTGACTTGAGATTATAGGCCTTTTAACTAACATTATTATTCAATTTTGTACTTGAACGCAGTGTCAGGTTTATTTATCCAGACTTGCTCAGATCTAGGTTTTAGATTTTTTCTAGATTTAAAATTTCATCGTACTTCAGCAAATTGTATTTCTCAGCTTGACAGTTTCTCCACTATTTTAAGTGCTTTCTTTTTATTACAACCTTTCTCCATTGATAACTCGGCTCTAACAGGATTGGAGAGTGCCTTCCTGGCTCTGTTTACTCCTCCCAGTCTTTCCAGTCACTGTAAATTCTGTTCTCAGAACCTGGGAGGGAATAAAAGACACTACCTCTGGCAAATTCCTCCTCAAGCCCTGCCCCAGCTGACTGCAAGCCCAGGACAGACAGACATCGCAGGACCGATGTCAGGCCTTCCTTAGGCCCAGGGGCCCTTCTGCCCTTTCCCTGACACCCTCTCCTCAGGCAGCTAGAGAGCCTTGGAAAGCACAATTCCAACCAGGTCACTTTCTCCAGAATCTCCTTCAACTTTCCTTTCTAGTCAAGCCAGAGCTGTCCCAGAACTTGCACGACTTACCTCCCCAGCAGGGAGAGGACAGTGGACAAAATCAGAGTAAGTGGAGAATGTGGTATAGGACAATAAGGAACATGAGGGAAAACAGCTCAAGGAGGGAAGATGTTGAAGCAGTGGGTGGGTGGGTTAATTCACTCTGGCTCTTTAAATAGGGGTTTTCAAGCACAGGTAGTGTGGTCAGGGAGAGCCAGGATGAAAGGGACATTCATGACCCAGGAACGGAGAACGTACACACCGCATCCGAGGAGGAGCCATAGCCTTCCTGGGCTCCCCACGACAGGAGGGTGAGACCCAAATTGCTTACCGAGTTCCATGAGAACCAGCTGGAGCTGCGGTCCTCCTCCATAACCTCAAGAGTGAACCTCGTCTCAACTCTGGCTCCTCAGCCACATGGGCCTGGAGAGGGGTCACCAGGTCAGGCTCTCCCCCATTTCAGTGTCTCTGCACTGAGAGTCGCCTTCTCTGGCCACTCATGTACTCTGACACACACAGCTCACCCTCTTTTCAAGGTTGCTTCCTCAGAGGCCCTCCCTGGCCACGCCCACCTCCTTCTGGGTTTTTCATCTCATCACAGCTCGTTTTTTATCTGTAAAATTATCTTGTTTCCTGTCTGCCTCCACCATCAGGAATGCAAACTCCAAGGGGGAAGAGCAAGATGGCCTCCGAGGGTCAGATGCCCCCGCACCGGGGCCAGGTAGCAGCAACATTCCAGCGTTCGTAATGGTGGAGCTCATGAGAGGATGATCGATCACTCAGGTAACAAACTTGTGAGGAATTCGAGCAACTTGTATGGCAAAGCTGGAATTGCTCTCAAAACCTCACATCCAATCCTTATTTCGAGTGCTTCCATTTCATCAAGAAGGTCAATAACAAGAGCAACAACAACAACAAAAATCAACGACAACTCAAGAATTCCTTTCAGGCTGGGGACGTAGCTCAGTGGTAGAGAGCTTGCCTAGCATGCATGAGGTCCTGGTTTGATTCCCACCATCACATAAAGACACACATAGATGCAATTTCAAAATTCCATTTTGTTCAATCACAGCCAGGCCATGATGGGACATACTTGTAATTCTTTGAGAAGCTGAGTCAAGAGAATTCCAAGTTTGAGTCCAGTTTGGGCAATTAAGTGACAATAAGATTATATCTCAAAATTAAAAATACAGTGTACCCTTCACTTACAGATTCAATTTATTCTTGAGGGCTGGTTGTAACTCAGGTTGGTCAATTAAAGGTTTAGGCTTCTCCATCCAGCCTTCAAAGTCTCTCTCCTGTACACAGGCAGATCTCAGTGTCCTTAGACACTGGCCCAGGACTTCTCAACTAACTTCACACAGGAAAGGATGTCGTAATGTTCCTTCCAGAACTCTTTAAGGGATAAATCTATATCTGAGACCATCTGGAAGCACAAGCAGTTGGTATTTAGGTCGTAACTCAAGGTTTTGGTTATAAGTTAAAACTAAAATTCCAGTGGTACCTCAAGTTGTTCATATGTCAGGCTGGTCATAACTGGAGGGTCCACTGTAAAAGGGGTTGGGGAGGTATGACCTAGATTCAATCCCCAAAAAGGTCAATCAGTTTGGCATGGTGTACATGACTATAATCCCAGCACTTGAGAGACAGAGGCAGGAGGACCTCAAACTGGAGGCCAGCCTGGGCTACACAGCTAGGATTCTGACACCAGGCCACATAACTGAATTCAAATCCCTCTAAATAAGTATCACAGAGACAAACCACTAAGGCTGGAAATTTCTTGTAAGCAAAAGTTTTCGTTTTTTGAGGCAGGGTCTCACTTTGTAATTCAGGCTGGCCTCAAAGTCATTGTGATCCTCCTGCCTCAGCTTCCTGAGTGCTGGGATGACAGGTGTGCACCACCAGACCCAGCTGCAAGCAGGAATTTTGAAGACTGGCTATATCACGGACAAATCAGAATAAAATGTTTCAGATAAAAGGATTTTTAAAGTTGGTTTTCAAAGCTGCACACTTGCAAACCCAGACCTCTGGAGGCTGAAACAGGAGAATTGTGAGTTCAAGGCTAGTCTGGGCTACATAGTGAATCTGAGGTCAGTCTGGAACACAGTGAGACCTTGTCTTAAAAAAAAAAAAAAAAAAAA
>NW_022900944.1:23186839-23190270 GCF_012274545.1 Fukomys damarensis
TAAAAAAAAAAAAAAAAAAAAAGATTATCCATAAATTCAAAACTACTTAACATAGGAAATGAATACCAGCCATCATTCTTGAGTGCTTACTGTCAGTGAGTCCCTGGGCTATGCACTTTCCTTGGGACTCTTATTATCACCTTGCTTCATTCACAAATGGAGAATCTAAGGCATAGAGTGGGCCCCATTCTGGGAAGCAAAACTCAGGAAGAACCTAAGTAAACCTCTGGCTTCTCCTGCTCCCGGTTCCTTTTGTTACCAGTTCCAGAGGCCCTGGCTAAGCAGCACAATCCCAGGAGTTGGGGATGCTAGGGCTCAGGGGTCCCGAGTACTCCAGTCATTTTCATAGAAAACCCAAGTTCATAGGACGTGGGAAGCTGCTTTGGTCTCTAAAGCAAGCTGAAACCACCAATCCTTCACTTGGGCCTATGGAGGAGTGTCCAGAGGATGATCTTTTGCCATCAGAGGGCCACAATGCCACCCTCATATCACACTCGGTTTTCAGACATGCATCCTGTGAAGAGCCACTGAGTTCTATGCTTGTTTAGACACCAATTCCATCACTCTCCCTTACTTCCAGTCCCCTCTCCTCATGTGTCAGGCACCCACCTCTTGTTTTGAGACAGGGTCTTACTAAGTAGCTTGGCTGGCCTGCTCTCAACCCTCCTGTCTCAGCCTCCTCAGTGCTGAGATTACAGGCTTGTACCACCACATCCAGTTTCCACACCACTTGTTCACCCCATAAACAACTCTAAATCCTGTCTCCAAGCTAGATTGAGGCTAGCTTTTCCACCCCTGTGGGGGACTGTCCCGTCCCATTGATTATGCCCAAAGCAGTAAGCAGTACAGGGTGGAAAGAATTAACCCCACCACCGGTTTGTTTATAGAAGTGAGTCTGGCCAAAGCCTACCTGCCCAGGTCCCAGTGACTCTTACCCAAATTCCATTCCCAGAATTAAAACCTTCTTTGCTAAAAAAGCAAGGTTATTTGCTAATCACAGCCTATATTTTGTCTGTTCTGTTGCTAATTCAAGAATGCATTATCTCTTCCTTTACAAGCCTTGCCTGCAACAAGTATCCCTAGCAACTACACGTAGTCCCTTTACTGTGACCTAACTGTGATGTCACAATAAAAATCAACGCCTTTAGTTGCTCAAGTACTGGTCATCCTAGCTCCCTGTATCTGTTTCTTTCATTCTGTCTTTAAGTCTTTTTTCTCACCATGCATCATAGCACTGAGCAAGAGATTGGATCCACTTCAGGGGTCTCTCTCAGTGAGGGCTACTCAGAGTAGACGGGATGTGTTGACAACACACGGCCCTGACAGGACAATGAACTAGGGATGTCCAAAGAGGAAGCAAAAGCCTGGAGCAAATGCCTGGAAGCAAAAGTAAGTGCTTTCAAGGGGAGTAGGAGATCAGCTAGGATTAAAACACGGGGTAATCACTTTCAGCCAAAGAGCAACATTACTCCCTAGTTGCTCAGTACCCTTTTTAAATAAGTGTGCATGGTGCTGGCCAGCAGCACTGAAAAAATGCTGTAGGGAATAGTTAAATATAATCCTTGATTCTCACAAACAAGAACCTTAGATATGGAAGTTTGGGAACGTGTCAGAAATGACCTCTGGACAGTTCCACAAAGAAAAATCTCCCCTGACACCTTAACTGAGACCTTGACAACCTGAAGCCTGTGTGCTCTTTTTCAGCCTATACAACCAAGCCTGGGAGCCTCTCAACCTTCCACTCTGCCAATCAGCCACTGGAGAGAACTGTTTGGTTTCAGTCTCAGAACAACTGTTCGCCAAGTCTGCTGTCTCTCACATAGCAGGCTCGCTTTTCTCAGAAAATGTGACATCATGGGCCAATGATTTAGCTCAGTGGTACTGCTGCCTGCCTCGAAAGCACAAGGACCCAAGTTCTATCCCCAGTACAAAAAAAGAAAGAAAAGAAAATGTGACATCATTACAGGCAAACCCCAGCGCTCCCCTTCAGAAGAGGTCGAGCCGCCTCCACCTGAGTTGCTAAGACCCCAGGGTGTCTACGGAGGAAGTTGGGGCAAAGGCATGAGGAGAGCTGCTTGGCTTTAGTGTACCAGAATGTGTAGGTGAGGCACCACGGTTAGACTCAGGAAAAGTCGAACAAAACCCATGCCCAAGTTGGAAAGAACTGAAATGCAAAAATAAGTAAATGGAATGAAAACAGCTGGGAAAGCTCCAGAGAACATGGAGCAAAACAGTGCTGCCTGCAAATGTCTGGAAGCCAAAATAAAAGTTGAAAAACTGCAATCGTGCTCTAGCAGACATAAAGAGATTTGACAAGAGAAATCAAATTACACATGTTAGCTAATTGATAAACATACTTTTGTTCCAACTTGAGCTAATGTTTAATTGGTGTGCTTAAAACATTTCTTGTGCACTGCAAATTCTTGAATTGCAGTTATAGGGTTAACTTGCTCTTCTCTCTACACTGTTGATTTAAGAACCCTGACTCAAGGCTAATGTTCTATTGGCAGCCAGTCAAATTGAAAAGTGTAACAATCGGAGAAGAGGGGGAAAAAAGGAAGAAAAAAGGACACTTAAAATTCAAGCCTGCAGGGCATGGTGGCACTGTGCCTGTAGTCCCAGCTACTTGGGAGGCTGAGGTGAGAGGATCGCTTGGGTCCAGGAGTTCTGGGCTCTAATGTGCTATGCCAATCAAGTGTGTGCACTAAGTCTGGCATCAATATGGTGACTTCCTGGGAGCGAGGACTGTCAGGTCACCTAAGGAGGGATGAAGCAGGGGTCACCTTTTCATTTCAGAAAGCTTGAGCATGCCAAATGAGGTTTAATAAAAAGTGACACTTTGAAATTTAAACAGCTGAAGTCAACTTTGTTATAAAGAGGTTTACAATAAGTGAGACAAAAGAAAAGACCATTAGCCTAGGGCCCACTTTTAAAATTATTTTTGGATTTACAGGTATAACGAGCTTTCATTCCTTCTGATTTTAATTACAAGAGATCTCTGTTAATGGACATACAAAAAGTTTTGACTCATCTTAAGTTTACAGTCTTAAACTTAAAAGTTATAAAAGTTATAATTCAGTTTGGCCAAATACATCTGAGTACACTCTAGTTTTATAAATAAATTGTGTCATATGTGCATTTGGCCATTTTTATGTCCAATCTTCTAGTTGTTTTGTTTGAGCTCAATTTTTTTCCTTTTTAAATAAAAAAAAATTTGCCTATAATTTAAATTGGCTTATAGATGTCATTAAAGATGTTTTCTCCCCCAAATTGCTAGCTGATTAAAATCATATCAAGATTAATTTTATATATACAATACATACTGTTGTCTGTATATAATAACTCAAAACTTTTTCAATGGCTAAAAATAATGTGTTAATTGTTACAATTTGGTGTTTTTTTTTTTTTTTTTTTTTTTTTTTTGTGTTCTT
>NW_022900944.1:23190343-23220372 GCF_012274545.1 Fukomys damarensis
TGTTTTTTTTTTTTTTTTTTTTTTTTTTTTGTGGGTACTGGGGATTGAACTCAGGTCCTTGTGCTTGCAAGGCAGGCAGTGGAACTGCTGAGCTAAATCCCGGGCCCTGTACTTTGGTTTATAAAGGTTATTTTAAAAATTTTAAAGTAATTAAGTGGAGACCCTCAGGTTTGGGAGACTGCTAAACAGGACTCCCCTTTATGAATACAGAAACTTCCTGGAAATATTTTCCAGCCTTTGTTCACTAGGGGGACCCCAATAGTTTCCATAGCCTTATAAAAAGACCCTAATATATATTGGTAAACATTATTGTGATGTATTTACATGGGTCATGTTCAAAAGGTTAAATTTTCTGTGGGAAAAACAATAAGATTTTATTAAAAAGATGCTTTTGGTACAAAATTAAAGAATAAAGGTTTTCATATATATACCTGTGATACTTATTATTGCTAATTTCATGGTATGCTAAATGTATTCACGTCTTTCGGATGTACAGGTCTTCTAAGATATTGTTTATGGTAGTAATCTTTTTATTTAAGTATTTGCCTTTCTCTTATGCTCCAGCTACTTATAAGAAGTACATTTATAGGGTGACACATTTTCTTGAAATGGCATCCCTATAAAAGATAAAAATTTAGGTGAGAGTTTATGTTATTTAATATTTTATGATCAGATAGCTATTGAACTATTTTATACTAAGACGAACATTTAAGTGTATTCCAAAATAATGTCATAATTGTTGTGCTAAAATATCATTTCTGGGGTTTTTTTAAGCTTTTTTTTTTTGTAAAACTACATAACTGTTATTTTACAGGTTGTTTTGACTACTAGAACAACCATGGTTGGTAAGAATTGTAGTCTTCTTGGGCCGGGGATTTAGCTCAGTGGCACCATGCCTGCCTTGGAAGTGCAAGGTCCTGAGTTCAATCCCTGATAAAAAAAACAAAAAACAACAACAGTCTTCTAACTATATTTTATATTTCAAAGTGCTTGATATTCAGATAAAATTTTAATACTTAAGCTCACTATTCCTACTACAATTCTATGGGTGTTCAACAAATAAAGTTTAGAGACCAGAACTAAAGGTAACTGGGCTAAGAAGACAACCAATATTTTGGCCCTGGCCCTCCAAGGTCAATAAAAACCTAGGACATGAGAGAACCTTTTCTACAAGATCTTACAACTTTGGTGAGTCATCCAATCTCCTGAGCAAGGAGATTGCTGGACCCCAAAAGACAAGAATCAACGAATGTACAGTGGGGCAAAGGAGAGTCATCTAGAAGGTAAAATCTCCCGTGCTTTCACAGAAAGCAACATGATCAAACAAGACCATGACCCATCCTGAGAGGGGACACTGACAGGCGCTCAGAGGCTCTTTCATGGTTCCAAAGGAATGCATGAGGAGACTTAACTGACCTTGAGAGATAGCAAGAGGTAGATTCTAATTAATAAAGGTCTCACCTTAACTTGGTCTTGAATATCCAGTAGAAAAATGTAACTGAAAAATATATAAAGTCAGGATCATCATAATAAAGCTAGATATAAGAAGAGGCATCAATTGCTGACCCCTTTCGGCAGTTTCCAGCTACACCAGTGCCTAACCACTATTATGGGTTATTAGAAAAAAACACAGTAAAATTTATAAGAGTTCAGCATGTGTTTTAAAATTTGTTAGCTGAAATTGTTATTGAATTTTTAATGTTTTACAGCTAAAATTAGAAAAAAATATGACAAAATATCAGACTTATAGATAACCTGCATTAGTGGGAAACTCTAATAGCCAGTGGATTACAATCACTATTTTAGTCTCTTCAGAACAGTTTCTAAACATGGCCCTTTCTCCAACCTGCTTTTTTTAATGCTTATACTTTGATTATAATGCTTGTTTATTTATTCTTGTCTATAGGCTGCCAAATTCCAAGTGATCATACAGAATCACCAACAAATGTGCTAGACTTTTTTAACCAAGATCCACCAAATTGACTTTATAGAGCTTATCATTGCTAAAGTATAACATGAGTTTTATTTAAGACCTATTAAATTAGCTCCCTAGAAGGGGAGCAGCAGTCTTCCCTACATTGACACTTCTCAGCTCAAAGCTGTTAGATAGAAACTATGCCCTTTCTTTCCTAACCACAGCTGGCAATAGCTCTTTATTTATTTATTTAGGTACCGGGGATCGAACTTGGGGCCTTGGGCTTGTGAAGCAGGCGGCGGAACCACTGAGTTAAATTCCCGAGCCCAGCAGTAGCTTTTTAGAGGGAGAAATATTATAGACAGTTAAGTCAGTTGGACACACTGTAGGTCCTTATAACCCATGCAGACCTATGTCCACTGGATATAACCCACAGGGACAAGCCATTGTTAAGCGTATTCTTTCTTCCCTAAAAACACAGTAACAGAAACAAGAAAGGGGGAGACAGCTATCTCCACAAGCTCAGTTAGATTTTGTTACTTTCATTTAAAATTTTTTTAATCCACTATGGAAAGCAAATATACTCCATCAAAACTCCATTGATGGAGGCGGCCGGTGATTTAGCTCAGTGGTTGCACTCCTGCCTTGAACGTGCAAGGACCTGACTGAGTTCGATCCTGGTACCAAAAAAAAAAAAAAACACTCCATTGATGCAAAATAAATCTACAGACATCCTAGACACAAGTGCTGTCCTAACTAAAAGGTACATTGGCTCAATACAATTTAATAACACGGGGCCGTGTATGCTTGTGTTCCAACAGAGAATAAAGAGACGCTGTGGCTGCCATTCCAGAATGTACAACCCTGGACTGAGATGGTAGGTTCACTAGTGGAGAGCAGCACAGTATGACACCCCTGCTAAGAGTCATGCAGAGGTTGCAAATTCCCTGGCCCATGACGGCCCTTGGGGCCTGCAGAGATCACCAGACCTGATGTGCTGCCCACCACTGAGGTCCAGAATGAGCAGGCCCCAAGGACAGTCGCAGCTCACCCTGATTCAACTGCTGCCATTTCCAAAAAGAGAAGGGGAAGATCTGGGGAACCACACCATTGATTATGCCCAAAGCAGTAAGCAGTACAGGGTGGAAAGAATTAACCCCACCACCGGTTTGTTTATAGAAGTGAGTCTGGCCAAAGCCTACCTGCCCAGGTCCCAGTGACTCTTACCCAAATTCCATTCCCAGAATTAAAACCTTCTTTGCTAAAAAAGCAAGGTTATTTGCTAATCACAGCCTATATTTTGTCTGTTCTGTTGCTAATTCAAGAATGCATTATCTCTTCCTTTACAAGCCTTGCCTGCAACAAGTATCCCTAGCAACTACATGTAGTCCCTTTACTGTGACCTAACTGTGATGTCACAATAAATATCAATGCCTTTGGTTGGCCAGGGCCTTTGGTTGCTCAAGCCTCTGGTTGCTCAAGCACAGGTCATCCTGGCTCCCTGTAACTGTTTCTGAACTTAGCCCAGGTAGCATGGATATATCCATCATTAGACACATGTGGTATAGCATGGATTGGATAGGGGCAATTACCAGGAGCTTCTGAGGTACACAGAAGACGTGCTGGGTGCACATCTATAATACCAGCACCTTGAAGACTGAGGCAGACGAATCTCAAGTTGGAGGCTAACCTGGGCTACACAGCAAGTTCAAGGCCATCCTGGACTACTTAGTGAGACTCTAACACAAAACCTACAAATCCCTAAAGCACTTGCACTTCTGACATGTTTGCAGAGCCTAAAGAAAAACCTCTCTCCTCCTCCACCCTGGGAAAGGTTCTTTAAAGACCACATAAACCCCTTGACCAGGTCGTGGTGTTCTGCTTCTTACCTGTGAGCCAGGGTCCAGTATCTCTGTGACCAGAATGTTTCCTGGGGAAGGGGTTTGGAGTTTGGCAAGAACATCTTCACTAGAGTTGCTGGGACCAGGTGGGCAGCACCCTGGGGCTCCCTCGGAGGCTGAGGTGGAGTTTCTCACCCACTCTGCCCTCCTCTGGGCCCAGCTATTCCAGCCCAGCCAAATCAGGGCTGCAGCTATAAACATGGCACCCACAGCACAGCAACCTCTGCCAGGCCGCGGCTGTGCTCCCCTCCAGGCCCAGAGCCCGCAGCAGCCCATGCCCTGGAATTTTCTGCTTGGTTTACCAATTCCTAGCTGGACGCAGCAATGGCTTTGGTGTTGAACAAGGCGGGCATTCATCCTGTAGTTCAGCAATTAAAATCTCTGAGGACAGGATCTCCCTCAGCTTCCAGAGAATGACCTAGGTCATGAGGAGCTTGAAATGGGGTCTTTGTTGTTGTTGTTTTTGAGACAGAGTCCTACTACCTAGTATAGCTCATGATCCCCCTGCCTCAGCCTCCCAAGTGCTGGGATTACAGGATAGGCGTGCACCACTGCTCCTGGCTTGAACTTTGATTTTTCATCCCTCCAAATCCTGTTACCCACTTTCACACCCTGCATCCTATCAGTTACAAGTCCTTGGCTCTACCTTCAAATCTTACCCAGACTGAACAGTCTCACCCCCTCCACACATTCCCGCCATCCCTGCTGGACCCAGTGTCCACTTCTTAACTCCATAGCAAAGCCACCCTGTTAAACCCCAGCCAGCTCACATTCCTGTTCCACTCAGAGCCTCCAGTGGCACCCAAATCACTCCAAGTAAAAGCCACTCAGGCACAGTGGCCCTCAAGTCTCTGCTCCCATAATGCACCAGACACTGTCAGCCCCCTGCAGGTCCCCACAGCTGCTCAGAGGTCTCTTCCTTGGGGACAAGTTCCCAGACCACCTTGTTAAGAATCAACTCAGCACCGGCCCCTGGTCTCCACTCTGTGCCCAGCTCTCCTTCCCTTCAGCTACTGGCTTTGGTTTTTGTCCTAGGCCAGAGGTGGCAAACCTATGGCTCACATGCCACAGTGGGTCATCTGCGTCACTGAAAGCTCTAAAAGGTTCACCATCACTGACCTAGGCAATCCCATCTCCTCACACACAGTGCTGTAGTTCTCTTTGTCACGGCCTGCAGTTTGTTACTTGTTTTCAAGCTCTGAGAGGCAGAAATCTTTATCTACGGTGTTTGGCTTCTTGGTAGTGGGCACAAAGGAAATCCGACACACGGGGACGTGAGAGAGGGGCTATCGAAGCACACAGTAGGCGCCTGTGCCCATCGCAGCTGTGATACCTGCAGCCCAGGCCCCCAGAGGTGCAAACTCAGCGGGGGTGGGGGATGGAGGGAGACTCCCCCTCAATGACCCTGGTGGGGCTGGGGCACAGGGGCTGCCACCTCAGGGTCTCAGCAAGAGCCCCCTGACAGCACTGTGAGGCTCCCTGCCCCAGACTTGAAACCCAGCTGGGAACAGCAGACAAAGCTTCTGGGTGGCCGCCCCCTACCTGTGGCCCCCCAGATGGTACCAGCTGCTGACCAGGCCGAGCAGCAGCTCCAAGTGCAGACTGCAGCGCTGCTCATGCTGCTCACAGCCTTCTGCCCCACCCCCTGCCCCAGGCGTCTCGGCACCTGCTCTGGTCTTAACCAGCAGAGAAGAGCAGATCAGAAATGTCACCTGTGCAGCTAGTTCAAGGTCCTATCACCCGTCTACACCTACATGTGTCCCGTTGTGACAGGTCCACCTTCCCGCCCAAACGGGGCTTGAACTTGAAGTCCTCCTGCCTCGCCTCCCAAGTGCTGCTACTACCGGTGTGTACCACTACACTCAGCTCCAGACCTTGCCCTTTCTACCCCTTCCCTTTATCCTTCATACCAAACCAGTTAACTTAAGTGCTTTCCGGAGCTGTAGCGGCTGTTTGTTCCAGCCAAATGTTGAATCTGAGGAGAGGGCGGTGGGAAGCCCCAAGCATACAGCCAGTCACTCAGAAGCACTGCTGGCTGAAGCCTCCACCCTGGCATCCGAAGTGCATGCGATCTTGGACCAAGCCTTTCCCCTGTGGCACCTGATGCTAACTGCAAGGAGCACCAGGACTGAATGACATGGGTCACCCAGCCAGCATGCAGAACGGGCTGGTGTGGGAAAAAAACTCACTTATATTTGACACACGCTTGGTGTCAAGAGGGTTTATAGGTAGAAAGGAGTCAGAGATTCCAAACTGAGTCCAAAAATGTCACACCCATTTCCTGTTCTTTGCAGGGGATAAACACCAGTCCTGAGGGGGATATGCAGATGATACAGGTGAATAAGAACTCAAGACTTCTCTTTCCCTTTGCCCTATAGTTCAAGAGTTGAGTTTTTGAGACAGGATCTCCCTATGTAGTTCAGGCTGGCCTAGAATTCACTATTTAGCCCAAGCTGGTTTTGAACTCAGAGATCCTCCTGCTTCAGCCTCTTTAGTGATGAGATTGTAGGCATTCCACAACACACCCAACCTGATTGAATGGCGCTAGAGATTAAACCCAGGGCCTATCCATGCTAAGTACACACTGCACCCCTAAGCTCTACCACCATCCCCAAGAGTATATTCTATATTTTTAGATTAAGTCTAGATACCAGAAGAGTTCTTTGCAAAACAATTTTAAAATACTCTGAGCAATTATAGTTGAAACATTTTTGCTGTTAACTAAAAAAATCAGATGCCAGTGTTTTGTAAGTCATTATTTCCTGTCTAATGCTTGGAAATTGCCATACATTTTGGAGTCTATTAAAGCTCTAAATTCATTTTATCCAGTTGAGAATTCATCTGTTTTTTAGGATGCCCTTGGGAGGTCACTGGTGTCCTAGCATTATTGTTATGTAGTCGTGGTTTTCTTTGGTATAAAGCTGGATGGGAACTGGCCAGATTTAACTAACTCAGGAGGGACTGCACAGAGAGTGGAAATTCAGGCCCAGCCTGGAGATAGGGCTGGGATGTAGCTGAATGGCAGAACACATGCTCAGCAGGCAAGGACCTGAGTTCCTCCCAGCACCACCCCCTAAAAGAAAGATGCCACATGCGGTCATGGTGGTACACACCTGTAATTCCAGCACTGAGGAGGCTGAGGCAGGAGGATTGCCGTGAATTCAAGGCCAAAAGGTTTTTGCCTGTCCAGGACTTTATACCTGTAATACCTTCAGGCGGCTGTAATGAAAAATGGAGGAAAAATGAAAAATACTCTTTCAAGACTGCACACATTCTGTTAGGAAAAGAAAACCCCCAAGAATTTAGATTCCCTATAGGATGTGAGCTTAAACTCTATTTTTAAGATGAAAAACATTCACTTAAATTAAGCTTGGTGCTAGGTATGGTGGCATACGCCTGTAATTTCAGCACTCAAGAGGCTGAGGCAGGAAGATCTGAGGTTCAAGTATAGCCTAAGTAGCTCAGTGATTTAGGAAGACCTCTCAAAAAACAAACAAACAAACAAACAAATCAATAGACCAGGCCATGTGACCCACACCTATAATCAAAAGGTTCGACATCATGCTGTAATTCCAGCATTTGGGAGGCTGAGAATAAGAGGATTGCTGAGAGTTTGAAGCCAGCCTGCACAACAAAGGAAGATCCTGTCTCAAACAACAAAAATTTTTTTAAATTAAAAAAAAAAAAGGCTGAGGATGTAGCCAAGGGAGAAGGCCCTGGGTTCAATTCCTAGTGCTACAGGTGAGGTGGGCAGCTATGAGGGAATTTCTAGGATGATTTAATTTCCTTTCACTTCCCTGCCCGCTTGAACATTAATCCTAGAGTCCTAAGCATATCCTTCCCTTGGACATCATAAGCAGCACACTTTTTATGTGCTTTTAAAGAGAACACCAGTAGCTCAGCGATCCAAGACAGCAGGGATACGCTGTGGGTCAGCACTGGTGCGGGGTTTGTACCTGAGCTCCAGGGGTCTGAAGGTGGGCAGGGTTGTTGGGGTCACAAGGAACCACACGGGAACCACAGCCGCACCGGATAAATGGTAACTGCCACACCCAGGGCCAGGAGTGAATGCACAAAGCAATGAAACCCAGATTTCACGCCATCCATTGCCTACAGATGGGTTTAATTGAGATAAATTACCTCGGAGATATGGCCAGCATGAGCTTCGCACACCAGATCCATCAGGGATAAACTGCTGTGTGTGATTTAATTATCTTGCAATCCTTATTAAGCACTCAAGTGTGTGCATGTGGCAAGAGTCAGCAGTTTTTAAACTAGATATCCTTTAATGCCCTTTGTCTACAGAGACAAGGAGAACACAACTTCACCTGTAATCTCAGCACCAGGGAAGCTGAAGCAGGAGGGCCGGGAGTTTGAGGCCAGCCTGGGCTACAGCGAGTTCAAGGTTGGCCCAGCGAGACCCTGTCTCAATAACAAAAAATGTCAGTCACTGCTCCTAGAATAGAAGATGAGAGGTGAGGCACTGAGAATCAGTGTTTCCCATTCTTCACAGCAGGGCTGTAAGACTAAAGGACTTCAGCATTTCACTCTGTTGGAGTGGGGAATATCTTAAAGGGGAAAACTTCAGCAGTGGGGCAGGCCTGTAAGCCCAGCACTCAGAAGGCTGAGACAGGAGGATTGCTGTGAATTTGAGGCTAGCCTGGGCTACATAGTGAGATCCTATCTCAAGAAAAAAAGGAGGTTCCACCACCTACCTCATAAGCGCAAAGGCCTGAGTTTGATCCCGGTACCAAAAAAAAGAAAAGAAAAGAAAGAAAGAAAAGAAAAAAGAAAAAAAGGAGGGGGACTTTATGAAAGGGAAAGATAAACTATTTTTTTCTCCTTCCCTGATACTGTTCCTTGATGGTGGAAATCTGAGTTAAAGCCGTTGAAAACACCGGCCCACGCCAGGTTATCTGAGTCCTTAAAGAATAAACCCATTCTGAAGCCTTTTTCCATGCTTTGACTTTGGAAATTTTCTTGTGTTATTTCATATTTTCGTCCCTTCTATTTTTTCCCTCTGGATTGAACCCAGGACTTTGGACTGAACAATATCCCCAGTCCTTTATTTTGGAGACAGGTTCACTCTAAATTGCCCAGGTGGGACTTGAATTTTCCAGTCTCCCGCCTCAGCTTCCCAAGTAGCCAGATTATAGGAGTCCACACCATGTTTTGATACACGAATACAGTGAATAGAATTTAAATTGGGTTCGACACATCTACCTCCTCAAACATTTATCACTTTGTTATAGTGAAAACATTCAAAATCCTTTCATCCAGCTTTGTGAAATATGCAGTAGGTTACTGTAATTTATAGTCACCCCACTGTACGGTAGCACCCTGAGCTTTTCTTGGTGGTGGTGGTCTTTTAAAACAGGGTTCTGTGGTAGTCCAAGCTAGCTTCAAAGTTGGGGTACTCCTGCCTCAGCTCCCCGGTAACTGGGATTACTGGTGTGGCTACCCCACAGTGTCTTATTCCTATTACAATTAGAAACATCATACAAAGAAACAATCACATCTCAATAAATATGATACAGCAATCTATAAGAGGCAATGTGTTACTTTTCTGAAGTTGCTGAGCCAAAATTCCCGACACCCATAATTAGAGGGGAAGGGGTTTATTGAGCTCACGTTTCATGGGCATTTCAGTCCACAGTTGGCTGGTCCAACACAGGGATGACGAACAGACTTCACAGAGGAGAAACAACATAGCACGCACGAGGTAGCAAAGGCAACAAGAGAGCGTAAGCTTCTCTTTCTGCCTCTTTTATCCTCTCCAGGTTACCAGGATTAGGGCGGTGCCAAACCAATCACTCACGTGTGGTGGTTCAGTGATCACGCGCCCTTAACCCCAGCATCACACACTCCAGATTCAGCCACCTCTGACCAAATGAGACTTTGGGGGAACATCCAGACCCAAACCATAACATCAAAAAATAGAGAAAAGTAGATGAGGAAAACAGCAGTAAAATGCTGAACCTAAATTCCAACATTAATAAGTACATTAAATGTAAATAATCTACACACCAATTAAAAGCACAAAAGTTGTTAAGATGGAATTTTTGGTTTGTTTTCCTTTTTTGTTTTTTGAGACGAAGTCTCACTATGTAGCCCAGGCTGGAGTCAAACTCATGGCAATCCTCCTGCTTCAGCCTCCTGAGTGCTAGGGTTACAGGTGTTCACCATACCTGGCTAAACTGGAATTTTTTTTCCAGGCAGCATCTTCTTTATTCATATAATCACTCTCTACCATGAAAATAGCAAAAACTATATTAATCACAGGGAAACTTCCGTATGAATTGATCAAGTGCCTTCGATCACTGCTTGATTTGTAGCAAGATTCGGGCTGAAGGGGGAAAATGTGCCTTCGATCACTGCTTGATTTGTAGCAAGATTCGGGCTGAAGGGGGAAAATGAGGCAGGCAAATGTCTATACTTAATGCTAATCTATACCTGGAAATCAGAAAGCCTGAAGGCATAACGAGCTCAGACCCCTCCAGCCCTCAGGGCCAAGGTAGCCAGTGCCTCAGGCTTCTGGGTTTTCTCAACTGGAATTTTTACAAAGACTCACCTGCACATTGTAAAGACAAAGTTTACATATAACCATATAGGTCCCTCAAAAGCACAAAGATATACCTGAACTACAGGGCAAGACCTTGTCTCAAAAAAGCATATAAACATATATACCATGCAATCAAAAGCTGAAGTGGCTATATTATAAGATGAAGATAAAATACATGTCAGGGCTGGGTGTAGAGCTCAGCCATATAACACTTGCCTTACATATATAAAGCCCTGGGTTCCATCCCTAGCACCATGATAAAAATAAAATTTCAGAACAAGACAAATTACCAGGAATAAAGAAGGACATCACATAATGGTAAAAGGGTAAGTTTACTAAGATTAACAGAGTCCTAAATATTATGCACCTAACAACAAAGCTTCAAATACACACAACAAGCAGGGAGTGGAATCCAGTACTCAGGAGGCTAGGGCAGAATGACTGCAATGCGTTGGAGGCCAGCTGGAACCACATACCAAGACCCTGATCCAAAAACAAAACAAAAATAACAGTTGGTTGTGATGGCACATGCCTGTAGTCCCAGCCTTAGGAGGCTGAGGCAGGAGGATCACTGCAAGTTTGAGGCCAGTGAATTCAGGGCCAGCCTGAACTAGAAAGTAAGGATGTCTCAAAAATCCCCCAAAACAAGCAAACAAACAAACAAACAAAAACAAAACAAAAACAAATTCATCAAAAACTGATAGAAGTAAAAGAAGAAATGGAAAAATCTATACTTATAATGGGAGACTTTGGTGTACCTCTCAGTAATTAGGATAGTAAAGAGGCAGAAAACCATGAGGGTAGGAATAAACAACATATCAACCAACTGGATCACGTCAACATTTATGTAATCACCCAATAAAACAGAATGAACATTATTTTCAAGTGCACATAGAACATTCACTAACTCAAGCTATATTCTAGATCATAAAACAAATCTCAACAAATCTGAAAGAATTTAAATCATAAAAAGTTTTTCTTTGGCTATAAAGCAATTACATTTGAAATCAATAGAAAATCTTAAAGTACTCAGCAATTAAACAATATATTTTATTTTATTTTGGTACTGGGGATCGGACTCGGGACCTTGCGTTTGCAAGGCAGGTGGCGGCAGCACCACTGAGCTAAATCCCCAGCCTGAAAACTATACATTTTAAACTGGGCATGGTCCTGCATTTCTGTAAACCTGGCCCCTGTGGGAGGCTGAGGCAGGAGGATCAAAGTTTGAGCCCTGAACCTAGTGGTTCAGTGACTAGAAAAGCCCTGTCTCAAAATAAAAAATATTTTAAAAGGGTGAGAGTTTGAAAAAACATTCACCTACATAGTCTATGAATCACAACTGGGTATAGTGGCATGGGTCTACAATCCTAAACACTCAGAAGGCTGAGACAGGAGGATCGCCATGAGTTTGAGGCCAGCCTAGGTGTCTTACTTTTCTTATTCTGAGACAAAATACCCAAAGTTAAAGGAGGGAAGATTGATTTGGCTCACCGCTTGCAGAGGTGTCAGTCCATAGTTGGCTGGCTCCAACGCAGGGTAGCACGGCAGTGGCATCTCACAGAGAAGAAACAGCTCATGGCAGGCAGCAAAGTAGTGAAGTGAAGCAGCAGCAAGTGACAAGCAACGACTGTCTTTCTTTCCCTTATGTTACATCCTTACCCTTAGAGCGAGTAGCACTCTCAACAGGGGTGGGGCATCCTTAATCCTACCTAGAACTATGCAAAACCAATCAGTGGACCAAGTTAGTACCACACACCCTCGATCCCAGCATTACACACTCTAGATCCCAGACATGTCCAAAAAGCCCCACCTATGACCGCATATAGCTTTGCGGGACATCCAGACACAAACCATAACACTGGCTAAATACTTAGTCCAAGGCCAGCCTGAACTACACAGGGAGACCCTGTCCTCGAAAAAAAAAAAAAACAAAACCCAACATCTGTTCTTCACATTCTCAGAAAACAGACCAGGGAGCACTTTCCAACTCTCCGTTCGCCCAGCACCACCAGGTACCCCTGAACCGGACAGGCTGGTATCAGCAGCGCTGCCCGCCACAGATCACGAATCAAGGACTCAGGAGGGAAGCACACACACACTCCTCAGAATCCACCAGCCTCCCCAGGAGAAAGTGAACCTGCAGGTCAGCAATCTCCCCACCTAGCACGCAGGCTCCCAGCCTCCCCCAACCCCCAGACTTGAGTTCAGCTTCTCCTGCTTTCGCTTCCGACTTTGCAACTTTCCTGAGTCTCCAGGGACCCGGACAACAGACAACCTCTCTTCTCTCCTCAAACCTCCTGATGTGATGAGAGCGAGCCTCGAAGGCCCAGCAGGAAGTCACAGTTTGTCCCAGATGAGGCCTTTTCCTCCCTGGAACACAGAAACGGCTGAAGCCAATTTTAGGCTTGTATTATTTTTGCTTTTTGTTTGTCTTTTATTTTCTCCTTCCTGTCACACTTCCGGAATAGGTCCATAGGCAATCAAAGTTCACATCAAGACAGCCTGTGTTGTCTTTTGCTAGTGTTCTGGCCCAGGTGTATAATTAAGGATCATTTTCTTTCTTTAGCTCACTAAATCACATGTATGATTTTAAGTACTAGGGATTGAACCCAGAGCCTTTGCACTGAGCTGCATCCCAGTGCCAACCTCCCCCACCGGCCTTTCTGAGACAGTCTCAGTACACTAAGTACCTAAATTGCCCAGACTGGGATCTAACTTGTGATCTACCTGCCCCGGCCTCCCTGAGTGCTGGCATTACAGGGTTGTACCGACGTGCCAGGCTCCGCTTGCTTGCTTTTTTTTTTTTTTTTTTTTTTCTGGTTTTTGAGACAAGGTCTCCCTATGTAGTCCAGGCTGGCCTTGAACTCACTATATAGCCCAGGCTGGCCTAGAATTTGCATGATCCCCCTGCCTCAGCCTCCCAAGTGCTGGGATCAAAAATGTGTGCCATTCCCATCCGTTCTAAACATTGTACCCCGCCTTAACAAATTTAAATGAAAACACGTAGTTGAATTCTCAAAACACATTTGATTCCATGTGCATCAAGACAAATGCATAGAAATATACTCTATGGCTTATTCTTTGACAGGAGAAGGTAAAACAATACTTTACACTTGTCTTAATATATAGGACCAGCCGGGTGATATATGACCTTATATACTTCCTTATTTCAGAAAATACTTAAACGGCTTCTATTCTGGAGAAGTCGGAGTTAGGTTTCTTAAAGCTATAGCTGAGCTAAGGCCTAACGGTCTCTGGGGCCTGAAAGATAGTACTCAGCCCGGCCCCAGACAGGCGGCCAAGCCCTTCCAGAGCTGTCCACACTCACAACACTTGTTTTCCACACGCCAAAAATAGAGACTTGACTAATGCACTTCTCTGCTTGAATTTATTTTTTTCCTGCTTCCATTTTCAGATTTAAGAGAAGGCTTAGTCTCTCACCTTCCCTTCTCAAAATATTTTGTTGGAGTTGTTGGAAGGGCTCAAGTAGCCATGGATTGGGGAAAAAAGGAGAGGGTTGCAGCTGCAGCTCAGTGATGGTGTTTGCCTAGCATACGTGCGAGGCCACCGGTTTGATCCCCATTTCCCCAAAGCAACAAGCGTTAAAAAAGAAACACTTGCTGGGTGTGTGGCGCACACCTGTAATCCCAGCACTCAGGAGGCTGAGGCAGGAGGATCACCATAGCAAGACCTTGTCTCAAAAAGCAAAAAAAAAAGAAAAAGAAAAAAATACGAATTATAGTTGTTTCTGCTAAGCTTTCACAAAGGCCCAGCAGGGCCCTCACCCACTCCTGCAGAGTTGCCACCCCCTCCCACCATTCTGACAGCCATGTCTACATCGGCCTAGCAAACTTTCCCTCATGCGGTCCTCCTCCTGCGCCACAAAGTAATGCCACAGTCACAATGGCAGGGCCACTGTTGTCACTAACTGAAAACGCAACTGTTGGTTTCATTCCAAAACACATTACCCACAAAAATAAAAAGTAGACACAGGCTTAGTTCCTGCTGGGAAATTCTGGGAGGGCGGAGGAAAGGTCAAAAGGTCAAGCTGGGGTACAGATGGGGATGAACCAGCCATTCTCACTCATTACCGCTCAGTCTTCGGCCGTGCCCTTCCCTCAGCTCTAACCCCTGTGCAAACCAAGATCCCACCTCAGTCCCAGCCCCCAGGCACCCAGCTGGCCCAGAAGTGCACAGAGAGACCCTGCAGGCCCAGGTCCCAGAGCCACTCAGGACCCACTGCGAACCATGGGCCAAGGACCAGGGGACATGGCGCCCTGCGACAGAAAGAATTCCCCCTAAAGACAAGACAGGCTCAGGAGTGGAGGACTGGCAAGCCGTGTGTGGCGGCCATGGGAGCTGGAGCTCGATGCTGGGAGAAGTGCGTGTCAGGCGGGCCATGCCCTAGGAGAGACCAAGGTTGTCCCTTGGATGGCAGCTCCTTCCCTTTGTCTCGGCTTTGGAGTCACCACCTCAGAGCTGGGTGTGATGGTGACATCCGTGATCCCAGCACTCTGAGAGACTGAGGCAGGAGGATGGAGAGTTTGAGCCCAGCCTGGGCAATTTAGCATCTTTAGTGAGAGGCTTAGGCAGGAGGATCACAAGTCGACCAAGTTAGCGGTTTAGGGAGGAACTGTCACAAAATAAAAATAAGGGGCTGTGGATGTAGCTCAGTGCAAAGACCCTGGATTCAATCTCCAATACTGCAAATAAATAAATAGATTGATATATATTTTTTAATGTAAAGGCCTTCCTTCATCCCTAGCTAAATGAAGCACTAATTTATTTAATTCATGCATGGATACTGAAGTGGAGGCCTGGCCCCATCAGATATCCCACGAGACCTGAGACCCATCATGTCGAGGCTTGGGGAGCCCTGAGCACAGCCAGAGAGCCCAGCCTGGCTGCAGGAGGAAAGACAAAAGCCCTCAAGAAACAGGGCCACTGCTGCCTCTTACAGAGAACTCCCAACTGGAAATCTGTACAAACAAAAACAAAGCAATTTCTCATGAGCTTCCAACAGTTAGGGGCCCCTCTTCTGAGGAACAGTTGGGGGCACTGGGGGTTGAACCCAGAGCCTTCCCAATGAGCTTCATCCACAGCCCCTTATTTTTACTTTGAGACAGGGTCTCCTTAAACGACTAACTTGCTCAAACTTGTGATCCCCCTGCCTAAGCCTCCCAGAGTACCAGGATTATATGTCTGCACCACCACACCTGGCTGTTCGGCCTTCATTTTGTCCAAGACATTACTGGAGCTCTCTCCAAAGCACAGCACCCAGACGCACCTGAACATAATTCAGTTTTCAGATTTTTTTTTTTCTTTTTGAGACAGGTTCTTGCCATAAAGCCCAGACTAGCCTCAAACCCACAGCAATCATCCTGCCTCAGCCTCCTGAGCACTGGGATTTCAGGCTTGTGTCAGCATGTCCAGCAAGTCAGCATAGCCTTTGATTTGGGTGCCAAGTGACATTCATGGCAGTGAGAAGTAGAATTAGTGCTTGAGCAGATTCAAAGAAAAACAGGATGATTCTGGAGTGGGAAATTCTTAAAAAGAAAAACACAGTCCTCCCCCAAAAAGGTAGCCATCTTGGAGCAATCCCCACCTTCTCCAGCCACAAAGGCAGCCACAGCTGCCCACCAAGTTGGCCACTTCCTGCTGCTCTTGGTGATAGGGAGCCTAGGAGAGAGGAAAAACAATGTCCTCAGCTGTCACAAGTGGCAGCAGCCAGAAGAAGCAGGCTCTGAGAGGAACAGGATTTGGAGAATGAAGAAGAAACCATCAGCGGCAGGTCACCGAGAGGAGGGGGCCTGGCAGTGACAAGAGAAGTCATCTCTTCACATCAGTGCCAGGGGTGGCACAGGAGTATCTTACACACTTCTATTTGGAATGCCATCAGCTGCACTTAAAAATAACTTCAAATTTTTTTATCCAAGGAAGGGATGCATTTAATTAAAATTAAATTTCTTCCATGCCTCATAAGAAAGTCAAGCACCAGAGTTCTACCAGGTCTCTAAGGAGCTAGCTGCAACCCTACCACCGCTGCTCACAGCCACCTGGCCTGTGGGTTCTGCTCCGGGACTCCCCCAGGGGCGCCTTCCCCTCCACTGCACACGCCCCACACCAGTCACCTCGCTCTGCACTGGGACCCCAGCCTCCAGTCCACACATGTCCTTATCCCATGAGGCTGCAGGGCTGCTCTTTCCGAAAAGCCATTCTGCCCAGGCTCTCCACTGAGCCATCCTCCTTCCTGGGCCGCCTCGCAGCCTTCGGGGTAAAGTGCAGATTCCTGAGCAGAGCACCTCCAGGAAGCCTGGCCTGGCTCTCTCCTCCTCAGGCACGGCCCTCGCCCTTTGGTCCTGGCCGCGGGGCTGCTTTCCCACACGCCTACCATTGGCCCAGCCTTCTCACAATCCTGTTGGCCCAGAAGGCTCTTCCTCCCTCTCCTCAGCCTGCGAGAACCTCTGTGTCCTTTGGCCTCCAAGGTAACCCCGCAGATGTCTTCTCTCTAAACTCCTGTAACAGCATTCAGAGGATGAGGCAAGAGGAGCTCAAGTCCAAGGCCAGCTTGTCTCACAAAACGAACAGATAAAGAAATACATTTCTGTTTGTGTTTGTTTTGGGTTTTGGGGTTTTTTTGCTTTTGTTTTTGGAAGAGACAGGCTCTCACTGTATAGTTCAGGGCTGGATTTGAACTCACTATAGTAGCACAGGCTTCCTTGAACTTGATCTTCCTGCCTTAGTCTCCCTAGGTGCTGGGATTACATGTGCACTTCTAATGCTGGCTATAAACCCATTCCTGATACAAGGGCTGGGATGTAGCTCAGCGGTACAGCATTTGCCTAGCATGTGGGAGGTCCTGGGGTTCCATCCCCTGAACAACCACAGTACAAACTAAAGGAGCTGATTACAAAATCCTCTCAGAGTACGCTATAATCACCTTTATTAAGCATCTTTGATTTAGGGTGTGACTTTTCTCCTAGGATTTCTGTATTTCCGCAGAGACGGGGAGCTTCTGGATTCTGCTTTGTGTTTGCTGGAAAGTATCTTCCGGTCCCTGAGCTCTAAGGCAACTATTTCCCCCGCAGCGGTAACCCGAGTCTACTTAGCGATCAGCAGCACCACCTAGTGGTCAGCAGCTCGGAACAGCGAGCAGAAAGGAGTCGAAGCGGAGGTTGGAAGGGGTAAGCAGTTCAAACCTGCAAATATGAAGTTAAAGCAAGACGCCTAATTTTCTCCTTGTAAAAGAATAAGGAATTAATCTGAGAACATATATGAGGCAGACATTTTGGAGGCCTAAAACAGGCTAGGCGCAGTGGTGCACAGGGCTAATCCCATTTACTCAAGAGACCGAGGCAGGAGGATCTCGAGTTGGAGGCCAGCCTGGGTAATGTAGAGACCCTGGCTCAAAACCAGAAGGGCTGGGGATGTAGCTCGGTGTGAAGATCCTGGGTAACAAAACAATTCCTGTGTACCTCTTCTTTAAATCAATTTACTTTAATTAAATATTTTCCTTGGGAAATTTACTTATTTTTTTCTTCCATTGCTGGAGATTGAACCCAGCCAGGATAGCCCTGGAAAAGCATCCTCGGCCCAGGAAAAGTACTTTTGAATAAACCCATGACGCTGGAATATAATGACTCAATAAAACTACAAATTAAGTACCTAATCAAGAGCACATATGTATTTTCAAGTTTCATTGCTGTCACTGGATGTAATAAGAAACCTCAAAAACCCACAGATGATCAATTCACACTCTAGAAAAGATTAAAGACGATTCTGAGAGACGCAAACAACAAAAACTCTCTAGTGTCTACACAATGGTCATGTGTAAATTTTATTACAACTTACGAACATAAATTTTTTTTATCTTGGTTTTCTGAGACCAGGTTTTACTATGTAATGCAGGCTGGTCTTGAAGTCATTATGTAGCCCAGGCTGTCACTGAACTTGCAGCAATCCTCCTGCCTCACCCTACTAAGTGCTGGAATTACAGGCATGCACAACTATGCCCAGCTCCAACCTAAAATTTTTATTAACCTGTATTTGTGTTCTACTCTCTAGTTGCCAAAACAAGACTCAACTAACTGAGCAAAATAAAACATTTTTAAATTTGACCATTTAAATGAAAAAAATAACAAACAAAAACTATTTACAGAAGTTAGATGTGGTAGCATATGCCTGTGATCCCAATACTCAAGAGGCTGAGGCAGGAGGATCACCATGAGTTACAGGCCAGCCTAGACTACATATGGAGGCCTTGTCTCAAAAAACAAAACAAACAAAATTGACCATTTACTGAAGGAGGAGGACTCCACAGCAACTCTGCTATGAGATCATAGCAGGCCTATGTGCCGAGAGCCGTTATGGACAAAGCAGACTTTTTTTTTTCTGTACTGGGGATTGCACCCAGTGCCATCATACTGTGTGACACCCCCAGCCCTTTTTATCTTGTGATTGTTGAGAAAGGGTCTTGCTAAGCTCATGCTTGTGATCCTCTTGCCTCAGCCTCTGAGAGCGCTGGGATCACAGGCCTGGCCAACGCAGACATTTGAAAGGACAGGCAATTTATAGACACTTAACAGAAGAGTCCTTGAGTGTGGAGCAAGACCTATCGGTCCTACATTAAACCACCTATAATTCGAGATTCTGCTGTAGCATCGTTACATTTGCAGGTATTAAAAACCTCCACTGGTATGCATATTTCCTTATACATCTATTCTTACACATCTACCTTCTGGGGTCTCATAGGATCTTGGTGAAACCTTATTCATACAGTAGTTACCGTTCTATAACCCCACAAACATGCAGCCTAATGTTGAAACCAGACCATTTCACTTCAGTGCCACATTTTCTAAACCAAAACCAAAGGTCCTTGCAGTGACAAAAACGCACACAGAAGCATCAGGAAAGCCAGGGCCGTCGGTACCTATGACGGCCAGATGGCTTCTTTCTTGGCCAGTCCATAACCCACAACTGCTTGAAAGAGGAAGAAATTGCAGAAGGGAAAAACAAGTCAGCATTTCTATGGCCAGAGTTGGGATCCAAGAGTAGCTTTGGAGGCAGCCCTGGAGGAAGGATGACTCCCTGGGCACCACTGTTCCAGACACTAACAACACATGAAAAATGCAGGGAGTTCTCATGATGGACTTCAGGGCAAGCCTGCACCCGATTCTTCTATTTTCTCTGCCATTCAATCTATGCCTCACCCTGTCAGTAGCTGGGAGACTTTTATGGCTAATACAGCTGTAGAATGGACAATATGTTCCACTGTATCAGCTCAATTTAATTTGACACATTAAAAAAGAGTTTCAAACAGACAGAGTTGAAAATAAACTTCCAATAAATAGACAAGTATGATAGCAACTGCTAGGAATCCCAATGCTCTGGGAGGCTGAGGCAGGAGGAGTTCAAATCTGAGCCCAGGCTGGGCAATTTAGTAAGAATTTGTCTCAAAAAAAAAAAAAAAAGTGGCAGGGCCTAGCATGTAGCTCAGCACGAATGAAGGTCCTAGGTTCAATCCCAGTAATGGAAAAAAAAAACCTTTATAATATTAAAAGTTTATATTTTAACAATGCATAGTTCACTTAAGCCCTTCGTGGGAAGGTCTTTTAGCTAATTGCAAAGTCATTGGCTTCCTAATAAAGCCCAGACAGGAGAACACCTGCCAAAGAATCTCATCTCAGGACTCCTGTTTCAAAATATATTAGGTTCACATGAAAAATTACCTTCTACATTTACCTCCATTGAAATGTAAATGTGGTCTTTATTCTCCACACTCCCTGCTTGGTCCCACAATTCCATTTGGAAATTCTGTCTGTGCGTGGATGACACAGCCTTTACCTCTTTTGGCACTGATAAGTGTGCTCTGCGTAGAGCTCTCTGTATGAGTTATTTTCCCTGTAATGAATGCTCTGCGCTCGGGCTTGTCTGTCCCCCTGCCGATCTCAGTGTTCCTTGATTAATGGAGCTGCCACCTCCGTGAGTGGATGTCACACCAACAAAGGCTCAGCCTGGAAATTGTCACCTCTCATCCCAGTTATCCAGGCCCTTCTGTTTGATGGGCTTTGTGCCTCTCCCACGTGGCCCTGGTGTTTCATTTTGGATTTTGTTAATAATAAGGAGAGCTACACTGAAGTAGATTATTGAATTATTAATTCACTAGAAATCATTTCTTTTGTTCAAATGATGTGCTTCATTTCATATGCATGGTTTTTCCCCCTATTTTTCACTGCTGTCAGCTACGCAGCTATTTAACCATTTAAATCAATATTATAGATCAATAGAAGCATTATTTTTTCTGGGTTCTTCCTGAAGATAAAGCCTTGTAATAATAGCACTGTTTGAGGTTTTTAAAAATAGTTCTTAAATGAAAAATTTTTGCTTCAGTCAAAGAATGGCTAAAAATTAAATTTGGCCATATGTGGTGGCACAGGCCTGTAACTTCGAGGGCTGAAGCGCGAGGTTCACAGATGTGAGTTCAGCCTGGGTAACAAGGCAAGACCCTGTCTAAACAATAAAATTAAAAAGGCCAGGGCTGTAGCTCACTGGTAGAATGTGTGCTTGGTAAACTTGAGGCCCTGGGTTCCATCCCCAGCACCACAAAATAGACAAAAAACAAACAATGAAAGGAGAAGGCACTGGAAACACCATCCACAAACATTCCAGAGGCATTTCATTGAGAGATGTAAGTCATAAAACATTCATCTGAATGCAAGATACAAAAGCTCACCAAAGACACCACAAGTGTGGTGCTTACTAATGCACAGAACATTAATGACCTTTAAGCAAGCACTCAACAGGACCAAAGTTTATGATGAATTAAAACATTAGAGAAATGTAAGCCAGGCATGGTAGCACACACCTCTAATCCCAGCACTCGGGAGGCTGAGGCAGGTGGATCACCATGAGTTTGAGGCCATCCTGGGTTACCTAGTGAGTTCAAGGCCAGCTTGAACTACAAAGCGAGACCCTGTCACAAAAAAAAGAAAAGAAAAGAAAAGTGTCTCTAATAACCCTATGGGGATTTTCTGCTAAGTATTCTAAAAAAATGATGAAGTAGAACAACTCTAGATCCTCAGACAGCATTAGCGGGTGCTGTTAGTTGTGCCACATGTCCAATATCACCTCCTGACAAAGTAATAAGAGAAATATTCTTTTGTTTACATATTTGCAATCTCACATCTCTCTCTCTCCATATATATGTGTATGTATAATTTGTTTTTCAGAACTAGAGCTTGAACCCAAGGCCTTCACACGGAGCTATATCTGCAGCCCTTTTTCATGTTTTATTTTGGAACAGGGTCTCACAAAGTCACTAAATTGCCCAGGCTGGGCTCAGACTTGCTATCCTCCTGCCTCAGCCTCCAGCAGTGCTGGGATTACAGGCGTGCTCCAGCTCCTCCAGCACCATGTGGATATTTTTAGATCCTTGCTCATCAGAATTGGGTGGGTGCCCTATGATTCCCTGCTAAGCAAGTCTAAGAAATTCTGTGACTCAACAGCATTATTCTCTGTTTCAGTTTATTGCTTTGAGAGGCATTGCTCATGTCTGCAAGAACTACTTCAGATTGCAACAGATATTTCACATCTAAATCACGCAAAGTTTCTAATCTTTCCTAGCCTTTAAAAATTTCTTCTTGATCAGCATGGGGATGCACACCTGTCATCCCAACTTCCAGGAGGCTGAGGCAAGAGGGACACATTCGAGGTCAGTCTAGGCAACTTTGTGAAAACCCTGTTTCAAAATAAAAGATACAAAATAAAAAGGGCTGGGGACATAGCTCAGTGCTCCTGAGTTCTATCCTCGGTACTGAAAAAATGTTTTCCTTTCTTCCTTATAGTCATTGCGTGACACTCCCAAGAAGATTAGAGACGGAGGGTCTGTCTACCTCCATCCCATTCTATCCATTCAAATCAATTTTGATTCTGAGATTCGACGCACAGTTTTATTCTCTGGTAGAAACTTCCTCATGCTTCTTCCTGGTAATTTTCTCTTGGTGACTCATGACCAATTTGCCAAAAGCCATCACTAGCCAGTCTGTTATCCTCCACTGAACTGAGCACAATCGGATTTTACAGGGCTTTTGTTTGTTTGTTTGTTCTTTGTTGTTGGTTTTGGTTTTTTCCCCCCGGTATTGGGGGAACCTTGAACCAGGGCCTCACACATGCCAGAAGCACTTAACCCCCAAGTTAATTCCCAGCCTGCAGTCAATCTGCCCTTAAAACCCATGAGTTATTTTAGACATATACAAGGAAGTTTTCAGCGTCACCTGATTTATTCCTCTGGGCCTGTCTGGAAACACTTCGAGTCCTCTCCCCTTTCAAGTTTTGAGGGTCAGGGCACTTTGGTTTCAGAAAATTGGAAAACTGAAGGATGAGGGTCCGTTCCCTGAGATTCTTCACATGCCTTGACAATTAGCTCTGTAGTCATTTTCCAAATGAATCGCTTTCATCTGAAAGGATAGTCCATAAACTTCTTACCTTTGGGAGAGGGACAAAAGGCTGCAGCTGGGCCGAGGTCCCTAGGTCACGCCCCAAGGTGCCCCGGATGCTCCAGCATGGTCTCCCTAGGCGTCTACATGACGAAGGCAAGGACCCTGAGCACCTCTAAGTGGCTAACAGGAGGAGACACTCGGGACACCCATCCAGCGCCTGAATTTGTTTACACCCTCACGCGCTGGAGTCAGGTTCAGGGCTCCTGTGTCCCGGGACACACTTCAGGAAGGGAGGCGTGGCCCCCTCCTTTCACTTTCTAAGCACGGAAAGTGTCCTTGACCTTCATCTATGGTGCATTCAGTACATTCCCTGGGAAGGAGAGGGCTGGGTGATGTGTTTATTACAGTACTTACTTTAAGGTAATGAACAGAAAAATCTGTCGCTTGTCCAGAATACCTCAAGTGCGCATCCAGGACCAAATGAATGAAATGTTACAAGCCACACATGGCCTGTGGACCGGGGCGGGCTCTCCCTCCTCCTCCGCCAATCATAACCGGCTTTGGAGAAGGGCTGGGACATGCGCCCAATCAAAAGCCTGGTCCCGCCTCCCCGGCCCAGCGTGTGGCAGGGTAGCCCCAGGCCTCAGACCCTAGATTTGCCAGGTGGCTGCCGCCCTAATTCGGCAAAACAGGAGAGCTCAATTTTGGATAAAGAACAAATACTCTTTTTCCTTTCTCTTTACTGAACGAACCCAGGGCATTGTTAGGCAAGCACTATACCGCTCAGCTAGATCCCCAGACAACAGCTTTATTTTTTTTAGCTTAGGTAAATCCCAATACTGCGTGAGGTATACTTTCCAAAAAAATCTATTGGTTGTTTGAAACAACTACGAGACAGTGACCACCACCTTGCAACATAAGGCTGAGATGACAAAATAAGCTCTTGGGTATTTAGGTCAGTGTTTCCGCCTGGCTCTCAGAAACAAGGAACCAAGTTCGATCCCTGGTACAAAAAAACAAAAACAAAAACAAAAAAGCCCTTGGGGGCAGTGAAGCATTTTTGCATTGTGGAGTGTTTCAAAAGACAGTCATGAGCGATAAAACCCCAAAAGAAGCATGTTTCCATAAAATCCGGAATTGTTATCTAGGAAACAAAACAAACCCTAAACAAGCCGGCTAGCTTCCCTTGTCATTTGTCTACTTAAAATCACTAGTTTCAGTGATAGGGAAAACTTTTATAAATAGCAAAAACCTATAAAGTGTTACAATGTAAAATGGCTCCTGCTGTCTCTAACAGCAGTTTGTTTTGTTTAGCTCAAAACTAACAGCTACTGAAGGCACTAATTGCTGAATGAGGCATTTGGTCTGACCCTGAGATAACACTCAAGGTCTTGAGCTCTGATGAGCCTGCAGTCACCTGATTATAAAAGTGTCTAAATGAAAGAACCCATTGCTAACGTTTGCTCCCCTGACCCTGAACACCCCCTTCCTATGGGCTAGAATAGATAACTAGGTGAATCTTAAAGGTAAACTCCCCAACTGCAAAGAACTGTTACGTCTGGATTGAAAAGTTTAACTATTCTGTGACCGTGATTTGAACTGTGATAATGAAATGTAACCATCCAAATGAAGTCAAGGCTGTAAAACCCTATAAAAGGAGGAGTTGTAACCCCCTGTGTAGTCTATTCAGGTGCAGTTTATATGGGATCGACCCTTATTGGTAAGTAAATTTATTATTTTACTTCCATTCTGCTGCCTCTCTGTGTGTCACTTACCGATTCCTTCTGTAACAGCAGAGGTCACACCCCTGGGCGACACATGGTCAGCACCCCACTGGCTGTTCTGTAGGTAAAGTTTCTTGACCGTGAGGTAGGGTTACTTCCCAGGAACTTTAAGGCTGTTTTTCTTGAGAACAGAGACTCTTCCTTGGGCATGTAGATGTCTGATGGGTGACTAAAATGGGACAAAGACTCACATCTCTGTCTTCATACTCTGTGCCCTTTGTAGTCTTAACCCTCAAGTCTGTCTCTGCCCGGCATGTGACACGCTGATCACTAAGGAGCGATCCAAGAGCTTGGCGGATCACCCATTGGAGCTGGCGCTGTTTCCTCCACCCCACCTTTGTTTCCTCAGCAGCTCAAGCTCGGAAAGTCCTTCAGCCCTGTTGGAAGGCCAGGGTGCGTAACAGATGGGAACCCCTGCTGCAAGCGTAACTCAGCAGTTCCTGAGCGGAGCTAACCTCCCGTGAGCTCACCACTACAGGGCCGGGGTGGGGGAGCGCAGGATGATGGCCCCGGATACAGGGAAATTCAACAGCTCTGGAAAGGGCTGACCATGCCACCTGTTGGTCCAAGTGCATCTCAAAAAGAAACATCTTTCGAAACCGTGGCCCTGAGGAATGGTGATTACTGGACTTTAGTCCACCCCAGAAAGTCAATAAACACCTCATGCTGTCATTGTTCTTTGAGCAGTGGCTTGCTTACTCTGTAGAGGGATTGCTGGCTCCTTTCGGCCAAAGCCCCAGTTCAGCTGAAGCCCCTCCTGTTCCCCTAACAAAGCTCTGCCTGTTCAGGTTGGCCCAGTCTCATTTCTGTGATCTCTGAGTAAAAGCTCCCACCATCCCCTATCAACTGGACAGTGTATTTTTATTTGCTAAAAATCAAGATCTAGGCCATGCAGTCTGTGACTTTTAGCATAGCACAGACACTTGGTTTCTATTAGAACCTCTTTAAAAACGGGTCTTGGTTTCCACACGCAAACATGAGGAAGAGACACCCCCCCCAGAGAAGGGAACAGGGAGGGGGCTGTTTTGACAGAGACTGAATCAAATACCTCCTCTGCCTGCCGGAGAGAGCACTTTGTCAGGACTCTGTGGTACTCTTCTGTGGTGAGCGACTTTGAAGGAGCAGCACCTAATACAGTGCTTACACAGAGAAACGATTTTTTTAAAGTATTAACTGAACAAACATTTGAAAGTGGTCCAACTAAAGTTAGCCT
This sequence comes from Fukomys damarensis, assembly GCF_012274545.1. NCBI lineage: Eukaryota > Metazoa > Chordata > Mammalia > Rodentia > Bathyergidae > Fukomys > Fukomys damarensis. The sequence goes on from NW_022900944.1 coordinate 23,216,156, forward strand.
GCGGGTTAGCAGCAGAGGTAGATGGCAGCCTGCACGGGACTTGTCTCTTGGCTGTTTCTGTCTTTAGCCACAGTATTGATTCCCAGAGAATAAATCCCTTTGCCTGTCTTGAGTTTGAATTTCCTCATCTGTAATTTGGGTCTGATTATTTCCTTCCTGACCACTTCCAGGAAGCTGCTGAGGTGTTCCAGACTGAATGCGGATGCTCTCCCAGCAGCCCCAAATCACAGCCGCCTTGGTTCTCAGCAAAGTGCAGGGAAGTGTAGGCTCAGTGGCTCATGAAGGAAGAGGTTCTGTCCCAGAGGCCTTGGGATTGAGTCCCTCTCAGCACCACAGGGATGGGGAGAAGCCTGTGGGAAATGAGCTCTGATGCCCAAGTTCACCTCAACACTGTCTCCTGCAGGCTGACTGTCCACAGCTGTTGCCTGACTTTGATCTCTGTCAAAGCAGTCCCCTCTTCCCTATTGGGTTTCATCTGATGTTTGCATTTAGAATCTAAGGCCCATTTCTTTAAGAGGTTCTAACAGAAACTAAGTGCTTGTGCTAGACTAAAAGTCACACCCAGAGTGGGTGGCCTAGATCCTGGTTTTTTGTGTTTGTATGTGTGTGGGGTGGTACTGAGAATGAACCCAAAGCCTTTTCACTCTAGTCCTTCTCTTTGTTTGTTTTTTGAGATTCAGTCTTGCTAAGTTCTTAAATTGCCCAGTTGGGGCTCAAATTTGCTACTCTCCTGCCTCAGCCTCCCAGGGCCCTGAGATTACAGGTGTGCACCACCATGTCCGGCTCCATTTTCATCTCATGGATGAGGTCACTGTGACTCAGAGAGGCCTGTAAGCATCCATGACATATGGTCAAACTGGGATTGGAAGCCAGTCTGACTCCAGTGCCCAGGTTCCTTACCCCTCTGTCAAGGAACACATTTAATGTGGCTGGAGTGATACCTGGCCTACAGAGGCTGGGGATTTGAGATCGGAGGGCCTTAGGATCCTAGGGGCCATGGAGGTGTGACCAAAACAAGGATTTCAGCCCCGACACAAGAATACAGGATGGAGTCACACCCCGAGGGTGTGAATGGGCACTCAGCCAGGAGTCTGAGTGGGGAATTCACATAGTATCTCTCACAAAGGTGGCCTCATGCATGGGCATTTTAAAAAATGAATCCATAAGCCAGGAACATTTGTCTAAATACTTTAATTAAAATGCACTGTAATATGAAAGCCCAAGTGTACATAAAGAATTTGTGTTTACTATGAAAACATTAAAATATTCCCAGTAGCTGAACATTTTGATAATGAATTTTTAAATAGCTTTTTGGTTTTAATGTTATTTAAAATATTTATGTAGTTAAAAAATAACTTGCTATTCATTTTCTATGAAAATGTAGTACACACTGAGACATTTTAAGTGAGGAGAGATTCAACCCACATAAATACAGGTCGTGTTTTGCTACAGAGTTACAGTATTTCTCAGCTGTGCCATTCCTCAGCAACCCATTTCACTTGGAGAATGACGGCCATCTCCAATTCAATTTACCTACTATCTCAGCTTTGCAAAAGTGCTGAATTTCATGAGACAGCTCAGTGAAATTGAGACAGGGCTAATCTCATGTCAAAATCAATTTTCCAGGACAATTCTTGGAGACCACAAGAATCTCTCGCTTTATATAACAAGCAGGATACAAAGTCTGATTTCTAAAAGAATAAATTCATTCATATTAAAAAAGATTCCTTATAAAATGGGATCTCACAGTGAAAGTGCACGGAAACATTTTGCCATCTACAGAGGGCAATATGTTTACTTTACAGGAGTATCAGAAATACTAGCTACAGGTGGGAGCGCTCTCTATGCCTGGGTCTTAGAAAATGTGGTACAAATATGAGAATGCTAAATGGGATAGCCAGGGGGGGAAATCTGCCTAAACTCCCAGACTTCCCAATTTAAAAACAGTTTTAATAAAAAGAAATAGGGAGACAGATCTTTTGAATGGGAAGGAGACCAAGAGACAGAGGGGAAGAGGAGGTAAAAATAATTAAGATGTGTTACATACATGTACCAACTTTCCATGATGAATGTAATCATTATGTATTGCAAGCATGTACTAATAAAAATAAAAATTAAAAAGTGTACCAGTGAAATTCTATCTGTACAAGGTGTTTTTTTAGTGCTGGGGCTGAAAACTACCTAGGGACTTGCACAAGCTAGACAAGTGCTATACTACTGAGCTTTTACCTTCTGTACAAGATTTTTTTGATTGCAGCATTGCTTTTGTTTAGGTTGGGTTTTTGTTTGCTTTTTTTTTGGTTTTTTGAGACAGGGTCTCACTATGTAGTTGAGACTGACCTGGAACTCACTATGTAGCTCAGGCTGGTCTCAAACTCACAGTGATCCTCCTGCCTCAGTCTCCCGAGTGCTGGGATATCAGACATGTGCCACTACATCCAGCTTGCAGCATCATTTTTAATAGCACAAGATTGGGAACAGCCAAATGCCCATCAGTGGGAGAGTGGTTTAAATGTCATGATAGAATAGGCTGGATTACAATTAGGAACACAGAAACATACTCTTTAAGTACTAGCAGGGAATACAGTAACTCCCAAAATAAACTAAGTGGAAAATAACGGTGGCTCTAGTATATGTTACAACTTCTGTTACAAAACAAAGGCCAGGCACAGTGGTATGTACCTGGAGTCCCACCTACTAGGGAGGCTGTGAGGCAGGAAGATCAGTTGAACCCAGGAGTTCACCCAGCCTTGGGCAACACAGTGAGAACCAGTCTCAAAAAATAAATAAATAAGGAAGGAAGAAGGATTATATGTATTCCTTGTATACACATAAAATCTCTCTGAAAGGATACAGAAGAATCTTCTGGCCCTGCTTGCTGCCAGGGAGGAGTCCAGGGAGTTTGGACAAGAAGGATGGGGAGGGTAGAGAGTTCTTAATGAGTATCCTCCTGAACCCATATAAATATGTTATTACTTGTTATACTAAATTAACAAAAACTTTAGAGTAAAATAATAATGTGGATCATCATGACATTTAAGTTCCTAGACCAAATGATCTGGCATCAACTGGACAAATCTTTTCATCACTCTGGGATTTGGAATCGCTTAGCTCAACATGGGAACTCCCAAATTGTTTAATTTTTTTCACCCTGGAAATGAATGTTCTCTTAAACTGATGGGCTAATACACAGAGCTGCAAGCCCTTGGATGTCACTTGAGCAGCTCTCCACACTCCAGGCCCTCCTGGAGCTCCGGGCCCTTTGGGTTCCTTCCTGCCGATAGGAACAAATGTCTCAATGCTGGTTTTCATCTTTGATCATTCCCTCCCCTAAGAGCCATTCGGTATGCAAATAAAACCCTCTCAATATATTTTCATGGCCTGAATGTGGCTTTCTCCCCCACTTTTTTAATCATAAAAATGCGGTCTGGAGAGACTTTAGAGAGTTTAAATGGTGTCACATCTGTGAGATTTCATTTTCCAGGATTGATCAAAGCTGTTGCCACCACCTCACTAGCAAAGCTGTCAAAAGCAAGTGACAGCCTGATCCCTGCTGGCAATACAGGGGGCTTTCCAAGGTGACAAGCCAGAGACACTTCTACAGGGCTGTCCTGTTGCCTCCAACAGCTGCAGCCCCTTGCTAGTACACGCATTTCTATTCTAACTGTTCTGAGAGGATGGTGTGGGGCTGAGCGGACAGGAGTGAGGGAAAGCTAAGCGCCAGCTACCCTAGGAGCCTCGAGTCCCTCACAGTGCGACTGCCAGCCAAGGATGACGATGTCCCATGCTCAGGTGGAACTGCCACTGGCAGAACAGCTGTCTTCAGCAGAACTATTTGCTTTCTGTTCTTGCAACAGGGAGCCGACTCCTGCGGGCCCCTCCTGGACCCAAGCCCACAGCTCCTGCAACAGAGCCCCCAGTCTGTCTCCCTGACTATGAATTTTAAAAGTAGAAAGTGATTTTTTGTTTTTAAAAATAGCAACCTTCCCGGGGAGCTGGGGTCCTCCAGGGAGACTGGGAGCTCCGGGACCCTGACTTTGGAAGGAAGGTGTGGATTCCAACACGAAGCCCGCCAGGAGGCGCTCTGGGCAGAGGCAGGCTGGGTGGGAACCGCCGGTGCCCGGGGCCCTTACTGCGGGGCTGCCTCCTTCTCCTCCGGCCTCACCAGTGACAGCGTCTGCTCGCCGGGCTCTGGGGCGGGGCTCGGGCTCGGGCTC
>NW_022900944.1:23220605-23249626 GCF_012274545.1 Fukomys damarensis
GGAGGGGCTCCTGGGACTCCTGGGGCGCGGGCTGGTCCGGGGCGGACCCCGCTGCAGCTTCCTGTGCGCTCTTGGCCTGAAATCCAGGAAGGTTGACTGGTGAAACATAGAACGTCCAGGGGTCTTGTACACCTACCTGTTTCCGTGTTTTTAATTTTTTTTCTATATTGTGGATTGAATCCAAGGTCTTCGCACTGAGCTATAACCTCAGGCTTTTTAAAATTTTTTGAATTTTTGAGACAGACTCTAAGTCACCAAATTGCACAGGCTAGGCTGGAACTTGGAATCCTCCTGCCTCAGCCTTCCAGAGCTCTGGAATTACAGCCGGGCCTGGTTTGTGTCCATCTTCTTGCACTCCCAAAGAGGAAGCCAACAGCGTGCCAGGGGTAAAAATCTGCTGGATTGGGGCAGCAGCATCAGGGTTATTTTGGAGAAGCAGAATAAATGGTGGGAAGTTTAAGGACGAAAAGGCCCAGCTGGGCTTTGTGGGAAGTCTTGGGGGTGTTTGCTGGTTCAGGTGAGTGGTAAGGCCAGTTGTCTGTTCAGGGGCAGAGTCCCTGCCCTGAGCTCTCTAGGGAGGTGACCACAAAGGAGAGCCCAGGGAGGCTTCCAAGGCTGACGCCCACTCATGTAATCAGGGATGGGCGGTCCTGAAGTGAGTGAGAAAAACTCTAAGCACCTAGGGTGAAGGGTGACACAGGCAGGGTCCCAACGGTTGAGGTCCTCTGGGGAGAAGTGGGCTTAGATGCCACTGGTGTCCGGCTGAGCCCAGGAGGCAGCTGCAGCCTGTAGCTTGTGCCTCACAGAGGTCAGGTCTGTGGCAGCAGGAAACTTGGCAAGGAAACCAAACCTTCATGGACCCTTGCGGTCCCACCTGCCCTGTCCGACCCCGTCTCTGCTCAGAAGGTGCTGGAGGAGGAGCAGCACCCAGAGGACCAGGCAGAGTGGCCTTGGCTGTGAATGTAAAGGGAGGGCAGGCAGCGCGTGAGGAGAAATCCCTGCAGTTTGTGTAAACTGCAGGCTGCTGCGGGGAGGAGATCCCTAGAACTCGGGACAACTCTGGGGATTCGCTGCTCCCTCTATCTCCGGCTTCTGTGTGTCTTCACACACCTGTTCCATTCTGTCCTGCATGCCCCAGACTCTGATAAGTGTCTTCCAGGGCAGGATGTTTGCATAGGTCTGGGAGCATCCTGCTATAAACAGAACCAAACTATGATGGGAAAGCTAGAAAAGTGCTTTGCCATGTTGAAAATGCCTGCTTGTTCTAAGTGGCCAGGGAAATGGCTTTTATTGGAATACTCAGGCAAATTTAATTCACATCTCTGTGATTAGCAACACTTAACAAACCCATCTCAGCTACAGCCTTTCATTGTTCTGAGAGTACACTTTTGGTGGGAGGAGGTATTACAGACAAGGTCTCACTGTGTGGTTCAGACTGGCCTTGAACTCACAATGTAGGCCAGACCCACCTCAAACTCTCAGCCGTCCTGCCTGGGCCTCCCGAGTGTCGGGATCTATAGGCAAGTTACCACACCAGGTGTGCAATCACTCTTGGAGCTCAGTCCATTATCCACACAGAGGCCAGCACTGCAGACCCCAAACTCCTGGCTCAAGCTTGACCTTGACAGTCGGCAAGCCAAGCAATCGTGGCTTCCTCGGTCTGGGGCCAGTGGTGGGCAGACCTGGAAACCATCTGGAAATCTCAAGAGGTTTGGGTATCACCAGACTCTTGCTGTCCAGTGACTCTGGATGGGTCTCCTGGACTCCACTGACACCAGCTTGTACGGAGGCTGGGTTCACTGGCCTCCTTTGAATTCTGTCACCTAGATTGATACCTGTTCCTCCAAACAGCCCTGTCCCTGAACACTTGCCTGTCCCCAACGCCCTCCTCGCCTCGCCTCCCTAAAGGACAGTCATGAACAGATATAATTAGTGCAATTATTCTAATTGGCATTCTTGGCTTTAGTCACAGAATAAAGTCCCAGAACTAATTTTGATAATATTCCCGTTAGAGTTGCGGGGGTGGGGGTAGTTGGCTCTGTGCCTGGCTGTGGGATTTTTCCCTTCAAATCTTTTAAATTGTCACAGACACAGTATTAAATAGAACGGCGCTGCTGTGGGAGGAGGACACTCCCTGCCCGCACCCTCTCCTCTGAGCTCTGCAACAGCATGGGGACTCTGGTCAGGGATCCGCCCCTCCCCACTCAGTCCGGGGATGGGCACATGACCCATGTGACCAGGCCTCCCAAAGCCAGGACGTCGCTTGGCCACACTGAATGGCTCAGGAATTGGCAGGAATCTCTGGGAACAGATGCTTTCTGTTGGACTTGCTACCCCAGGAGGATGTAATCGAGGAGGCCTGCCTGAAAGTGGTGCCATCATCAAAGAAGCAGAGATGCAAGATGACAGACTGGGAAACAACTAGCCCTAGTAGCCACATTTGGGCTTTTGTTGGTACACTGTCTCTGTGCTGGTGAGGATGGAGTCCAGGCAAGGCTGGCCTGTGCTAGGCAAGTGATCTGCCCTGAACTGCACCCCAGCCTGCTGGACTTCTGGATCCTGAACTTGTCAACCATTTGACCCCCACTTCCTTGTTTTCTCAAGCTAATTTGAGCTTGTGCTCTGTCACTTGCAATTATGTAAGTCCTGCCTGATACAAAGCAGGGGGGAAACGTCCCTAACACTGCAGCTCGCTCTCAGAGGTCCCTCAGCCTCCCTACCCTGAAAGGGACAGGATGGCAGGGTCCCCACCGTATTACCTGCTCCAGCAACTGCTGCTGCCTGGCAGCCGCCTCCAGCGCAGCCAGTTCCTTGAGTCGGGCCCGGAGGTGGGCAAGCTTGCCGCCTTTGCCCCTCTTGCCCATCTTCCCTGCTGCAGCCAGGGCCGCATTGAAGAGCTTGGGGGTGCCCGCCCGTGGCGGCAGGATGAGCACGCTCTTCTCCTCCTTGGGCTTGTTGTTGTTCCTCAGCATGCGCCTGGAAGACAGCAGCCCTGGTATCAGGAGTGCCCTCTGCGGGGAGAGCTGCATCCACAGACCCCGCTACGCAGAGCTGGGTGGTGAGGGTGGCTGTGGCTGATAGGTCTACGCAGACAAACTATAACGAGGTGGGTCTCCTCACTGCACCTACCAGATGAGTACACTGAGGCTCAGAGAGGCTGAGTACCTCTTCTGAGGCCACACAGGACAAACTGAAGGGCGCTGCCTTGGCTGAGTATTTCCCGCAGGCTTCATGCACTGAGAGCGTGGTCCCCAGTGTGCTGGGGCTGGGAAGTGGTGGGGTCACTGAGGGTGCAGCCTGCAGAAGACACTGGTGTGGTTCTCTAGCTTCCTGTCTTGCCAGGTGATCTCCCTGTCCAGTGTACTCCCACTACCATGTGCTGTGGGGCCCTGAAGCCAGCGCCAGTACCATGCACCTCCCCTCCACAACCGTGAGCCGAACAAACCTCTTTTCTTTATAAAGGACCCAGCCTTGGGTATTTCTTTTCTGTCTCCTCTGTCTTTCCTCCCTCCCTGCTTGGAATCAGACCTAGGCTCTGGCACACACTAGCCAAGCCTCTAGTGCTGAGTATACCTCCAGCCCCAGGTACTTAAATATATGGAATCAGAAATGGGAAGCCTGAGTGCAAACACATCCAAAGTCCCACTCCATCGTCCTTTCCCCAGGGTCACCAATGTCAGCACTGAGTGTCTGAGTCCTTCATAGACACCCCGGGCCCCCCAGTACCCTGCCTGAGGCTCTGGCCTCAGTGTGGGCCCCTCCCCTACAGAGTGAATGCGACACTCTGGATAGGCACTTACGCTTAATTAAGAGGATATACGAAGGGTGGGAGCCAGCCCCAAGTGTGTAGCCACAGAGGACCATGGCCACTGCCTGCTGGCCTTGATGAAGCAGCCAGCCATGCTGCGGGAGTCCAGGGAGCAAGAGCCAGGGCACTGGGCAGCGAGGGCTGAGGTGCCCATCCCACGGCCCCAGATTCCGCCAGCACCATGTGGTCCTGGGAACTGGTCCTTTCCCCATGAAGACTTCAGATGAGTCCCTTCTCGATGACAGCTCAGTGATAGCCAAGGGTCTGGACCCTGCGGAGGGTTCAGCTACACTTCTGTGCCACAGAAACTGAGATAACAGATGTGCGTGGTTTCAAGGTACTAAATTTGTAGTGACATTGTTATGTGGCCGTGGATAACTAAAACCCATCTCCGTTCTCAGCAAAGCCTCAGCACAATCCTTACAAGTAGTCTTACTATTCATGCTCATCTCTGAAATGAGGGCACAGAAGTCCGGAGGGGGTGAGTAACTTTCCGAAGGCCACACAGGTAGGAAATGGCACAGCTGGAATTCAAACTCACACTTCTGACCCTAGCACCACAGATCTTGATGTTACAAGGCAACATGATAGCCACTGCCTTCTTAGATGCAGACAATAATTCTGTGACATAGAAAGGACTGGGATCACTGTGGCCCTGACAGCTGGGAAACTGAGACACAAGCACAAGGGAGCAACATGCCCAAGGTTGTCAGAAAGCAGGAGAGGCAGAATCACAACCCAAATCCACTGCGATGTACCGCTCTGTGTTTCTAAATCAGGACACAATTTTCCATCAAGACAGCCCCCACTTTTCACAGGGAATTTTTTGTTGTTGTTGTACTATGAATATGTGATGAGCAGTTTGGCTCCAGGACAAATGAATTTTGTCTGCAAATCTAATGGCCTAGACTGCTAATTGGCAAATTCATTCATCAGGGTTCCCGGGGAACTTGTTTGTTTAAACGTGAGCCCATTACCAGCTGCTTATCTAATCAGAGGCAATGGGCTTAACTTTCACAGATTGATATTAATTATGGGAGATTTGCATTTTCTTGCAGAGTTCCCCAGGAGAACACAAACATGGTAATTCATCAGAGGCCCCTTAGACACCGGCCTGCTCTGTCACCTGTGTGGTTGGAGTCCATAATTCATGATGTGACAGTTGCAGGAAGGCTCCACGTGGGGCGTGGGGCTGAAATGAGACAAAAGCATTGTCCATGGGGCCTCGGCTGTTGCTAATGGCTGTCACTGTTCTGAAACACTGAGCTGGCTTCTGGGACGTTTCCTAAGGAATATTAAAGAGACTCCTCTCCATTTTTATTTTATTTTTAATTTGTTTGTTTGGACACAAGATGTCACCGCGTAGTCCAGGCTGGCCCTAATCTCACGGTGATCCTCCTGCCTCAGTCTCCCAAGTGCTGGGATTACAGGTGTGCTATAACACCACACCTGGCTTTCCCTTTCAGTTTTAGATGATAAACACTTCTCTATTAGGATCCTGCATTGCTCCAGAGAAAGGACCAGGCGAAAAACCTTTTCATCTCCTCTCTTGGAGTGGTGAAGCCAGAAAATGAAGCACTGTGCTTTTGGGGGATTCAGCTCCCTATTTTTAAAGGGAGGATCTTGGACAGAATCTCATGAGGGGAGATGGCCTCCACAATTCAGATGTCCCCAGTCCCTGTCTTTCTTCTGATGCACAGAACTCACCCTCGAACCCCACCCTCAGTGTTAGGGGTTTGTGCACTGCCTTGGGGGCTTTGCAGGCTCCCAGCTAATCCAGATAGGGGGCAGAAATAGGACAGGGATCTGGTGGCAGTTTTCAGACATAAGCAGCTGAATCTGGTAATTTGCTGTAACTGTCTCCGGTAAGATCCTTGCAAACATGGAGTTAGCAAAGCCAGGACCACCACTCCTAGGGACACACCGGTGAGGTTCCTATAGGCCTGCACAGCAGTCTTGCCCAACTCACCAGGGCCTAATCTGGCCCTGTGCATGCTTCCGGCCCAAGACTTCTCCTTTCATGTACATAGTTAAGTCATTAACATTGAGATTTCTTTTTTTTTCTCCTTCTCTGTGTCTCTCTGTCTCTCTCTCTGACATATATATACATGCATGCATACATGCATATGGCTATAATTCACATTCATGCACACAGGTGTGTACATGGGTGTTGCTTAGTGCTGCCCATGGGGGAGATCCAGGAGCACACCCAGCAATCCTAGGTGAGCATTCCCAGGACTCAGATCTTTTTTTCAAAGGACAATTTGTAGCTGCAGGTAGCTCAGGGATAGAGCACATCCTTAGCCTGTGGTTCAATCTCCAGTACCCCCCACACCCATGGAAGGAATCATGCTCCTTGGAGAAAATGGCCCTTTCCTGGGACTTGGCAGGGAAAGCACGAAATGCACGTTTTGCTCCTTGTGGAAGAACAAAAGCGCTGGAAGTTGATGACACTCAGAAAAGGGCAACAAGAGTCAGTATGAAGAGGTGCCCAGTGGCCAACCTGGGAAAATCAGAGGATCAAAATAGTGACTTTAGCCAGATGTGTTGGCACAGGCCTGTAACCCCAGCACTATGGGAGGCTGAGGCAGGAGGATGATAAATTCAAACCAAGCCTGAGCAACTAAGTGACTTAGGGAGCCCTTGTCTAAAATAAAAAGTAAAATTAAATGGGGCTGGGGACGTAGCTCAGTGTGAAGGCCCTCGTAGTAAAAAACAGAGAGAAGAGATATAGAGAGAGAGAGAGAGAGAGAGAGAGAGAGAGAGAGAGAAGAGAAACAGGATATTCGTGAAATAAATTCATGCTCATGTGAAGGATAAATGAACAAACCCTTCCTTAGAGGAGAATGCTAACCAGTAGACACAGAAGCAGAATTAGCATTTTGCAAACCTTATAGCAATCAGTGATTTAGTTTAGGAAACCATGAGCTGGTGCTAAAAGCAATGGGTAGAAGTTCAGCAGCAGATAGAACATGTATATAGTTCTGAAGTTACTCCCTTTGGAATTCATAATTAATTTACTTAATCATTTGTGTTGTTGTTTTGAGACAGGGTCTCAGTCCAGGCTGGCCTTGAACTTGCAGTGATCCTCCTGCCTCAGCCTGCCAAGTGCTGGGATTGCAGGTGTGCACGACCATGCCCATCTTATTTACTTAAGCATTACAAAGAGAAAAAATAGCAACTTATAGTGCAAAAGCCTTCACTATGAGATAGGAACTAAAAATCCTCAGCCCCGCATGCCCCTTGATCTGCTCACTGAGCAGGACGCGACAACACTTCCGATGGTTCCTGCTGAACACGAAGAGCCTGAGGTGATCACAAAAAAAGCAGCCGGCAAACCCGGACTGAAGGACAGTGTACCAAATGACTGGCCTGTATGCCTCAAAGACATGAAAGATAGAGACCATGGCTGCAGGGCACCCTGATGTAGTGCGCGACCCTAGACTTGACCCAGGGAAGAGAAAGGGAAAAACACAGGAGTAAGAGACACTGCTCGGACAACTGGCAAATGTGAGTCTGGCACATGGTGAGACCAGCTGAACGTCCTGATTCTGGGAAAGGTACTGTGGTTATATGAGAGGAAGCCCTTGTCCCTAGCATTGTTTTAAAATGAAAAAATAAATTACATACCTGGCCTTCTTCCGGAGTAACTTCTGAGACTCGGGATAATGCACCAAAATTTCGTTCAAGTCCTTCTTATCCAGAATGAAGAGGTTGGTGAAGCCGTGTGCCACCACATTGGCAGTGCGCCGATTCCCACCCCCAATGGCCAGCAGGCTGGGGGAGAAGGGAGGCTGTGAGACCCTACTTTGGAGCTCATTCATGCTGCTACCCAGTCTGCTCCCCTGGAGCCCGGTGGTGGCCCTGAGGCAGCGAGCGCCCAGACCTCCCTCCAGGGCAGCCAGTGCTGTAGCCCAGGGCCCAGACCCACCAGGCGGCCTCCCCCTCCCAGCCTGTGCCCCGGCCTCCTGCTACCCCAGCCCCTCTCACCTTATCTCTCCAAACACGGACCCGGCTTTCAGTGTCACCAGCACCGCCTTGCCATCAGGGCCCCCCAGGACCTGCACCTGGCCTGCCTGGATGATGTACATCTCGCGGCCAATCTCCCCCTGAAACAGAGGAGGCCTGAGCCCCTCCACCACCCCCAAGTGCCCTCAAAGCCAAGGACTGGGCCCAGACACCAGCAGCCCAGCAAGGAGGCACTAAGGCTGGGTCCCACCCTGCAGCTGAGATGGTCGCTTTCCTATCAGGGCTCAGTCTCCTTGCCTGGGGATGGGGAGAAGAGCAGCCCTTGTGCTGCGGTGTCATGCCACGGCAAGTGCCAGGCTGCCTGGGAGGTGCAGGGGCAATAGGTTCTGTGGATTCCCAACCACACCAGGGGTGGTGAACATCCATGTGCAGCCTCAGCCAGGAGCAGCCAGCACCTGCCAGCCGAGGCAGGGAGGCCCATGATGGTGAGGTCCCGCAGGTCAAAGCACTTCTCTGAGCCCTGTCCATGGTGGATCTGCTGCTTCAGTCTCCACAACCCGCAGGTTCTTTGCACTGAGCCACATTTCCAGGCTTTTTTTAAAGTTTTATTTTGAGAAAGGGTCTTGCTAAGTCATCAAGTTGCCCTGGCTGGTCTGGAACTTGCAATCCTCCTGCCTCAGCCTGCTGGATTGTACTTTTCTAAGGTCATAAAGTGAGGGTAAGGCAGAGTCAGGATTCTCATTGAGTCTGGTATGGCATTCATGGCTGTTACAGGTTGAATCGTGCCCCATTCCCAATCTACATTTTGAAACACCGATCCCCAGGACCTTAGAATGTGACCTGATTTGGTAACAGAGTTGTGGCAGATGTAATTAAGATAAGGCCACACTAGAACAAGGTGGGAGCCTAATCCAATCAATCCAATGGGTGTCCTCACAAAAAGAGAATTGGACACAGAGATAGGCATGGTAGGAGACATGGAAGAGACACAGAGAAGTTGGCCTAGGGCAGGCCAACAGGCGTGTAGTCTGGCGGCCCCACCAAATGCCCACAATGGCCGAGTCCCAAGGCAAATGAATGAACAGGAAGGAAGGGAGGGAGGGAGGATGGAGGAGCGTGTAGTCAGACTAGTACCAGCCTGCCACACACCTTCCAGTCTTCAGGCCCTTCCAGCCCCATCTGGCCTGCCACCTGTCAGGCACACCTGGCACGTTTAAATGCGTCCCCAGGACAGCAACCCAGTGACACAGCACCCCTCACACACGCACAACCAGTCCCCAGCCAGGAAGTGCCGTGGCTGCCTGCTTCCAGGTGCAGCCTGAAGCCTCACTCGCCAGCACCTCTGGTATCTCAGGGAAGTGTCAAGCAGAACCGGACAGCAGAGGGCGCTGCTCACACAGCCACAAGCGCTCACTTCAATTCACAGCCTCAACCTAGCCAATGTGCCAAGGCCGGAGCGGCCTCCTCTCACTGAGAGCAAACTGCATCACCACGCAGGTGATAGTGACAGCAGTCGTGCCAGCTCTGTGCCAAACTGTAGGCCTATCTATCTTATTCGGTCCTTCCAGACACTGAATAAGGCTACCCATATGAGGTAGACACTACCCATACGCACACTTCATCCAGGAGAAGAACAGGACTCAGAAAGAGCGAGCCACTTGCTCAGAGCTACACAGCTAGGAAGTGGTTCCCAGGTCCAGACAGATCACTCTGTTGTTCCCAAACCCAAGCCTCTAAGGCTGAAGCTTTAAGTTCTCAGCCATCTACGGCATCCTTTTCTCCCTCTTCCCCCAGTGCTCTGCTTGCAGAAACTTCAGTGCTACATACCCTATGGCCAGAGTCAGGGGCCCCCTTGGGCTGGGACTCCCAACTCTTACAGGGCCCACCTGGCCATCATCTTCCCCTGTACACACACCCAGCCTTACTGCCAGCTCCATATGAGAAGACTGAGCCCTGGGTTCCTGACCCCATTGACCTTGGTGTCACCCCGAATCTTGAAAGAAGGAAGCACAAAGGGCTGGATCTACCAGGGTACCGGTTTGCCAGGCACATGTGTTCTCCCCCGCCCCGTTTCCGAATGGGAAGAGGGAGACCCTGAGAGGATCCTCCATCCCTTCCCTGTGAACGGGCTCCTGTCCCGTCCCCGCCCCATCCCACGTGGGGAGAGCTGCAGGACTCTGTTTCACAGCCCGGTCCCCAGTCAGATGGACTCTCTGGCCAGTCCCTGCCTGGCACTGCAGCCCAGGGCGTCTCGGGCGCTCCCAGCCCCGCTCCGTGGGAGGAAGGCTGTGGCCTAACCAGCTCCCCTGGGCTCCGGCGCTCACCTTCTTGCACACGTAGTCATTGGGCAGGTAGACCACGGAGCGCAAGCGCTTCAGCATGTCGAAGATCATCTGCCGGTCACAGCCCTGCCCAGGGAGGAGAAGGGAAGGAGCCCCGTTAGAGGGCTATTCAGGCTTGGGGTCCCCAGAGTCCCAAAGGAGAGGGTGCCAGGGCGTACCTGAAAGAGCGCCACCTTGCTAACGATGTCATAGTTCACGTCGATGGCAAGGTCCAGCCGCATCTTGTCCGGAAGCTGCACCATCAACTCTGACTCATCTGTGAACAGGACCTGGAGGGTCAGAGCGGGGGCAGCCCAACCCTCACACACCTACAGCCCCGGCCACCTTCCCTGCTGTCCTGGATCCAGCACTTCACCTCCAGGTCTTTGTCAGTACGATCCCTTTGCCAGGAAAGCCTTACCCACTTCCCTAACTCCCAATCATTCTTCAAAACCCAGCACCAGTGTCACCTCTTCCAGGAAGCCTTTCCTGAACACTCCCAACACAGCCTCTGCACCAACGGTTCCAGGGCTGTAGCACTAGTTATCCCTTCATTGCCAATGTTGATGAAATGCACACACATACTAGTAAAACAACATTGGAAAGAACTAGGGTTTTTTTTGTTATATCCAACATGATACCCCCCCCACGCACCAGGGATGGAACTCTTTTGAGGTAGGCAAGGTGCCTGTGAGCTAAATCCCCAGCCCCTGAGCAAGAACTAGTTTATCTAGCACTTACCATGTGTAAGCCATGTGTGTGTGGTGGGGGTGGCTCTGAGTCCCACAACCACTTTGTCCAAGCCCTTGCTAGAGGATGTGTGGACCCAGTGTACAGTTCCTCAGGTGGAGACCTTCCAAGGCTCCTGTGAGGACCCCTGAGTGTCACCTGCAGCAACACACTGTGTGTGTGTGTGTGTGTGTGTACACATGCCTGGTACTGGGAATGGAACACAGGGCTTTCACACTGAGCTACATCCCCAGGCTTTTTAAAAATTTTTGTATTTTGAGACAGGACCTCACTAAACAGTCTGGGCTCAAACTTTCAATCCTCCTGCCTCGGCCTTCAGTGCTGTGGTTATAGCCTGGCCTTCACAGACCATGCCTGACCTTTAAATCAACTCTTTTTTCTTAAAATTTTTCTTTTTAGTGGTGCTGGGAATTGAGCCCAGGGCCTTGCAGATGCTAGGCAAGGGCTCTACATCTGAGCTACATTCCCAGCACTTTGTGTGCCTGATTTTTACAAATATTATTTAATTTAGTCCTCTCCACAACCCAAGGAGGCTCACTCCTCCAACCCCTCTTACAGACCAGCGGGGGCATTGGCTTGCCTGGCGCCATCCAGGGAGATGGAAGGAGAATGTGCCCAGACTGCGGGGCCTCAGAGCCCGTGCAGGGGAGCGGGGCCATGTCCCTGGTGCTCCCCACGGGGTGTAGGTGCTATGACAGAGGAAAGGAGGGAAGAGAAGAAGCTAGGGAGGGACTTCTCCTTCCTGATTCAAACTTCAGCTTTGCTCTCCGGTGGGGCAGTGTCTCAAGGTGCACTGAGATGGGAGCCCAGGAGACAGGCCCGCAAGTCTTCAGGAGTGTCATGACGGCCCAGCTTGGGGCACCTCCCAGGCCTCTTCAGGTCCCTCTCACGTGAGCTTTGGGGCTGCAGCCAAGGGAGGGCCCAGTGCTTGGGCCTCAGAGACACAGGACAAGGGAAGAAACAGAAGGCATGGGGGGGGTCTTACCCAGCATGCCTTGGGAGTGCCAGGTGTACTCATACCAGGTCTTGACGCGGTTCTGTACAGACCTGGGGATCTTGTAGAAGTTCATGTACTTCACTGTGCTGTCCATGCAGCTGCGATAGTAGGTCTGTCCCGCAGTGGCCGCCCCTACCACATCTCTCATCTGGGGCAGGACAGGAAGCAAGTTTTGGAATGCGTCACTTTACCTAGATAGGGGCACATGCTCATGGGGGCGGGCAGATGTCCACACACAGAGGTTTACTGGTAAGAAAAAGTCCTGCCTCCAGTAGGGAGCTATTGGTCTCTCCAGTGGCAGCAGATCCAGAGGGCCAGGCAAGCAGGGGACACCTCTGGGTGGGGCTGATTCTGGTACAGGGTGGCTTTGAGTGCCACAGCCACTTTGTCCAAGCCCTTGCTAGAGGATGTGTGGACCCAGTGTACAGTTCCTCAGGTGGGGGCCTTCCTAGGCCCCTGTGAGGACCCCTGAGCGTCACCTGCAGCATGCTGGAAACACAAGGGGTCTCTCCTGCCTTTCATTAAGCCATGCAGGCAAGCTTGCCAGGGCTCTCAAAAGGACTGACATTTTCAGTGGAAATGACCTCAGAGAGAGAGAGACAGGAGAGCTAGAACACCAGCGGCACCCCAGGCTTCCAATTCTCAGCCCAGCGCTCCTTCCCCGGCCATCTATCTGTTTTCCGGCTTCCCACTGCTTTGCACTTACAGCTGCAGTCCCTGTGCAGCACTTTCAATGTGATCCTTCCTGACCTATGATCCCGCAGCAGCACAACCCCTCAGAGCCCTCTAGGTGTGATATAGGCCTACATTCCTAAGAAAATACGACTTTAATACTGAAAAGCCTTAACTGCAAAGCAGTTCCTCTTTCTTCTCCCACTCAGTGGTGATCTTTCCAGGAACCAGGGCCACAGGGGTCCTCCCCGGCTGGGACATGGACACTGTGACCTTTCAGAAGCCAAGTCATCTCATGTTTTCTTGAAATTTAACTCTTGTAAGTGGGTGCTAAAACTGGGTTACATTTTTACCACTGAAGTATGAAATGAACTAGCACTAGGTTTGTTTTTTATCGAGTACTATGTTGATTAAACCATTAACATACTTGAAGTTATATTCTACAAATTCTACAATGTTGATTGAACTATTTGACAGTAACTACCATCAAGCGTAGCACTTTTTTTTTTCAGGTTTGGAATGAGGAAAACTGAAATTTTGAAAACTCTCCCTGGGGTAAAGACTGCTGAGAAAACCCTGTCCAGAAAAAGGAACGGGACTGTCCCCAGCAAGGCGTCTGCCTTCTGTCTTGTTACCTCTGCTTATCTGGGAGAGAAGTGGGTTCTGGAAATAAAAAACAGTGAACTAGGAAAGAAAAGTCCCAAGGCAACAGGCAGAAGGGCTGAAGCTTCTGGCAGCAGTGGGAGGGGCCCTGTGGGTGTGGGCTGGGACCCCAGGCTGAGTCCCAGCTACCTGTCCAATCATCACAGAGAAAGCGAAGACACCCGTGAAATAGTTCAACAGCTGGAAGACAATTTCAAAGAGCGTCTGGGGGTCGGGCAGCCCCCCGATGGTGATGAGGGTCTTCACAGCCCAGTAGTAGCAGCGAATGTAACTGGAGAGAGAAGAAGAAAGGGGCCTCCGTCATAACAGGACACTCTGCCGACCTCGGGCCGCCTGGCTCAGACCCTGTGATAGGTGTGCACCATGCAAAGAGGGACAGCTTACAGGCCTTATGCACAAACACCTGCCTCTCACACAGGCAGGGCAATTTGTCCCTGGCTATGCCCCACCCCTGCAGGGGCATGTGGTGATCCCAGAAGATATCCAGGAAGAGTTGGGGGAGAATAGACCAGTCCTGATGACAGCCCTCAATTTCCGCAGTTATTTCCTTTGCTATCCCCCATCATGCTGCTTACAGAAAGCAAGTGTTACAGTGTGTATCTAGATGTGCCCCCAAAGCCTCATGTGCTCATAGGTGGGGCTTTAGGGAGGAGATTAGATCACTGGGCCATGATGCTCGTCAGTGGATTAGTCTACTGAGTTGATAGCTAACAGTGATGTTGGGAAGTCAAGTCAGATTCGAGGCAGTAGGTCACTGGAGGCATGGCCTAGAAGGCTCCATCTCCCTCCCTCCTCCCTTGACCTGTCTCTCTGCTTCCCACCACCATGCCATGAGCTACTTGTCCTCTGCTGTGCTGCCCTGCCTTGGAGCCAGTGACTATGGACTGAATCTCTACAAACTGTAAACCAAGTAAACCTTTCTTCCTTTAACTGTGGGTGTCAGCTATTTTGTTCCAGCAATGAGAAAGTAACTAAGACAAAGAACAACATCAGAGCTGGAAGATCCTGTCAGTCCTCACATCTGCAGGTTTGCATTGGGAGATCCAATAAGCACAGGTGGAAAATGATTTTTGGGGGGAGTACTGGGGATTAAACTCGGGACCTTGTCTGTGTGAGCAGGCAGCGGCACCACTGAGCTAAATCCCTGACCCCTGGAAAATGATTTTTAAAAATTCTGTCTGTACTGAACAAGATATCTTCTCTGGTCAGTATTCCCTAAACAATACTGTGTAACAAGAATTTATGTAGCATTTGCATTGTACTAGGTATTGCAAATACTCTAAAGATAATTTAGTATAGGTACATGTGCATAAATTATATGAAAATACCGCATCATTCCCTACAAGGGCATGTGCAGCCTCAAATTTTGGCATCTCCTAGAACCAATCTCCTGTGGCCCCTGGGAGATACCTGTATCTTGAGTGACATCATCTCTGTCCCTTCCTCCTCGTCATCCATTTTCTAGGTAATGAAACTGAGCACCACACCAAGGGAAAGGGAACCCCCATGGTCACCAGCTTGCAGGTTCCAGAGCTGGGACTAGAACCAAGGTGCTGGCTGTTCCCCAACCCAGGCTCATGATTGATGGCGAAGGGAGGAATGGGTGCTGGGGGGTCCTGCTGTGTGGTAAATGGCACAGGAAATGCCCTGGGCTTGTCTAATCATCACAAAGCAGCAAGATCCCCTACACTGGTCCACACCTCCAGGCTGAGCCTAGAGGAGTGTGCCGAGTGCTGGTAGGAGGAAGCAGAGGTTGCTGGAGAATTAGAGGGTGGCTGTGCTTCTGACTGAATGTGGCTTTGGGCTTCAGGGCACCTCCTTGTCCTGTTTGTTGCCTGGAAATCTCAGGACAACACAAACCTGCCCAGTCAAGGCCCCATCATACCAGACCTGGACACCAGAGGGCGCACCAAGCAGCCCTCCTAGGGACTGAGCAGCCCCTAAACCTCCAGGCCCCTGGGCTGGGAAGCTGGGGCACCACGATTCAGGTGGCTGGGCCACCAACAGAGAGAGGACATAGGAGTGATGTCCACAAAGCTCTGGCTCCCCCTATGAGTTCCATCATTAGAGTAATCTTTCATCAGCATGGCACATCCTAGAGACCTCCCCAAAGTCTTGTGTCTTCCTGCTATGGCTCTGTGGGGACCTCCCTCCATGTCCCAGAGCCAGAGACCTCTGAAACCTGGTGGATGACCACGTCCTCTTCCTGCTTGCCATCCCTTCCCAGGGAATGGGTCCTTAGCTTGCCAGGGCACAAACCCCTTTGAGAATCAAAGGAAAGCCATGAAAATCTCCTTAGAAAAGCCAACATAGTCTCAGAATTTAGCTCCAAATTCGCAGGGGAGGATTTTAAACAGGAATAATACCCATTAATACACAGTTGACGTTCATCCTGTCTTCCGGATCCTATGTGGGTCTTACACCAGCAGCACAACTTGCCCTCAACAGCTGTGTACCAAGTGCTGTGTGGTCCCTTGTGGACACCCAGCTCTGGAGAGCAGGGTCTGAATTCCTTGAGGAAGCTGTTTGGCAACCTGTCTCTGCCTATGTTTCTAGAAACTTCCACAGGTCCCATCGCCTTCAGCCATACTGGGCTCTCAATCCTTGACTCTGTTATCTTGCAATTTTCTACCATTCCACTTTTAAATTTAATTTCATCATTTTGTTGTGTTTTGTTTTTGCAGGGCTATGGATAGAACCCAGGGCCTCATGTATGTGCTAGGCAAGAGCTCTACCACTAAGTGAGATACCCAGTTCCTTTTATTTTATTTAGAGACAGGATCTCTCCAAGTTGCCCAGGCTGGCCTCGAACTTGGGATCTTCCTGGTTAGCATCCCGAGTAGCTGAGATTACAGGCATTCCCCACCCTGCCCAGTAAAAACTTTTCACCTCTCTTCATGTGATTCCTTCCCTTGGTTCTCTGTCCCTTTTTTCCATCTCTCAAAGCCAAGACCAAGGCTAACTAGCTTAACTTTTGGTGAAATTGGCTACACCCATTCCCATTGCCCTCACACACACACCCCCCCAGGCACCAGGCACTACTCTTTTTCCCTGAGGTAGACCGTTCAGCAGTCAAGGCTCTGTAACCACACTGCTTGGGTCCCAGCTCTGTAACTATAAACTGTGTGATCTTGAGGGTTCACATCTGTCACTTCCTCTGTCATATGGGAAGAGTAGCAATAGCTATCATGTGACTGTTATTACTATGTTAAGTGTTTTGATGGGGCTGGTACATATTAATAGTAATAAGCGTTCTGCAAGGCTCATTGCTGTTGTGGTTGTTATTGTCACCACTGTATGATGTCTCATCTGTGGGAATGGCGAGTAGGTCCCTCTGGTTTGCCAGTTCCTCCATGACTGGCCCTGCCGGGGGAGCAGTGCAGAGAAGCACGCTCGGGCCCCTTTTCCATTGGCCTTGCCCCTGGGCTGGCAGAGTGTATGCATCTGCTCTCTGTATTTGCCAACCCTACAGGACTTTAGGATGCTGAGAGGATCTTGGTTTTTGCTTTTCGTTTTTTTGTTTGTTTGTTTGTTTTTTTAAAAAAAGTCTCACTATGCAGTTCAGGCTGGCCTTGAACTTACTACGTAGCATAGGCTGACCTCAAACTCACAGCGATACTCCTGCCTTGGCCTCCCGAGTGCTGGAATTACAAGTGTGTGCCACCATGCCTGGCTTTGTTGAAAGGATCTTTCCAGCAAGTCTCATTTGTATCTCTACCCTCTGCCCAGCACACAGCAGGTGCTCAGGAAGACATGGAGACTGAGCTGTTGAACCTTGTCATATCAGTGATTCCTTAGGAGCAAGGTAGCCTTGGCAACATGGTAGACTTCTGGCCAGGAGTCTTTATGCTATGAAGTATAAAGAGTAAGACCATCACCCAGGTATGGGAGGAAGGGAGCTCACCCATTTCCCACACCATCGTAAACCCAGTGAGTGGAGCCGATGCCCTGAAAGGCTGACGCCCAGTAGTAGAGACATGAGTTCAGGTGCAAGCTGTACAGCAGGTAGGCTGTGGTCCTGATGACCCTGCAGAGGAAGGAGCACGGACACAGACATGAGAGGGTGGGGATGACATCTTCTCCAGGGCCAGGACTGCAGGGAAGCAGCCAGTCCTCACCTGCCCTCAACCCCACCTCAGAGTTTCCCCCAGTGGGGCCGCACGATCCAGCTGTGATGCTCAGAGGGGTAGACACCCGGCCAGTCGGAAGCAGCAGCAGCTGGGCTGGCCCCATGGAATGTTCTTTAAAGCTGTGCCAGTTAGGGATGGTGGCACTCAGTCAGGACCTTGGGGCTGGAATTGGCCAGGGCGGCAGAACTACCTGCTCAGATGAATTCTAGGGTGGCAGTGGGGCCAGAGGAGAAATGTGTGGCCATGGGAAGAGCAGGCAGGGAACAGGGCGTGCAGAGAAGTGACAATGAAGCTATGCACCCCACGAGAGAGGTGCAGAGCTGCTGGGAGCTGTGCTCCCCTAGTGCAGCCTGACTGATCTTGTGCCCCACATTGGGTGTCTGTAAGAAGCCCCATGTTCTCATAAATGCTCCCTTCCATTGGAGCTAGGGTGAGGGCTTCAGTTCCCTGCACTGACCTCAAAATACTAGTGAACCTCTCCTGTCAACCTGTCACAATTAGGGGGAATAGGACACTCTTGATTCTCCGAAGAACAAACATCTCTTCAGAGGATGGGTGGAGCCAGGAAGAAGCCCAGCTCCGGGCTTCCGGCTTCCGCAGACAATGGGAAATGGAGGAGGGGGAGGTAAAAGGGGCAGAAATGAGTAGAGAGTGCCTCGTCCTGTGTGTGTACACTCGCATGCTGTGCACATGTGAGCATGTGTGTATGAGCACAAAACATGTGTACATGGGTGTCTCACCTGTAAACGTAGGCTTTGCTGAGGATGGCTTCCAGGCGGTTGTTAAACTCGAAGAAGGCCATGTACTGGGAGAAAGAGGAAGGCATCAGGGACAGCTGCTGTCTCAGGGGCACCCTGCCTTCACCTCCCTGTCCTCCCCAGGTGCTGAGGCCGAGGCCCTTCCTCCTGGAAGGGGGAGGAGATGAACAGCGAGTGTTCAAACCAAGGGTACTTAGCCCTTGGGCAGGGAGGGGCTGGACACCCCATTTAGGAATCTGATGACAGCCTTGGCCCGTCTTCACGACATTACGTATAATCTGTTCTTAGCCTTTGCTTATTATTTCTTGGGGACACCCAGACCTTCTGAATCCTATCATGAAACTTTTGGACGTACATAACATGCATCCCAGGTTAGGAGCCCTATTTTGAATGTTTATTCATAAAGAATAGAATTTTATAATGATATAGTTAATAACACCCACTTAAGTCCTTCAAAGGCTATGTGCAGTAATAAAAGTATAATGATAACTACTCTTCTTTATTGAGCTCCTGTATGATTGGCACCTCTTATACCTATCTTATTCCTTATTTACCTATGAGGTGTGTATTATCTTTTTTCCAGGGCTGGGGATCTTGCATGGTAGGCAAGCACCCACCAGTGAGCTACAGCCCAATCGCTGTCATCGTCCTTTGTCAGAGAGAAAACTAACACTCAGGCAAGTCTAGTAACTTTTCTGAAGCCCACACAGAGAACCGAGTCAACCTTTGAACCCAGATCAGACTCAATGCTGCCTGCAGTTTGCCTTATGCTATACCCTCTCTAGAGCTTGGTCTGCATTGAGTTGTTGATATTTGAAAACAATGAAGATTCCCTAAGGGAGTGATGGCGAACCTTTTAGAGCTTTCAGTGATGCAAACAGCCCACTGCCTTACATGTGCCACAGGTTGGCCACCACTGTCCGAAGGGATGTGTTAGCCATCATCCAAGTGTTTATTCTAACACCCATCCAGAGTTCACACTGGATGCAGAAAGACTACAGGCTTGGTCCCCTCACCTGAGGCTCAAAGGGTTGCATCCTCCAAGTTGTGCCAGATGTTAAACCGGTGAGTTTTGCCCACACACACCAACCCCCCATGAGGCATCTCACTTTCACATCTGGGATCAGTCTTGTCTGTGGGCCTAACTGTGGGCCTAACCTTTCTCACTCTGATGCTTGGCTCTAAAGCAGCTTCTGCAGCCCCCCTGGAGGCTGGCGTGCATCAGAGGAGAATGGTGCTGCTCAGTTTTCCTCTTCCTCCTGGTAGCTTCTGTGCTCAGTTCCAGCCAGATGTGCTTGCTTTTCATCTGGGCACCTGTAGTTTTTTCTAGCATTCTCTGCCCTATTTCTCCTATTGTGTTTACCACTTTTTTTATAAATTCCCTCACTTGCTGATTTTTGATAAAAGCACCAGACTTCAGCCAGGTATGTGGCACACCCCTGTAATCCCAGCACTCAGGAGGCTGAGACAGGAGGATCACTGTGAGTTTGAGGCCAGCTGGGGCTACATAGTGAGTTCAAGGCCAGCCTGAACTGCACAGTGAGACCCTGTCTCAAACAAAAAAACAACAACCCAAAACAGAACAAATCAAAACAAAAGCACCAGACATCATGTAAGGAGAAAGATGAGTTTAACCAGCTGGCCAACAAAATCCCTTTGGGGCTGTCTACCCTGAGCTCATGAAAGGACAGCAAAGGCTCCAGTGCACACTGTGCCTGGCAGACCCTCCCTGGGAGCCTGCTCCACCCCAGGAAAGGCAGAATAAACGTTGGGGTGACACCAAGCACTGGCCAGTGACCACTCCCGTAGTGGGCTGTGCACTCACACCCCTCCTTGGCACTTCCTTGATCCTGCGACCTTGGCTAATGCCAATCTGCCCATCTTTTAGGGCGAGACCGTCACAGAGCAGAAGCCCCCTCAAGCATCTCTGTAGCTACTGGGAGCTTCAAGTGGAGACAGATCGAGACTCTACTCCTTCCTCTCCGTGTGACTGGGACAAGCTGCTGAGCCTGCCTGCACCCCAGGCCCCTCATTTGCAGGACGTGGTAACAACGCTCACCTCCCGGGGTTTGGAGCTGCACTTGAAAAGCCCCTTGCTCCGCACCTAGCAGATGTGCCACAGATGCATGAGCCATTGGAATCCTTTTCCACTAAGAGGGGCTTGGAGTTTGAGCAGGGCCCCTGGGCCACCCCTTGCAGATACCTCCCTTTCCCCAGCTGCTCTGGAGGACTCGAAGGTGGCATGGAGGAGCTGCCAGTCTTACCTTTAAACAGCGGGGCAGGCGGAGGAGGGGGTTCATGCCGAATTTCAAGTAGAGGAAATCCAAGGGGAGGAGGCAGACCACATCCATCTGGAACCACAAGGGGACCGCACGGTGTATCAAACACATAACCACAAGGCTGAGCGTGGTTGAGGGCTGGGGCCCCACCTTCCAGGGACAGGGGAGGTCAGAATGTCCATGAAGGCCTCACGCTTGAGGCAAGGAGGTGCCCACCAAGAAGCCCACGTGGCTTCCAGGGCCACCTTGTCCACTCCAATGGCAGCTCTATTGCCATGACAATGGCCACTGTGCCCCCCAGAGGGAGGAGAAGGGAGCAGACCCAGAAAGGTCGTCTTTGAGGACTGCCCAGACCACATTGTTCTCAGGGATGAGCCTGTGGTTTACATCCACAGGAGCTCTCCCCGGCATCCCTCCAGATGGCAGGTACTGTGCCACGTGGGTCCCCAAGCACTCAGCTCCTGGGACCCCCCAGCCACTACACCTCTCATCCCAGCACACACCTTAAATCGGCGAGACTTCAGGTAGTTATTTCGCATATCCTTCTTATGTGTCTGGAAGAAGATGGAATGGTGACAGGGAGACGGTGTTAGAGCTTAAGCCCTGACTGGTGGGAAGGCACTGTGGAATTCCCCAAAGAACCCCTGCCCTTTCCTGTCAGAGTAGCCCCCAGCAGTGGAGCCAGAGTGGGCTCGCTGAGCTCCCGTGAAAGTCCCTCAGGTGACTGAAGCCCAGCGGGCTGGGCCCTGTCCAGGGTCACCAGCTAGATCCTGGTTGGTTGGATGGAAAGCGAGGGCCCTGAGGCTCACACTCTAGCGTGTAAGTCTTCCTGGGACCACATGCAATTTAACTCATCAAGCGCGCGCAACTGCTCTGATCAGACCCAGGAAGAGAATTCTTTCCTCTAAGTAATTCACGTTTTGTCTTTCGTTTGTTTTGTTTTTTGGTATGGGGAATTGAACTTGGGACCTTGCACTTGCAAGGCAGGCAGTGGAACCACTGAGCTCAATCCATGGCCCTTTTGTCTTGTTTTTGAGACAACATATTACCATCCTCCGGCCTCAGCCTCCTGAATGCTGATATTACAGGGATACACCACCACCTCTAGCTCTTCAAAGTCATTTCAGAAGCAAAACCTCAACTTGTCTGCACAAAGTAGAGCCTGTGCTGCCAATGTGGAATGCTTTTTGCTTTGCCACCCTGGGGACCTAACGCCAGCTCTCATGCCCCTGTACAAGTGCTCTACCCCTGAGCTCCATCCTCAGCCCTCAGTGGAATTTCAGAGAGTGGCTTGCTCAGGGAGGATGGGAACTATGCCAGCTGCTTTTGATAAGTCACAGTCAGGGTCTTGGTTTCCTCCCTGGTAAGTGGAGCCTGACTCAGGGCATGGAGTCACAGTGGCCCGAGCAACAGAGATCATCATACCCTTTTCAGGAGCCCCGGGATACAGTGATTACCAGCAGTTATGAGCCAAGCATGCTGCATGCATCATGTCAACCGATCCTCACACCACTGCTACCTGGTAGGAACTAGAACCAAACCGATTTTACAGACGAGACACTGAGCCTCAGAGAGGTGATCCAGCCAGGCCCACCTTCCCTAAAGCCCATTCACTGGACCACTTCTCCATCTTTCCCTCATCAGGTGGTCTAGAAACCATATGAACGATATCGATGTGCCTAATTTGAACTTATCAAAGGCATGTGAAGTAAGCAACCAGGCCACTGAACACGGGCGGCAGCTGCCCCTGAGATTTCGTTGTTTGCTTCTTTTGTCATCTGTCATAGCAGCAGGGATCGTCCCCTGAAGCGCCGGGTGTGAGCCCTGCCATGCTCCCCCTTCCACCTGCCTGTGACTCACAATGATGTCCCCGCCTCTGACGAACTGCAGTCGGATCTGGAAGACGGTGATGTCCAGGATGTAGACGAGGTCGCACAGGTAGTCCATCAGCAGCCACAGGTGGATGTTGCTGGGCGTCTGGTAGGGGAAAGCCCAGCGCACGGGAATCAGCCAGCAGTTCCAGTTCCAGGCCAGCACCACGAAGAACAGCCACAGGATGTACATGAGATCTGCAGGAGGGAGGGGTGGACCAGCTGGCGCCAGAGCGGAGAGGAACGAGGCGGGGCAGTGGCCAAGTGGGACTTTCACCTGGATGCTTGTCTGCACTTTCCCTACATGTGGTACTGTTGTAACTCTGTGTGTGTGCACGTGCGCGCGTATATGTTTGAAACTTTCTTTGCTTTAAAAACAAATCACTACTAGGCCTTTATAAACCAGAGTAGTCTGAGGAGAGGATATGGTGGTGTTATCATTATTATTATTTTGCTTTTAGTTTTTTGAGACAGCCTTTCTTTATGTAGTTCAGGCTGTCCTTGAACTCACTATGTAGTCTAGACTGGCCTCAAACTCACAGCAATCCTCCTGCCTCAGCCTTTTGAGTGCTGGGATCGCAGACGTGTACCACCACATCTGGACACCTGGCTGAGGGTGGCATTGTTAATGTCTAACTAAGTAGCAAGCACTTTTGCTTGCCTGCCTGCCTGCCTTCTTTTCTCAGCTACTTCCCCACCCCTTTTTAAAATTTGGAAATAGAGTCTCACTAACTTGCGGTCTCATTAATTTGCCCTTGAACTTTTCATCATCCTGCCTCAGCCTCTGGAGTAGATGAGATGAGTGGGTGCTTTCCTTCTTTTTGAAAATTTTCTAGCAATGTATTTCCTGCCTTATAAAAACAGAACAGTAAATAATGTGTGGAGGACAGACAGGAAGGTGGGTGGAAGGAAGGAAGGATGGATGATTGGCTACAGTAGGTCATATGGTCATTTTAGAAACTCAGTGGACACCAGGGTTGGAGCGCTGCCCCCTAGAGGACTTCCTGGGTAGCCTTGAGAAAGTCCCTCTGTGGAAACTGCCATGCTCTTCTCAAAGTCTTGGGGAAATGTGCAGAGGGAGGCAGGGAGGCACTGTGCACGTGTGAAGTGCTGTGACTCCTGAGGACTGTGGAGTAGGCTTGAAGGGAAGCAAGAGAGGTTCACACTAGACACTGGAAGAACCCCACACACACACCACAGTCGTCCACTCATCGCGGGCTCTGGGAAGGAGCCATGGTGGCCCAAGTAGAAAGAAGGCTTGGCCACAGCTCTGGAGTCCTGGGTCTCTGCTGTCTCTAGGCTGGGTAATCTCTCTGCGCCTCAGCTGCCTCATCACTGCGTGCGACCGTATGTTCCTGTTCCTGCTGTTATTGTTTGTTTGTTTGAAGAGATGAGGAAGTGCAGAATCCTTTTGAAGTGTAAGATAGCCACGGTCTCTCACCCACCACCGAAGCCAACCCTCTCCCACTGCCCACTGCCCAGCCCTCCACCCTGCACAGAGAACACCAGTCCCAGACTCACTGGTCAGGGGGTCGATGCTCTGAGGGAACTGGTACTTCTTCCAGGGCCGGCGCTTGAACTTGCAACAGAGCATGTCGCAGTAGTGTTCCTCCTCCGCCTGCTCCACCTCAGTGGGCTTCGAGACTGGGGCTGGCTCAGGGGCTTTCTTGGCTGGGGCTGCAGGATGTCACTGGTGACCATGTGACCCAGGCCTGAGAGCCTAACTGCCGGCCCTGGAGCCAGAACTCAGGGGCTTCATTTTATTCCACACCTACCATGAGCTCCATGTGAAGAAAGCAGTGCAGGCTCTTGCCAGCCCGGCACCTGCTTGTGTCTCTGTTTGGACCCCTTTGCTCCCTCTGATGGGAATCCAACCACTTCCTTGGGCCACCCCTGTCCTCACTGTTAGCTGGGAAGGGGCTTTGGGGCTCCACCACCCTTCCCCCGCCAGGTGGGCCACCTTCAGCCCCAGACTCACAGGGCTTAGGACTATCCTCGTCAGAGGTAACATCAGGGTCGATGAGCTTCTCCTTCACCTTCTCTGTCCGCTCCTTGAAGAGTTTCACCAGCTCCTGGAGCCGGTCATTGATGATGGCGCTGTTCTGGCTGGCCGTGGAGGCTGCGCGGTCCTGGTCACTGTAGGAACACCCCCGAGGCTGAGTGACTGAGCGGAAGGGGACCCAGCACCCAGGCAGAGCTGGGCAGCTGCTATATCTCACCTTCTAGCAGAGCCTACAGGAGGTAAGTCCTGCCCCTGCTTCCTTCTGACATCAGAAACGTCAGATGCGCTTTATTATCTTCTAGGAGAAAATTCAGTCTGGCAATAACACCCAGGAGCTCTGGCCCAGCATTTAGAAAGCATACTATGTCCCTTCTGATTCACATGGGCAGTTCTGAAAAAATGTTTGTTCCATTTGCAATTCAGGGGGAAACTCATGGAATTCAGTTCAGAGTTCAGTAAAATTGGGCTGTTAGTCCCACCGTGAATCATAGGAGATATATTTCTGGGCAGAACAGAGAGAGGAACTCAGGAAACAGCTAGTGGAAAAAGCAGTATAGACACATTATAGATCTGTTTAACTTCGAGAAAGTAAAGTTTATGCACTGCCAGGAAACGAGACAGAGACAGAAAGAATGAATAGGTCTGCTGACTTTCCTCCAGTGCGGGGCCTGTGCCCTAGGGAGCTGGGGTGGGTATAGGGCAGGTTTTCCCCTGAGTGGCTGCACTGTGACTACTCAAAGCACAGAAACTCCAATCCCCTACTCTCCTAGCACTCAACCCAGGATACCAGGCTGGAGACAACCCAGGTGGAGTTCTGAATAACAGGTGGTACGTGGGCTGGTGGAGACTGAGCTGCACGCCCACATCCTTTTCTCTCCCATTGTGAGCAGGGACTGGGATGTAGCCACCCAGCCAGAGATCACACTCCCAGGCATGGTCGTGTGCGCTCTCACAACCAGAAATGAGTAGATAGGAGACGTGCAACTTAGGGCCTCCTTGCTGAAGACAGGCCTGGAGCTCTTCCTTTCTAGCGGTGACCAGTGGGATGAGGAAGCCACATGGAGAAGTGGGCTGAGTCATCATCACCTAGATCCCTAAATGACTACATTCACATTACTACGTTACAGAGCTTTCCGCAGACATAAAATGTGCAACCAGTGTCATGACTAGGACATAGGAGGTATCTTCTTTTCCTTCAGCTGCTGAAATCTCTGGAGCTTATTTGTTATATGTTGCCTATCAAGCTATTGCCTGGGTCTCCATGTTGACCTACTTATGCTTTTTCAAGGATAACTTTTATTCTATCTAATTCTTATCATATTTTCTGATGCGAAGTCCTAACCCCATCCCTACCCTACAACATAAAATGTGAGTGCACTGTACAAAGCAGATAGATGGACTACAGGTGAGGTTTGAGATTTTTCCTACTTCTTATATTTTCTGAATTTTCTATAACAGTTAAGCATAAAGTACATGAATTGCATGAAGTTATGGATTTTTTATAAAAGACTAGAAGGAGATAGACAAGCCTAATGTCACCTGTGGCTAACCCCGGGGATGTGACAAGGAGTGTGACAGGGCTCCAGGCTGACACCATGGCTGGGAGACTCAGCATCAACCAGGAATTTAAAATCTTTTAGGAAAATATCTCCCCTTGGCCCAGCCTTTGGGACAATTAGCTGTCAGAGACCAGCTCCCAGTGCTGTCATCGTGATCTCTAAACACTGTTCTACACAGCAGCTGCATCAGAATCGCCCAGGGAGCTTTGGAAGATGTGGGTTCCCCAGGGCCACCATCTGAGGGTCTGGCCCAGGAGAGCTGGGTGGAGCCTGGAAAGCTGTATTTTCACAAGCTCCTTGGGGTGGAACCCACCGGAGACACTCGTGTCCTTCCTTGACCCACTGACCTCTACAGGGCCACTGTCAAGTGCCAGATCATCTACAGAGGGACCTCTGCCTTGAGCACTGCTGGCCATGGACACAGCTGGGCCCATGGCCTACTCCCATTCTGCAGAGTTTGCAGGACTCCTCTGCCACCCAAGAGCAGCCTGGGAGGAGACCCGGTCCTGTTGTACCACTCCTAAGCCCCTAGCAAGGCTGGCTTCATGTGGAGTTCTGAAAACATCCGCACTGCCACATGTCCCCTCATCCATCCAACCCCACCCAGCATTCCAACTCTGAGGCCGCAGAGGCAGCATCACTCACGCAGCCTCCTGAGGGGTGGTAGGGTCCGACCAGGTGACCACTGGGGACTCGGCTGGTGACAGCACCTTGAGCTCTTCAGCCTCATCATCCTGTGAAGGCAGCTTCTTCCTGTAAGGACCCAGGCACACAAAGGGAGAGCGAATGACTTTGACCCCTGAAGGTCACCTAGAACCAGTTTCTGGGTAGAAGACTGACAGGGAGGGGATGGTACTGCCTTAGGGTCCTCATTTTCCTAGAAGGAGGCACAAAGGAGAAGAGAGGGACACGGCCACTCTTGAACCTCAGTCTCCACACCTGCTCAATGGCCCAGCATAAAGGAAACAGCAGTGAGTTGGTATCTGGCAAACCTGGGTTTGCATCCCTGTCCTGCCTCTTGCTAGTGCCTGGACTTGGCAAATGAAACTCTCTGAGCCACCTCCGTTTCCTTCTCTGTAAAATGGGGCTAAATCTCCCCCAACTAAATGAAGGATTTAGAAGTCAGGTTTGGGCTTAAACATCTTCCCCCTCCCGCTCCACTTCCAGTCTGAAGTCCATCTCAGTTCTTATCACACCTTCCTTTCGGCCACCACAGGAGGCCATGGAGTCCAGTGTCCAGCGACAGTGTGACCTCGGGCAAGTCCCATCCCCTCCTGAGCCCTGGCTCCCTATCCAAAAATGGAAACTATGTTATCTGAGGGCTGAGTCTGCCAGACAGTGCTGCATTTGGAGGCCAATGGCGTCTAAAGTCTACCTGGATCTCAGGGACAAGAAGCTTCTTGCCCAGCCTTCGCCTGGGCTCCCTTGGTGCTATTTGACATTGGCCTCTTAGGTGTTCATGCTCTGGATTTTCCTACCCTCTGTCTCAACAGTGAGAATAAATTGCTTTACTGGAGAACTCAAAAATCTAGGAAGTGGAAAAGGGATCAGGAGTGAGTAATGTGTGAACACCTCCACAGCAGCCTCCCTCTGCCCCTCCTCTGAGAGGGCTCCCCAGAGCTGAACCCCGAGCTGCCCAGACCCGCATGGTTTCCTAGGGAGCTCACGGCCATCAGCAGAGGTTCTGACTTGGCGCAGAAGGCCAGTCACAGGCTGGCGGGGAGGATGCTGGGGGCAGGGCCCAGCCCTCCCTGGACAGACATCACATTCCCATGGCCCTGAGTCCTGTCAGGCTCCCAGGCGAACCTCAACCTCTCAACTCAGGATCCCACCATTACGGTTTCTAGTGGGACACAGGAGAAGGGACATGGAGCATCCACTCTTATTCCAGGAAGCTGTAGACTAGCCTGTCACCTTCTGCCAACTTGCCTAGGATGGCAAAACTCAGATTCACCTCTTTCACACTCTGATTAAAGGATAGCTTCTGGGAGGCTGAGATAGAAGGATCGAAAGTTTGAGCCCACCTTGGGCAACTTAGTGACTTAGGGAAATCCTGTCTCAAAATAGAAATTTTTAAAGACCAGAAATGTAGCTAGCTCAGTGCAAAAGCCCTATGTCCAATCCCCAGGGCTGTGAGTGGGGTATAAAAACAAAAAAAAAAGGGCAACCTCACACAAAAAGAGGGCTCAGAGTCCCCAGCTGGAACCCAAACTCCATCCTCCCATGCCCAGCCCAGGGCCCCCTCCTAGGCCTGAGGGCTCTGCTGCCTGGAAGAACCCAGAGTACAACACTAAACCACTGCTCTCCCAGCCTGTGCAGAGCAGCTCAGGGCAGCTGCTACTAAATCTTCAGTACAATTCCCACAGATGCGAGGTCCTGTTGCCCTCACAAGGGAAGGCGGAGGCCTAGAGAGGGCTCCTGACGCATCTCAAGGCCTGCGTCTGGTAGGTGGGGAGCTGGATTTTGCTCCGCACTCCCGGCCCGGGGCCTCCAAACCAGCCTAAACTGTGACAACGACTTTGCCTGATGCCCCTCGGTCAGAGCAGTGCTCTCCATGGCTTTGGGGCCCCTTCAGGTGCCCCCAAGCTCAGTTTGTCGCTGACCGCCATGCCCACTGGCCTCTCCCATCAGCCCTCGGAACTCCATGGCAGTTCATTCCCATGTTCATGTTCAACTAAGTGCTTGTTTGTCTATTCGATTACTTTCGGTCTACCTCAGACCCATGGTCCGCTCCAAGAGCAAGCGCAGGTCCCTGTCGGGCCTCTCCGGGACACGCGGCTCACCCAGAGGTGTTCAATAACTACATGTGTGTGGATGAGTGACCTGGACAAGAGGAACCTCCCCGGCTCAGCTGTCACCTTGACCCCTCCCTGCCCCTAAATATGCTCCCAGCCCAGCCCATGTGTAACTTCACCACCCTTATAGCTTCCCTGCCCACATACAGGAAACAACAGGGTACCTCTTTGACCGAGGCAGCACCATTGCTGGATAAACTAAGTCTAGTAAACTAAACTTGGGCCCTGGTAGAACTGTGAGCTGTGTTCCTAAGCTCAGCGAGATGGTGTCTCTTTCTTCCACTCAAATCTGAACATTTGTACATCTGGCCATCTCCATTCTGGCAGGCTCCTGATCTCAGCTGAGAAATTACTATATTTACAAACTTTACTTAGTAAAAGGTTACTATTCAAAATAAATATGGAATGCCTAAAACTAAATAGCAAAAAAAAAAAAAAAAAAAAAAA
>NW_022900944.1:23250055-23298240 GCF_012274545.1 Fukomys damarensis
AAGAGAACGCCAAAAAAGAAAAAAAAAAAAAAAAAAAAAAAAAAAAAAAACAGCCAATTTTTTGAACTAAAAATAGGCTAAGGGGCTGGAGATTTAGCTCAGTGATGCCACTGCCTTCCTCGTAAGAGCAAGGTCCCAAGTTCAATCCCTGGTACCAAAACAAAAAAATAAAAACAGGCTAAGGATTTGAAGAGACATTTCTCCAAGGAAGACATACAAACGGGTGTATGAGGAGGTGCTTGGGGCTGAGGTACAGAAATATCATAATACTACACCTTCTATCCTACCGCTGAGGGTATTCAGGACAGGGCCTCTTATGAGGCCCTTATAAAAATCTCTAAGCCAGGAACAAAGAGAGACAGGAAAGCGGTTGGTGTCCCCATCCTGACACCACCTTGCTATGTGACTTTGGGCCAGCTGCTTCCCTCTCTGGCCTCAGTCTCTTCATCTACCAAATGGACAGGTGGCACCAAGCTGAGAAAAGCCTAAAAGAACCATAAAAGGTCACCTGCGGGGCCCTGAAGCTGAGCCTGGGACAGCAAGTGTGACGGATGTGGTAGGCGAAGGTGCTGGCCGCCCAGGCGAGGGTGGCTTCTCCTCCTCCATGAGGGGACGGCTGTCGGCATCCGTGTCTTCCACCTGCACTTCAGGGTGCTCTTCTGTGGCAGGCACTTGGGAAACGGAAGGAGGGATAGGGTCAGGGAGACAGAAAAGCGGATCCGCGGGCCTGGCTGCATGGGAAAGTCAGATGCCTGGCACAGGTCTGATGAGGCCTCTGGCAGCCTCAATCACTGAAGGATCCAGGGGTGAGGTCCAAGAATGCATGGTCCTCTGAGGGCCACAAAAGGAGAAGCCAAGTGCCACAGAAGCCACCCCAAAGCCCAGCCTGGTTTCTTTGAGACTAGAGGGCAGCAGTGACCAGTGGGTGGCGACACTCTGAGAGGACATGGGAGCCAGTCAGGGTGGGGTGGCAGATGGGGGCCTAGTCTAGCATAGCCTGGGTCCGCTGCTGCCCCTCTCGGAGCCTCAGTTTCCCCGTCGCAAGGTAGAGGTGGCAATGCCTTCCAAGCCTGTGGGGGAGGGGTGCGTATCAAGCACCACCCCTGCCCATGTAGCAGAGTGGGCGGCTTCCACAGAACGCGTTAGCCTTCGCTTCAGTCAGCCCATTGCTGGGCCTCTGAGAGGCCTTGCTCCACACCTCAGAAGCAGGACTTCCCTGTGGGGCAGGGGCACAGCCCTACCTCAGCTCCACCTCTCTGCTGCAGGACTGGGACAGGTCTGCCCTGAGTCCAAGCTCAGGCTGGGGATGGTGCCCTACCTCCCACATACCACGGGGAGCAGCACCCAGCAGCTCCCAACCCCAGGACTGTGCATTAGCAAGGCAGGAGAGGGGGAGCGTTTGGGAATAACTGGATTTGTGATCTTTATTCTCCCCCAGTGCTGGTGATGGGACTGAGGGCCACAAGCATGCCATGCAAGTGCTCTGCCATGGAGCTACATCACCTGCCCCCATTCATGTGCTTTTTTAAATGATCATCGTGGAGAAAACCTTCACTTAGTACACTTGCTTGTACTTATTTTATTATACTTTGACAGAGGCAACAAAAGGAAGCCTCAAGACCTTTTGGCATTTGTTTTACTAAACTCCAGGCCCTCTAGGGAAGAGCAGGAATGGGGACATATTTTTAAACTTCAAGAGAAATCTTGCCAGACTGACAAGAAATTCCCCCAGACTCTGAGAAGGAACGGGCCTTGCCCTGCCGTCCCACAGCCCTGGAGGGGTGAGCTGGGTGCAGGGCATGGGGCAGCCAGGTCATCGTAGCTCTAACACACTCAGGGCATCTGCAGCGAGCTACCTCAGAGAGCCAAGGAGGGGCAGGTGTGCCCCAAGCCCTGCCCGGCCCTGGGTCAGGTCCTGCATTTCTCCATCCCCCAGGAGAGAAGGGAAAAATCCTAGACTGGTACTGTGTTCCATTTCCCACCAGCTCAGTATGGTGGGAACTCAAGATAGAAATGCTATTGATTCATGTTGTGTTGAGGTGTAGACTAAGAATAATAGCATTCGAAATATAATCATTTTACGTTATTAAGTTGGTAGAGAATATCTGCTGTCAAATTTGTCAGCATTTGTTTTGCTATATATATTTTGTTAGTTTATTTGTTTTGGAAACAGGGTCTTATTATGTTCCCCAGGCTGGCCTCAAACTCCTCCTGCCTCGGCCTTCCTAGTAGCTGAGACTCTAGGAGTACACACCCTGTATTAACTCTTCTGATTTTCCCAGCTGTTCTACAGGGTGGCTGTTAGTTTTGTTCCATGTGTGGGAGAGAAACTGAGGCACAGAGGTGCTAGAGCACCTGCTGCAGAGCCAGGGCTGGGACCCAGCTCAGAAGGTGCCCTGTGGTCTCACTGCCAGGGGAGCAGCACTCTTGCTCTCCCTGCTCACGCCCCTGTGGGGAGAGCCTGCAATCATCACATGCCATACCACTGCCTGGCAGCAGGGGGCGCGGGGACCAAGGGGCACCCAAGATGGTTTGAGGCGTCCAGATCAAGGGAAAGGATAACAGAACAAGAACAGGACTCCTGTTTGAAGTCTCTCTCCATCCTGAATACGCAAAGGGGAGGTCTCAGGTTGATGCCCCCAGGGCCTCACTTGAAGCGTCTCGGACACAGCTGAAGCCCTTGGGGCTGAGAATCCAGGGCTCTCTGAGCCCCACAGGCCACTGCAGCCCCCAGCAACTCTTGGTCTATTTTGTTTTAGTGTCTGTGGTTATTTCTATTGATGTGGTCTATTTATAGCAAGCAATGCTGGTTTTCCATTTGAATAGGAATAAGAAATTTCCCTGTTTAAATACATTTAAATAGAAAAAGAGGCACCTGAGAGAGAAAAGTAGAAAATAAAAGTAGAGTTGGTCCAGAATGTAACAATAACTGGGGGAGTGGTTAGTGCGGCTGGAGGTTGGGGGGACCCTCTGCAGAAGTAGATTTAAGATTTGTCACAGGAAGACAGAGCCTGGTTACCACCCCTTGTTACGCAGGTGACCTGAGTGCCACTTCCCCCACTCTGTGTCATTGGGCACCAGGAAGGAGAGAGAAGAGGTGGGGTCTCCACTGAGCCAGTGTTTGTTCACCTCCCTGGACTCATTGCAGTGTCATCCACAGGTGACAGACACGTAGGGTAGGGGGATTTCAGGCAGGAAGCGATCGTGGATGAGTCTGGAGGCACAGTACTTCCCCTAGCACCTTGTTCCCCAGCCCAAAGGCCCAGGGACCTTGTCACAGTTAAATGGCTCCAAACAGGCCCTCCCTCTGTGCTGCCCCTAAGGACATGGCTTCTGTGAGCCTGCCTGCCTATACCTGGCAGCTGCCCCTTTCCTGAAGTGGGATCTGCTGAGCAGGTATCAACAGTTCAGCTCCCAGCCAGGCAAGGTGGCCCATGCCTGGAATCCCAATTCCTTGGGAGCCTGAACCAGGAGGATCCCAGTTCAAAGCCAGCCTGAGTAACTCAGCGAGACACTATCTCAAGATAACACAAAAAGGGTTGGGGATGTAGCTCAGTGATAGAGTGCTTGCCTGGCATGTGCAAGACTCTGTTTTCAGCCCTAGCATCCTTCCTCTCCTCCCCATCCTGCCCCCCAATCTAGCTCCCAGCAAACTCAGCATCAGCAGATTCTTACTGCAGTGTCCCCCATTACCCTTCCATTTCCCTCCAAGTGTCCTCCTTTCCTTTATTTGTTCTCTGTTCGAGTTTCATGGCTTGGGGATCTGAATCGAGTGACTTGTTTTAATTAGAGTGTGAGTGAGTGACTGTGTGTCTAAAAAATGATGACTACCAAAGCAATTCTGTAACCCAAAGAAGTGAACTGCTAATTGTGGAATTTTAGGCATAAAGGGAAGGGGACCCAAATCCCTCGAGTGACCGCAGAGCAGAATGAAGAAAGAGAAGGTAGCTTTCCATGAAGACAGCACACCCACAGCCACACATCCATGGAGGAAGATGGCCCAAGCCATGCAGAAGCGCAAGCCCCGGCACAGGCGTGCTGCACAGTGAGGTCACTCACACTACCTAGGCGACGGATGGAGGTCCTGGTCTCCTTGGCGAAGTTGGAGTTGGACAGAGCTGTTCTCCGAGAGACGAGGACAGGGATGCGAGTGACTGGAGGGCGGTAGCTGGGCACATTGGGGAGGTGCTCTGCCAGGTTTTGGGGGGCAAGCCTGGGGGCCACCTGGCCAGGTGGCTGGTCCCGGACCAGGTGGTTCAGCTCCATGTCTCGGCCTGGGTGAGTCATAGTTCTGGGGCCAGAAGGTCGCAGGCAGAGGTGTGACTGCAATCACAGTGTGGGGAAAACGTAAATTAAATGGCTCCAATACAGAGCACACTGGAGGCCCCCTGTGTTGGCAACAGCCCTTTGCAAGGTTGAAGCATCACGTTTGTCCTGAAGTTCAACATCAAAATTCACCGAAGCAAGTGGCTGGCCCACCCCACAGCTCCAAGGGACAGCACCAGATCCCCCCAGCTTCTCGCGCGCTCTTTCCTTACCAAGCATAGTAGCACTTCCTGTCTTAAATTAAAAAACAGACTCACAAAACCCAGTACTGTCTCTCGGAACCACAGAACTCTGGGCTTGAATAATCTTAGCCCGGTACAATTTTCTAGTTGCAAGAAACCCTAAAGGTCAATTAATTTCACTTCCAGCCAGAAGCAGTCACTTTCCCTAGGGCCCTGGTGCAGACTAGGCTGCATCCTGCAATGACCGATGACCGGAGGAGGTCTGAGCCCTCCTGATGGTCAGGCCTGCCCCCTACAATCTGACTTAATGGGCCAGGTGACGCCTGTCCAAGAATCTTAAAGTCTCCTCCGTGAGACTCTAAACTAGCACAGCCACTGTGGAAATCAGTACGGACATTCTTCCAAAAACTGAAAATAGAACTGCCATGATCCAGCTGCCCCACTCCTTGGTATACACCCAAAGGAATGAAGTGAGCCTACTACAGGGATATTGGTAAACCCACATATATCGAAGGACATACAATACATCACAGTCAAATACGCAACCAGCCTAGATGCCCATCAATTGCTGAAAGGATAAGAAAACTGCAGTATATTTAATATCACCAGGGAATATCATTCAGCCATTGGTGTGGCAACAGTACGACAAAAACTCTCAAGCTTTATTTACTCTTAATTTTTTGAATGAGGCACCTGACAGGCACACAGCAGCTGGACGCCACTGGCAAATCCAAAAATCCAAAGAGTTAGGTCACCTATTTATTATCGACCTCCACTCGAGAAAACCTGACTACCAGGCCGGGTTTTGAGGTGGGGCCGAGGTTATGCTTTTATTTCCACAGGTTATAAAAAGTTTTGGGTCATGACTCAAAACATAAAACTAAAAAATGAGCCAGAAACAAAAGTTTGTTACTCTGGGAATCACAAAAGACATAAAATGCCTACATATTGGCCGTCCAGAAGTTCCTGTGACTGTTCCGCTCCATTGCCTACCTGGGGCCAAATTAAACAGTTAACTGATGAAGGTCAACAAGTGGTTCAACAATCAGGACAACCAGTCACATCGACCACTTGTTTTTGGCTATGCTATCTTTAACTACTACACAGGTTCGTTAAACAGGTTATACTTATTGGGCTTGTATTCCAAATCCACCCTTAAATAAGATTGTTACCTGAAAAGATTATACTATCCCCACATATGTAAATAAGTCCATCTAGATGCCAGGAACCTATGATGATCATGGCCCTTTTAGGCCAAAAAAAAAAAAAAAAAAAAAGATAATTAAAAATTATACTGTTAAAAGAAAAGGTTTACCTATTTATATTAGATATAAAAAACATTATCTTAAAATAGCCCCCCAGGCATGGCTTTTGGTAATTCAAAATGCTGCCAAAAATTACGCCCTAAAAGATTGTTTCTTTTAAGTGTTAAAGCGTTTTAAAAAATTAATTCAAACAAACAAACAAAGTGCTCCTGATCTTCCACCTTGCCATACACCATTGTTAATCATCTCAGTGATTGGGTCCATTGGACTCAGTGCAGAGGTGAAACTGCTCAAATATTACTTAATACTTGCTATAAAGGTGTCATTGATTAGAGTCCTATGGGCTATGCTCAAACAGGGGTTATGGCTTTGATCTAAGATGGCCCAAAAAAGATCACACGATCACTACTAATAGTAAAAAAAGTAAGTCAATTGTGTGGCCTGGAGGTGGATTTGCTGCACCTAGCCCACATTTGCCCTTTCACCCTATCCAGTTTCATCTTTAAAAGGTGGGGGCTGCCCTTAAACCCTTAAAAACATAAAAAGATAATATATAAAAAGTCAAACTAATAATCATACTCAATTATCTTTTACGATTATAAAACCAGATATATTCAAACCTATGTTCATCTTCCTTTTATGTTTATGAGTGAGACTGCTACCTAAAATTAAACAACAGGGTTGATAACTTGTGTCAATTGTTCCTTTCTTACCTGTCTAAATCGTACTATAATGTTTAACATGAGTTCTCATAGTCTATATTCTAAAGACAGAAACAGGTGTATGGCCGCCTGTACACGTGACTAGGCAATGGCAGGATTCTCCTTCTAGCTTGATGCTACAACAAATTCTTAAAAGACTCCTAAAAAAAACATCCAAAAAGATGATGGAACTGATTATTGCAGCTGTTCTCAGGCTAACAGCCATTATAGCCACGGCAGCGACTGCTAAAGTTGCTCTCCATCAAGCTATACAAACTGCTGAGTTTGTCCAAGACTGACATAAAGATTCAAAAAAATTATTAACATCACAACATCAGACTGATAATAAACTTTCTAGCCAACTTGCCAACCTGCAGCAAGCTGTTGTAACGATGGGTGATCCAATTGTTAGTTTACAGCGCCAGATTCAATTGCGCTGTGATTCAAATGTATCCACCTTTTGTGTGACACCTATGCCTTATAATAAAACCGTATTTCCTTTAAAAAAGGTTAAAAAACATCTGCTTAATCACAAAAATATCTCATGAGATTTTAAAAGTACAAAACCAAATTAGAGAGACTTAGCAAAAACAATTAGAGATAATTAATGAGACTGATCTTGCCCAAAGAGTAATCGATGGTATTCAGGATTTAAATCTTTTCTCTCATTTAAAGGCTATGATAGGATCTTCTGTAGGATTGTTATTAATATCCATATGTATTTATATTATTTTCTGTATAGTCTAGGGGAGACGCCAGTGTCAACAAAGAGTAGCCTCTCAACAAGCCTTTCCTTGATGCTACATAAAAAAAAGCAAAAACAAGTATAAAGAAAAGGTTACATTAAAACACAGATTAAAAAACTGCAGTTGTGCTTCCCGCACACAGAGCCACAACTCAAAAGTTCAAGGCTACAGTCTTAAAAACCATCCGATAACATTCTAAAAAGTCTGTTTTTAAAAAATATATAAATAACTAAAACCAGGTGTTCATAAAAAATATTCTCTAATGCTTTGCTAGAGATAATCTATAAAAAACTGTTGATTCTCATGAAAGTATTGTGCATGCATCTAACAACACCAGGGTTGCTGAGAGTTGGCTGCCTTTGCCTGCGAGAGCTTCAGCCCTCTACTCCTTGACAAAACTACATTCCTGCCGTCTGCTGTTCTTCGCGTCCCTGATGACAAGCCATAAAGAATGAACATCACTGCATGAAAATGGATGGAACTGGAGAACATGGTATTAAGTCTGGCCACAATGAAACCCACATTTTATAAAATTAATATGCATTAGTAAAACATTAAATTAAAATCTCTCTCCTTATGATTCTAATGTGCAATCAAGTTTGAGAACCAGGGTTCATGGATGTCACCTTTCAGTTGCTAATGTGTAGACACATCCCCAGGAGATCTTTTATAATGCAGATTAGGATTCCACAGGTCTGTGTAGGGCCTGGGACTCTGCATTTCTAACCAGCTCCCAGAGGGCACCAAAGCTACTGGACCTTCTGAGAGTGATGAACAAATGGCCACGCCTCATTGCTTCTCAGAGTGCTGTTCCCAGAACAACTGCTTCCAAGTCACCTGCAAGCACCACAAGTGCACCTGTTTGGTCCTGAGCTTGCCCATTGTGTTACGATCCTATATCAGGCCTGGGCTCAGGAGGTCCCTACAGACTCATGTTGAAGTTCACAAAGACCAGTTGGGTTAGGACAGGGGCCAGAGCCTTCTCAGTGGCCAGATGGAGAGGTCACACATGGTCGCCTTTCTTACAGACTCCTCCCTCCAAACCACCCACAATGCTGGGGGGCCTCTGATGCGCTGTCTCTGCTCCTCTGCCAACAGGCCATGAGGTAGATACTGATATTGTTCCATTTTTCTCTGTTTGGGAGCCATGACTCAGAGAGGTCACAAAACTGGCTCTGGGACACACAGTGACGAAGGGGAGAGAAGATAGGAGTGAATGGCAGAACTTCTGGCCAAACCAAGTACACAGTGAGCCTCAATTTTGTCATTTGCAAAATGGTCACTCTGCCTTACCGGGTGGCTAAAGCACCGGTGGGTGGAGGGATGTGGAGATGTGTGAGGTGCACAAGGCCACAGGCCTCGTGGGTGCAATAGCCTGGCTCCTGTCGCATGGTTCCCGGAGTGCTCAGCATTGAGGGTGGGGTGTAAATCTCAGCAGAGTGAATGTGCTTGGTACAGCCTGGACACTCGGCAGTCAGGACAAGCTCACAGAGAGATGGGGACCCACTTGTCTGCAGATATGTTATGTCTCGGCCAAACCCCCACTTGGCCCTGGGCTGCATTCCCATTGGAGAGAAGATGGGAGGAGGGACTGATGGAGGCAGGGCTTCCCAAGCCGCCCCCAGGAGTCCTGGAGCCTCTGCTATTCCTTGCAACCTTGGAGAGATATCATTTGGCTGTGATAATGTGGCCTCAAGACACAGAGGATGGGTTTTGCCCAGGACAGGGCCAGTGGGGCAGCAGGGAGGGAGAGGAGAACGGTACGAACGCCCCAGATAGAAGGTGCCCTGAACATTCTGGTATGCAGAGCCTGAGCCCCACCTACCTGCTGAGCACACAGCCACAGCCTCCTCCTCCTCCCCCCGCAGCTCCTGCAAAAGAACAGAAGACACAGAAGCTGGAACAGTCACCCTCCTGACCGCATCCCTCCCCACACCCTGAACTTCACAGTGCACAGGCCCTTTTGGATTTCCTACAAATCCCCAGCAGGCATCTATGGCCCCATTTATACAGGTGGCCACCGAGGCTGAGGGCAGTCACATGAAGACTCAAGCCCAGGTCCACCTGTCCCCCAACCCCCTCCTGACAACATGTGTCCCCTGGTAAGGAGTGTGACCATCAACCTGCTCCCTCTGTCCATGGGCATCTCACCAGCTGAATCCCTGCCCACCCCTGTACATGCAGTGGACAAGCCCAGTCCTCCACAATACAAGCCCAGGCCCGGTGGTACCTGGCACCTGGGGCTCTCCGTACCTGCAGCGAGGCCTTCTGGCACTGGGTTTTGCCTATGTCACTCTGGCCCACACCTGCTTGTGCCACCAAACAGCTATCCAGCAGGACACTGGGACCCAGAGGGCTGGCAGGAAAGAGCAGAGATTAGAAGGGCTCAACGTGTCCTGACCCTCGCTGACAGCCAAGCTCTGGGCCAGAGCAGGGAGCACAGAGACTCCCAGGGCCAAGTCCTCACTTGATAAGGCTCCCAGGGTGGCATCCTCCTCTCATTCACCCCCTCTAGATGTGCTCAGCCAGGGGTGGGATACACAGAACATGCCAGGACTCTGCTGGGAAGGGAGACTTCCTGAGGAGGCGGTCTATGGGC
The DNA here is from genome assembly GCF_012274545.1 of Fukomys damarensis. NCBI lineage: Eukaryota > Metazoa > Chordata > Mammalia > Rodentia > Bathyergidae > Fukomys > Fukomys damarensis. The sequence goes on from NW_022900944.1 coordinate 23,259,875, forward strand.
AGGGCCTCGAGGGTGATGGTGTTAAAACAAGGTATAGGTGGGAAGGACAACGGGAAGGGCTGACAACATTTGCCAAGAAAAGTACAAGGGTGAAGGGTGCTGGGAGGAGGGGCCCACAAGGCCCTGTACCCGTCTCCAGGCCACCTTGGGGCTGCAGGCAGGGTGGGGAGTGGAGAACAGTGAAGACCAGAGGGGTGAACTGACCTGGCCAAAACCACACAGCAAATTATCCCAAACCACACAATCCTTGACCCTCAGCCCTGGTTCTCTCTGCTCTCCGAGATCAGAGCCACAACTGCAACTGTTGAAAGTGTTCGCGGTCCCTGGCCCAGGCAGCAGGCATCCATGAGTGACAGGGCCAGGGTGAGGCTGTAGCAGACCGCAAGGACTGTAGCAAATGGGAGAACTCGTGTCCATCTGAAGGCAGCAACCTGTTCCACTTGGACTAGAGACCTGGAGTGGCCAGATCTTCCAGTTTTTGAGAGGAAGCTAAATCATACATTTATTTCAAAAGTGGAATTTCCCCAATATTTAGATGCTGATACTTAATTCCAATTAATTTGGATATTAATACATAAATATCACAAAAAGCCTGTCTCCAGGCAAAGTTGATCTCTTAGATGTCCCATGTAATTTCCTGATTAAAATGACGGCTCAAGATCAAGGGCTTCCCTGAGCACAGAGCTGCCTACCTGTTATCCCAGCACTCTGAGGAGCTGCAGCAGGAGGATCAAAAGTTTGAGCCCAGCCTGGGCAACTTAGCAACTTAGCAAGACTCTCTCTCAAACTAAAAAAGATAGAAGGGGCTGAGGATGTAGCTCAGTGCAAAGCCTCTCACTTCAATCCCTAGTACTGAAAAACAAAGCAGACAAACAACAACAAGAAAAAAAAATAACAAAAAAAAACAGGGGCCTAGGCTAGGCATGATGATGTATACTTATAATATCCCAGCATACAGGAAGCTGAGGCAGGAGGACTGCCACAAAGTGAGGCCACAGTGAGATCCTGTCTTGAGAAATTTAAAATTTAAATTTAAAAAATAGGGTCTCATGTGAATTTTGTAGTTAGAATTAGTCCTACTTCCTGACAGACTCATGTCATCGAGGTACTCATGGAGGATGCCACGAGTGTCTGCCACCCAGAAATCGGAATTCACTATCCTCCACCCGGGGGCCAAGTCCCTGCCATCCTGGGGCTGAGGAGGGCTGGGGGTTTATCTCAGTGGTTCTGCTGCCTGCCTTGCAAGCGCAAGGTTCCTAGTTCAATCCCTGGGCCCCCCCCCCAAAAAAAAAAAAAGATCCAAGGGGGGTGTTGGATGGGATTGCAGCTGAGTCCAGCTGGGAGCAGGAATCAGCCTGTGAACCTATCACCAAGCAGCTCCCATGGGCTGTATGCCAGGCATGGTGCCAAACATTTGCACCATGGTCTCCCTGGCTCTTCACCCAAACAACCCTGAGAGGCAGAACTAGGGCCCAGAGAGGGCTGATGGCTAGTCCACAGTCACACAGCCTATATGGGGCGAGCCTGGAAAGTTCTGAGTTCTGAGTCCCAGAACACTTGCTCACCACTCTTCTGTGGGTCCTCTGGGCATCCACACCGCCTCATGTGCCCTGGAGGAGTAGGACAAGTGCCCAGATGATCTGAGCACCCAACTTACTCCATTTCTCTTATTTTCACTGGGAAGGACCTGAATAATCAGGAGAAGAAACCCGTCTTCTAGAGGTTCCAATCCCAAGAGCAAGGCTACGTTATGACTTTCACAGGTCCTGAGCATGTTAACTTTCATAGGCTCCTTCTCCTCTAAAAATCTAAAACAAATTTTTATGACTACATTCATATGTAGACTAATATATTAATATTATACCTTCCAAATTTTTCTGTGTAAAAATTGTTGGTTGTTGTGTTTTGTTTTGTTTTGTTTTGTTTTTTGTGACAGGGTCTCACTATGCAGGTCTGGCTGACCTTGAATTCACTATGTAGCCCAGTAGCCCAGCCTGGCCTTGAACTCACGGAGATCCTCCTGCCTCAGGCTCCTGACTACAGGCATGCGCCACCATGCCCAGCCCTTTTAGACTTATTTTAAAAGAAATTAAAACATTCTCAGGCTGAGGGTGTAGCTCAGTGGTAGAGCACTTGTCCAGCATGTGTGAGGTTAGGGGTTCCATCCCCAGCACCACACACAAAAAAACAACAATAACAAAACCAAACACATTCTCATGGGCCCCTAGAAGAATCTGGGTATGGTGCCTACCTTGCCTGGCACAGATGAGTTAATGAGGGCCTTTCCCAATGTTGACCGAGGCCACTGTTCAGTTCTCAGCCTGCCAATGCAAAGGCCCAGAAACGCACCACCCACAACCCAGCCAGACCCTTCCGGGGCCTGTTCTTCGCTGAAGTGGGCCAGGAAATTGCTGTATGGTCTTGGGCAAGTGCCCTGGAAGCCCCCGGGCTGCCTCTGCCTGCTCATCCATCCGATGGGCAGGTCTGGCCCAGGCTGTACCCCCTGAGTTATTTGAGTGAGGTCAGAAGGGACATGAGAATCGGATGGGAAGTCAAAATAGACTGTTGGTGTGGTTCTCGGGATTCTTCTAGATTCTTTATCTCTAAATGCAGAAAGCACTTTCCGTGTCTACAGCACTTAGTGTTCACTTTGGGGCCAGCCCAACACAGGACAGAACCACCCACTCCGCACTACCCCGGCACAGCAGCACTGGTCACTCAGGGCGCCATCTTGGAAGCCCACGGCCCCAATCTATGAAATGCGACTAGCAATAGAATCTGCCGTTCTGACTGCCTTAGCACAGAGTGTGGCCCAGGAAAAGGACTGATCAACTGTCAGCTGGTATTATTATTGCTCTTGTCATTATTCTCAGTCCCAAAGGAGGCAGCAATCTTCAGAGTTGTGAAATCACCCTCGTGGATTGGGGAATATTTCACAAATTGCCTCAGGTATGGACACCCGATGGTGGCCCTGTCAACATCACCAAAAAACTGGGGTGGGGGGTCTGTGTCTAAATCCACGTCACCCCACCTCAATGTTGCGCTCAGTCCTTCTCACCCAGCCCAGCAGCAGCAGCCCACCAAATACTAGAAAGTGCCAGGTCTCAGGGATCTCCAAGCAGAGGATCAAAGTGTGGCCAAGGTGGGCTTTGCAAGGCCCCCATGGCCTCCAGGTTGAAGCTTAGGATTAGTAGTGGCAGCCAGCTCACGAGGGTCACCAGTCCTCTCTTCCTCCCGCAACCCCCTGCAGCAAGCTCTGTCCCCCAAGGTCCTCACATCACCTTCAGCAGACTGTTCCCTGAAATGCCGACCCCGAAGAAAGGAAGGAGAGAGCCCTCAGGCAAAGGCAGCACCTACTTGGGTCTGTCTGTCTTTGCCAGCAAGGAGGCCCATGATGTAGGAGTTCAGCTGGGGGCCGGGGCATTCATCCCAGGTCTGGGGTTGGTCCCGCACCAGGAGATTTGGAGAGTCCCAGTTCGGCCAGGAGACCAGCTCCTCAGCCAGTGTGGCTGGGATGGCAGCAGAGCCACCAGTTCTTTCTGCTTCTAATCAGAGGTGCAGGGAACCCTGCAGAAGTGCCCCAGGGAGGCCAGGTGGGGACCGAAAGGCCACAGTTGCTAGGAAAAGCCGAGCTGTTGCCTGAAGAGATGAGGTTGCTAGGCGACCCTCTGCATTACCAGGGCCCTCGTGTCATCAGTCACCTATGCCTCTGTGAAGCTGGCCAAGGGCATCCTTCCCCAGACAGTGACAGCCTAGCTCTGCTCGTCCAAGCCTCACGCCCTCTGGCCTAGCCCTGGGACCACACACTCTGTCACCACAGGACAAACACAGGAGAAACCTTGTTTCTCCTGGGCCCAGGGACCAGCAGTTCCCTGATTTTCAAAGTCTCAGCACAACTGTGTGAAAGGAGCAGAAAACCTACAATGGAGGAATGACAGCCTCTTTAATAGAGGATGCTGGGAAAACTGGCTACCCACATGTAGAAGATTGAGTTTAGACCCATATATCTCACCATATACTGAACTAAAATAAAAATGGATCAAAGATCTAAGTGTTAAAGAAGAAACGCTTAAATCTGCTGGAAGATAAAATAGGTAAAACTCTTGAGGACATAAGCAAGGACTTCCTGAACAGAACCCCAATGGCACAAGGAGTATCAAGAACCAACAAATGGGATCATAATAAATTAAAAAGCTTTGGTACAACAAAAGAAATAACCAACAGAGTTAAGACAGTGTGAGGTTCTACTGAAAGGGAAATTTGCCAGAGGACTATTCCTCAGAGGACTAACATCTAGAATAGAATATATAAAGAGCTTTTTTTAAAAAATTAGATCCTTTGGGCTGGGGATTTAGCTCAGTGGTTCTGCCACCTGCCTCACAAATGCAAGGTCCTGAGTTCAATCCCCAGCACCCAAAAAAAAAAAAAGAAAAAAAAAGTCCCTTCAAAATAAAAGACCCTATCAAGAAAATGGGCAGCTAAAATGAATAGACATTTTCAGAAGCATAAATGGCTAATACATATATGAATAAAAGTTCAACATCACTGGCCATTACAGAAAAGCAAATTAAAGCAACATTGAGATTCCATCTTACTACAGAAAAAAGAGCCATCATCAAGAAATGAAATAATAACAAATGCCGGCGAGCGCAGGTAAAATGCAGTCCTTCTACATTGTTGGTGGAAATGTAAACTAGGACAAGCACAACTATGGAAATCAGCATAAAGATTCCTGAAAAAATTAAAAAATAGAAATTCCATTTGATCCAGCTATTCTTCTTCTAGGTATCTTCCTAAAAGAGCGAAAGACGTCCTAGTACAATGATGCGTGCAAGCCCATAATTTTAGCAGCACAATTCACAATAGCTCAATCTTAGAAGTAGCCTCTATGTCCATCAACAGTGAGTGGATAAAGAAAGTGTAGCTTTGCATACCCAGTGGAGTACTACTCTGCCAGAAAGAAGGGTGGATCTGAGTCATTGGTAAGCACCTTGAGACTGTAATATTACATGAGATAAATCAGACACACAAGCTTAAATATCACGTAGTTCCTCTTGTATGAGAAACCCCAAAGTACAAATAAAGAGCACAGCAATAGATGATAGAAAGCGGGGGATTTTTTTCAAACAGAAAGGCGAGCAAGAGATGGAAGGAATTGGGGAAGGAGACGGCGGAAAGGGGATGAAAAACGGAATTGGTAGGAAAACATGGGACAGAGCTTCTGCAGAGGGAAGGAGAGCAAGAGATGGGACGAGTGAGGAGGGCAGGAGAGGAGGGGAGGGAGGGGAGAAGAGAGCTGGGACGCGTTGTGTACAGGGACCTCCTCCCCGCAGTAAGGGTGGCCATTATGTACTGCACATGTGCGAAACCTTTGCGTGAGTGTGTGCTGTGCTGCTGTACCTGTGGGCAACGCTTCTCTGAGCACGGGGTCAGCACGGACAGGAGCCAGTGTGCACAGGGTTCCTGTGTGCACACACGTGTGGGAAAGTGCTGAGTGTGCGCGTGCACATACGCAGAACACGCGCGTGCCCGCACATGCAAGTGTGTGCGCACCTCGGCATGGGCGTCTGTGCCCCGAGCAGATGTGCAGGGCGCGTTTGGGTGCACGGCACTCTGAGGACACGTGCTGGGTGAGTGCGGGTGTTGAGCACAGCTGGTCTCAGCTCCGCGCAGTGGAAAGGACCGGGCTTGCGGGCCGATGTGCCGGGCACACAGGTTTAGCGGGGTGAGACTCAGAGCTGTGCACTCTACACAGAGACAGGTGGAGAGCAGAGGGCAAACCAGGCTGCACCTGAAGTCTCCCTTTCACTTCGGGGTGTGGAGGGGAGGCCCAGAGGGCAGAATGAGGGAAGCAGCTTCATTCTGGTACAAGAACAATTTCACACTCAGAGGCAGCTGGCTGGGACAGACAGCATTCCAAAGGCGGTATGAGCTCCCCACCCTTGGGGGTAAGCAAGTACAGGCTGCGTTCCTCTGGCCAAGATGGGAGAGGTTAAACATGACCTTAGCAAGGTGGACTAGGAGCAGATGCTACCCCACAAGCGTCCAGCCCTGAAATCCCATGTTGGCCTCATGATTTAACCCCTCCTGGCTGGGGCTAAAAGTGGTCCTTTGTGGAAATGAGAACATCGTGGTCCTGGACGGGCACTCTATTCAGCCAGGCCTCACCACACCCTCTGCTGGGGCTCCTGTGAGCCCCTGCTGTGGACGCAGGAGCTCTGAGCGGGCAGTTGCCCCTTGCCTAGGCTCCTTAGCTACCAGAAGCAAAGTGGCACTTCTGCTGCTACCGCCTGGGCTCTAACAGTCATGGTGCCACCCTGCCATGGGCTACAGCCAGAGGGACGGCTCAGGGAGGGGGTATGGGCCGGGGGTCACCACAGTGGGCAGTGCGACGAGGTCAGGGAATAACTCAAGGGACCTGGAGCAGGGGAAAGACTTTCTCACCTAATCCCTACCAGCCTCCTCAATGGTTCCCTCACCTCAAGCTCTTTCCAACACAGCTGCCCTAACGCACTACTCTCCTGCTCACAGACCTTGCCTGGCTCCCCCCTGCTTTTTGGAAATCAAGCCCAAGGCCTTTACAGCCGTGGCCCCAGGGCCCCACACTCTTTTGTCTTATCTCTCTCTTTCAGCTCCTCCTCAGCTCCCTGGTCCTTGTAACTCTCCTCTGGGAACACTCACTCCCTGGCCATCTCCTCCAGCCCCCACTGTCAGTGCTGTCTCTGTGACCTGACTTTGCAGCTCCAGCCCCTACTGGGCTCAGGTGGCCCCTGCCTGTACCTCCTCCTCTCCCCCCTGAGCCACCTGTCTGTCCAGCCTCCTCCACGCTCACATTGCCACAGCCTTCTCTCTTGTGCTTTCTGCTCTCCAGCTGTTAACCAGTCTTTTCCTTGTGTTTTACTGCAGAAGTACAGATGTGGGCGAGGAATCAGCCACTAACAGACCACAGAGAAGAATCCAGAGCGGCCTTAGAGGAAGCTGCAAGATGGCTGGGGTGTGTGTGAAGGGGGAGATGACCATGGCTCTGTTAATAGGAGGGCCCACTGCGTGTGTCTATTTATGCATCCATCCCTGCATTTAGCCATTGCTTATTTAGTGCCTACTGTGTACCAGGCACTGTCTTAGGCTCTGGGGACATGGAGGTGAAGATACCCAGCAGCAGTCCCAGAGTGTGTACACATGCATGTGTGTTGGAAGGGGGATGTTGAGTGGTGAATAAGAGGATTCCCATGGGGTCCAATATAAGCATATTGGGGACCCCAGCTTCTGCCGCTGTGTCTGGTCAGAGTCCAGCAGCACACAGCGCAAAGAGGTACTCCCTTGAGCAGTGGGGAGCCCCTCGCTGAACCCCACCTCCCTGGGAGAGCCCTCAGCCCAGCAGACGGGTGGCTTACTCAAGCCCCTGCTCTTCCTCTTCTTCCTCCTCCTCCTCCTCGCCATCCTCCTCCTCTTCTTTTTCCTCTTGAATCAGGGACAGCTCCCTGAGTTTGGGTTGGAGATAGGAGTGAGCCCCACCGCAGACACCCCGAGTCTACCTCTTGCTCCCATTTTCTGTAGCACGTCCCATGACTGCTAGCACCTGGACTCCCCAGCCAAATCTTGACCTGGGGATCCCATCTGTGCAGCCCCCACCCAGCAACCTGAGGCTCTCAGTGGCGACAAGTCCTCTTCACTACATGAGGGGCCTCTCCCAGCCCCCACTGTCCTGTGGTGACGCTGGGCCTCTCTGGTGCTCAGTTTCCCCATCTCCTCTGGAGGGCTAGAAACCTCCCAGCTTGAATAGCTGTCACCAAGCACCACTAGTAGGAACAGAGATTGTGCCATTCCTATGGAGAGTGATTTGGTGATCACTGTCATTGCTCTGAGGACCCCGCGGGCCCCCTGGAGTCCGCCCTGCAGAGGTGTATACCTATGGGCGCGCACACACATACAGACAGAAGAGCTTGCCACAGAATCATTCACAATAACGAAATCTGGGGATCAACTTCCTATAGTTAGACCCACAATGTCCCTCAAGAGCCCAAATGTTAATAGTGTGTCCCCCGGACTAATGCACCTGGAAGGCATTGACCCTTTAAGGAATGGGGCCTTGTGGGAGGTCTCAGGGCACTGCCTTCTTCCCACTGGAAGGCAGTACAGGGACTGCAGCCCCATCTTCTATTTTTCTTTCTCTTCCCTGACATGAACCAAATGCTTTTGCTTTGCTGTACACTCTCCACTGCTGAGCTGCCTCATCAGCAGCCCAAAAGCATGGGGCCAAACTGCCATGTTCTGAAACCTCTGAAACCATGAGCCAAAAAACTTCCTTCTATATAACTTCATTTCCTCGAGTGTTTTGTTACAGTAATAAAGGTAACGTACAGTCTAAATAACCATCAGTGGAGGATAGGTTAAATAGATCATGGTATGTCCAGGTGATGGACTACTATGCAGCCATAAAACAGTGAGATGCCCTCTATGTACAGAATATGGAAGGACCTCAGTGTATATTAACTGAACAAGTATAGGAAGGTGCAGATATGTGCATATGCTATGCTATCTTTTACACATAGAAGAAGAGGGGAGTGCATGCTTGTAGGTGCCCACATTGTCTCTGGAATGGGACAGAAAAAGCTGGTAGCTAACATGCCCATGGGGAGAGGTAGGGGAGGCATGCTTGGCTCCTCTCTGTGCCTTTTTTTCCCCTCTAGTACTAGGGATTGAATCTAGGGCCTTTACACTAAACTATATTCCCAGCCCCTTTTTGTTTTTTATTTGGAGATAAAGTCTCCCTGAGCTGCTAAATTACCCAGGCTGGGCTTGAACTTGCCATCCTTCTGCCTCAGCCTTCCAGGGTGCTAGGATTATAGGTGTGCACCATCACACCCAGCTTCCATGCCCTGTTTTACCTGAGATTCTGTACTGTGCGCCTGTTGTTTCGTTCTTTCCTGGGACTTCTTTGGGTTCTCACCTGGTCATCTCTACCACAGCCTCATTCTCTTCCTCGTACACCAGAGCTGCCTCTGTCCCCTGTGGGCTGGTGCTGCTGTCCTGCTCGGTGCCCTCCCAGTGAGGGTCAACCTCTTCAAGGACGAGATCAGACTCCATCTGCTCCATGGGAAGGATGCTGACTGGAGGGACACAGAGGGGGCCTTTATGGGCTATGGGAACAGTGGGCTTGAACCCCTGAATCTCAGGGCCCTGAGAGAGCCTTGGCCATGGCCAGTAGCACACGAGCTCCTAGCAAGCAACGGGCAAGGAGGGCACCATGGTCAGCACAACCACTGACTACTGGGCCAGGGCTCATGTGATGGGTTGAAGCCCACAGCATTCACCCTGTATCCTTCCTTTATTTCATCTCTTTTTCTTTTGACATGGAACTTTAAGGTCGATCAAGTTTGTTTCTCTCTGAGGCCTCCTTCTTAGAAGTTTGTGCTGGAGAAAAAAGTGCTCCAAACCCCAGCATCGGAGGTGGTGCCTGACAAGCCAGCATGGGGCTGCCTGCCATGTCCAGGTGTGGGATGGTCCTGGTGACAACATGCCCACAAGCTCAGCACTTGCATCCGGTAGTCCTCCCCACCCTCCTGGCTCTCCCAGCTCCACCCCCAAGGGAATCGGTGGAGGGGTGGGTAGGAGAATCCTCCCTTCACAAAGAAGCCTGATTTTCAACACTGCTCCATGCACCCTGACCCTGACAATGAAAACACCCAGGGCCCGGAAGTCTGGCAGAAATGAGTATAGGAGAGTCTCAATCTGAACCCAAGCCCACATCGGGCAGAAGTCAGGGACCAAGAGGCTGCCTGGACACCAGGTGTCCCCCCAAAAGTTAAAGGGGTCTTGGTGGCCCTCGAGCCAAGCATCAATTAGTAACTGTGACTTTAAATTGAAGCTGGTCTCAAGGCTTCTTTTGTGACCGTGGAGGTTACTGGTCATGGTGTAGCACCATAACAAAGACAGCAATAGTAAGTACAGCTACGATCCCAAGCCAAGCCCTGTGCTGAATGATTTACAAGGATTAACTCTATTAGTCCATACAGCAACCTCTGAGATGGGAATAATTACTATTCCCATTTGATTTCTATACTTTTATATCTTACCCTGTTTTACAAATAAGCAAACTAAGAAATTGAGGACCACTTTATTTTGGGGGGCACTTCTGATGGTTCAGGCCTGGGACTCCCAGCTTCCAAGTACAGATATTACCCCTGCTTCCCAGGGGAGCCCCCTGCCCACCCTGAACAAGGCTGTCCCACGGGGAGTGCTGGCTCCTCCAGCCCTGCAAATGTCCCTGGGGCCTGATCTCCCTAGAGGGTCTGAGGGAGGTTCCTCCAACCCCAAATCCAGAGGAGGGATGTGTTGGACGTGAGGTTCTATGTTGCTGTCCACAGTGGGGTGGCCTCTGCGATCCAAGCCCCCTGGGGTGCAAGTTGCTGCCTGGGCACATCAGGGGACATCCAGGGCACAGAACATTCCCCAGCCTGAGGACTCTTTAGCTTTATAGCACCCGAAAGAGTGAGAACAGAACTTTCCACATTTTACAGACCAAAGAGCCAACCCAGCCACACAGGAAGCTGGAAGCAGAGCCCGATGTCCTATTCCTGACCCCCGATTCCATGGAGCACTCGATATGGGGTGTCTGTCGTGAGGAGTGAGGATGCCCTTGCCTAGCTGCTTAATTATTTCTTTTTAGATACTATGGATGGAAGCTTTCATCTCTGCAGCAGACCTGCAGGCCCCATCATAGACTGTCCCCAATTTACAGCCGGAGACGCCCCAGCTCTGAGAAGAGGATGGTGCCCAAGATCCACAGCCAGGAAGGGCAAGGAAGGGTATTCTGCCACATGGCCCAGGGCAGGGCCCTGCAGGACTAGGAAGAAATCACTGTCCTGCTCTGGAGCTCCAGCCCCTCTGAATCTCCTGGATTCTCCAGGGCCCCCGGGAACCCAGATTTGAGGGATCCATTCTGACCCCTGCCAGTGGAGGCCAGCAGCCCCATGAAGAAGGAGCTTTGTCTCTAAGACCAGCCAGAGAGGAGCCAAGGTACACAGGTTCTAGGTCACCCCAGCCCCAACCCCAGACCCTGGGTCACTAACAAAGCCAGAGCACTGGCTCGAAGCTGTACTCTCAGGCAGGTCCGGGTTGTGGACACCCCCCTGCCCCCAGTCCAGATGACCTGGCCCTGAAGCACTGGCCTCTCACTCACTGGACATTTCTAGAAGCAAGGCCCCTGTCCCTCCCATCATGAGAATTATAGGGGGCAGTGGGCACCTCTGGAAGAGACAGGCTGTCAGGCTGCCCACACTCTAATCATGAGGTCTAGGGGTGCGACATTCTTCATAGTCGCTCCCATTTGCTCTAGTTGCTTTGATTGCTTTCCTTGCCTCCGTTGCTTGCTCAGCCCCAGTGTAATCTTTGTGAAGTCCCTCCTCACTCAACCACCCACCATGGCTCCCTGCTGCCTATAGCCTAGTCTTCTCAAATCAGGCCCCAATAATCTAACTTTGCCTTCAGTATCAGGGACTCCGGGCTTCGACTAGCTCAAGTGTCCATCATTCTTCCCTAACTGCTCTTACCTCCACGTGGTTTCTCACTTTATTCCCTCCGCTGCAATTATTCTGCTTCATTGCCAGTTTGAGAACCAGGGCCTCAAACCCAAACTTAAATGGTGGACACAAATGAAGGGACGGTGCCATTGGTTTTGAGCTGTCCTCATAGGCACAGTGTGGGTCCCCCACAGCCAGCCCTTCCCACTTTCTGAGCAGGTCAGACTTCCTCTATGCAGAATCTATGCTTTAAAAGTTGGTAACTAATTCTAATTTTTAAAATCACTCCTTGGCCCAAACAAAGACATCAGGGACAGCTGGGAACTCAGGGCCCCTGGCTAGTTCCTCCCTTCCTGTGAGCCCAGTACCACCAGCCACAGCCCATTCAGTCCAACCCTTTAAAACCTACACACTTGGTTCAGCCTTGTTCCAAGCAAGAATATCGTGCAATCACAGGTGTGAAGTGCTAATTCGTTATTTTTAATGTCAGTTAAAATGTCTGCCCCAGTCACAGGTAGTTTCCAGTCCTTTGAGGAGGGAAATATGGCCAGGCCTTAGGAGGACCACTTCTGGGAGAAACCGGGTCCCCGGAGGTGTGGCATGTCCTCAAAGCAAGGCGTTCAGTGTTGAGGCCTGTGTGGGGATGTGGGCACCCACTGTGCAGCCTAAGTCTCATGGCTGCCCATGCCCAGCCCGCCCCTTGCTGTGGTCTAGCTGCTGCCTCTGCCAGGCACCCTGAGAGGAGCCTCTGGGACAGAATTGAAGTGGGCCAGGACCAGGGATTCCCGGCTCAAGCAGGGTGAGGGTCAGTGGCCATCTCTCCCCCTCCCCTGGGACAGTCGTCTCTTCAGCCTTCTGTCCTTCCATCCATCCATCCATTTGCACATCTGTGCTCTCCCAGATCCCCTTCTCCCCTGCTTCAGAGGCCTCCAGGTACCACCACCCCTGAAACAAAGGAGAAGACAGAGGATGGACAGCTGGGTGGGCAGGCGGAGGGGTGGCTGGCTGGCTAGGGGAGGCAAGGGGACAGAGGAGGGAGCAGAAGAGACACACTTGTCCCCATACCACTCAAGTTACCTCGGGAGGTGGCTTGAACAGTGTGCTCACCAAAGATGTGCCCAAATCCTAAGCTGTTACCTGTGAATGTGACCTTATTTGGAAATAGGGTCCTTGCAGGTGTAATTAATTTATGGATTTCAAGATGAGATCATCCTGGATTTAGGGTGGATCCTAAATCCAGTAACAGCTGTCCTTACAGAGGACAGGAGAGGGGGATTTGACACAGATAGAGAAAAGGCCGCAAGTGACTGGAAGGCAGCTAGAGCCAAGGAGACCTGAGGATGCCAGCGGTGACTGGAAGCCAGGAGGGGGTGAGGGACGCTCCCTCAGAGCGTCAGGACGGGCCAACCCTGTCAGCGCCTGGATTCTGCACCTTGGGCTCCCAAGTCCTGAGAGAACGCACTTCTGCTCTCCTGAGTCAGGCAGTCTGCGGTCATTTATTACTTCTGCCCTAGAAGTCGGACCTGCCTGTGCTGCAGGCCCTGCGCCATCTGTCCTCATTGCTGTCTGGTTCCCACCTGTAACCACACACTCCAGGACCTGCAGGGAGGCCCTGCCCGAAGCAGGCTAACACCACCATCACCTGGGGGCTGTAGAGCCTCATACACGGTGGGGAGCAGCCCTGGGATCTCCACATCCAAGGCCGGAAGGCCTGTGTCCAGAATGGTATAGGGGCTACCACCAACTGCAGGCCCTGAACGCTGCTTTGCTCATTGCTAGAACCCATCGCATACCAGCACACTGTGGGCTGCCCCTTATGTTTGTTGAATGAATGAACGAATGCCTGTCCATCAAATGCCTTCCAGGAATGAAGAACAGATTCTGCCCCTTGTCCTCCCTGCCTGGCCTTTGTCCTCCATCCATCAGCCCTGGTTCTGGGCTGGGGCAAAAGGCATCATTACCTCCCAACCCAGCCACAGTGAGGGGTCCCCTCCCAGCTCAAGGGCGCTGGCATCTGTGGATCTATCTCCCCCAGGGATACCTTGTCCCTCTCCTTTCCCCAGACCAGGATGAAGCTTAGCCAAACTGAGTCACCCAGAAGGCAGGGTCAGGGCCGCTTTCCCTAGTGCCACCCATGGGAAGGGGGTGCCCATCTGGGGGCTGCTTTCTTTGGGTAGGTGTTAGATATCAAGCCTGGGTCATTCTGGCTCCGGGCTTAGCTCTGGCTACCCACACAGGCTGATCACAGGTGAGGCCCACCAAGTAAGGGCCCCTGCGGCTGTAGGTCAGTTATGCCCCCCACTTAGACCCAAGGACACAAAGCAACCTCCTAGAGTTAGACATAAGGACCCACTAATGTGTCACTTACTGGTCTGCACATCGCACGTGGTCTCAGGGAACCCCGGCTCCTGCACGGAGGAAAAGGAAAGACGATAACCTCCTACCCCACCGCAGCGCCCTCCCAGCACACACAGGGCCAAGGGGCTTTCCGAATCCCCTCAGAAGACTCCAGTGCCTCAGGCTCCACCCTACCCCGCCATTGCCCTGCCTCAGAGGCTGCCCTCTGTCCTGTCCCTGTCCCCTAGGAGCCATTTCTTGGTCCTTCTCAGCACCCTTGTTCAGGTGGTGCCTCTACCTGCAATGACTTCTCTTTTGCTCTCTGTGATACCCTCCTCCCACCCTCCCGGAGGTTGGCTCAAAGCTCCTCCCAGGAAGCTGGGAGTGGTGGCGCACACCTGTAATCCCAGCACTCGGAAGGCTGAGGCAGGAGGATCGCTGTGAGTTTGAGACCAGCCAGGGCTACATAGTGAGTTCCAGGTCAGTCTCAACTACACAGTGAGGCCCTGTCTCAAAAAAACAAAACAAAAAAAAAGCTCCCCCAGGCCTCTCTCCATTTCTCCATCCCACCCTCATCCTCAGGCCACTGCACTCCGTGAGGGCATCTCTACCAACCAATTGTTTCTGCCACTGACCACCCCCAACTCTGAAACCAGCTTGGCTTCCTGCAGGGATCACATGAACATGGAGCCTAGAGGCTTAGCCCAGGCTTCCTGTGTGCTCCCCAGCACAGCCACCAGCACAGGGGCCAGCCTTGGAAGATGGGCTGCCGGAAGGGTCTGGATATGGACTCCAGACACCTGGGTTCTGACGCCAGCCATGTGACCCTGACTCACCTCTCCAGGAAAGAAGGCCCATGTTGTGCAGAGAACCAATGGGAGAACTGGGGGTTGGCTCAGTGAGGCAGGTTGTGGTGCCCCCAGATACCAGAGCAAAGGCACTTGCTCAAAGGAGCCAGGCAAGGACCCTGAGCAGCCTAGTGGCCCAGGACCAGGCCAGGTCTACCTCTCTCCTGAGCCTAGATATCTTCTCTTATAGAACGCTTTCCTGCTTTCTCACAACTCTGGGTGGTGGCAGGATTGTTAGCCCATTGCTCAGGTGGAACAACTGAGGTTCCCAGAGGGCTGGGGCCAGGCCAAGGTCACACAGCCAGGCCTCCCACCTCCCAATTCAGATACTTGTGCAAAGATGTCCAACTGTCCCCAAGAAAGAAGGGTCAGGTCCCAGGATCTTAGGGAAGGAAAGGATGAAGTTACAGAGGCCCTGTTGCCCCCACCCACCCATGCTGCCATAGGATTCACACAGGGCCTCTTGGCTTCCTGTGAGCCCCACTTCATCCCAGAATATTCCAGGTCGCTCTTGTCTCCAGGCCTTTGCACATACTTGGAGGTCCCCTCCACTGGGAAGTCCTCTTGATGCTCCCGGCAGCTCTGTCTCTGAGCCCCACGAGCCCTCTGTCCCTCACGAAACACTGAGCTCCTGGTGAGGGAGACTGAGGCCCACGGGGCCTCAGAGGGTGTGTGGGATGAATGTGTGCCACACAGAGAGGCAGGCGGGGGGCAGCGTGCCCACCACAGGCTCCCTTTTTCTTGCCTACCCCCAGTGCTCCGGGCTATCCAGTTCACCCTTATCGGAGCTCCCAAGCCCACCTCTGTGCCCCCCACCACACCCTGGGCCCAGCACTGACCTGTTCCCCAGCCTTCCCATGGAGCACTGGCTGCGGCAGGGCCCTCTCCAGCCTGTGCAGGAGCCACGCTATCAACCTGCTGTGGGAGAGGGTAGGCTGCATTCAGGCGGGAAGGCTCATGGGGAAAATGAGGCCAGAGTCAGCTCCCCCAAACCCCCAGACAGATAGCAAGATTGACAAGAGCCAGTGCCTGCCAGAAGCTCCCACCCATGACTCCAGCCCCAAAGACCATCTCCTCCGTCCCCATTGTCCCTAGTTCATCATCCCTAGTAGCTCAGCTACTGCTCAGGCCCCTGCAGGCAGCTCAGTGACCTCACACTCCACCTCGTGACCAGAGAGCATTTCTGGGCTCTCACTGCCGGCGTGCAATCACTTGTCAACACCCAGCTTGGTTTTAAATATGCAACCTCTGGCCCAGCAATTCCATTTCCACTGATTTATTCTACAGGTTTACTTGTATGTGAGCCAATGAAACACAAGGCTATTGGTTGCAGCAAAAGTATGGAAACAAACCTAAGTGTCCACTGAGAGGCTACATGAAATCTGTTATGCACATATAATGGAGACCCAGGCAGTTACTGAAGGAGTGAAGGAGGGGCCTCTGTATCAAACCACCTCCGTGGGAGTTTAGGTGAAGAAAGCAAGGCGAAGGACAGCAGGGGCAGCTTGCTCTTGGTAGGTGTGTGTGGAAAGGAAAAGTGCTCTTGTGGCGTGGGGTTGTGGGTTGAGGGAATTTCGGGTAGGACCAGAGCTGCTGGTGGGGTGATGTGGGGAGGCTCTGCACAGCCCAGTGAATTTTCTCCCAGGAGCACGAGTTAATTCTGTAATTTAAGAAACTACTTCTGTGAAGGTTGGGTGCTGGCCTTGGGCAGGGCACAATCCTGCTCTTCGGAGGAGGTGCAGCATTTAGGGGCTCACCTGGCAGGGTCCCTGGGTGGTGTCAGGGAGGAGGCCTGGAAGCTGGGCTGAGGCTCTGCTGTTGGCTCCACCTCAGGCTCCAGGGAGCCAGGACTGGGCAGGGAGGGGCTGTTGGTGGGCTTCTTCTCCGGGGTTGGTCCCAGAGGTTCTAAGCAGCCGGGAGAGCAGGAGCTAAAGACCCTTGGCAGGGCTCCATTCAGCCCCTCCAGGGAAGAGGGTGCCAGAATGGAAGCATTAATGTGATTGGGTGGGGAGCCCCTTGGGACCACTCCAGAGCCCTAACATCATAAAGACCAGGAAGGGGAGTGCTGGCAAAGGCCGCTTGTGTCTGCCCCAGGACTCTGGTTTCCCACCTTGGGCCAGAGGAGGCTTTAGTGCCCCCCCCACACACACACACAACAGCCCACTCCTGAACCCCTCCCACACCTGGGAGAGGGTTAAGGGCCTCCCCGCAAGTCCCCCAGGCCTGCTTCCCCCCAGCCCAGATTGTAACCACCCTGCAGCCCCTCCCAGGCTCACTCTCTATACCTGGGCCCAAGACAGTATCTGCAGGTTCAGCTCTGCAACCCTAGTCACAAACAGGGAAAAAGGTCGCAGGTCGTGGGGCATAGATCATAGGTCATAGATCAAAGCAAGCCCTGTGCACAACACATCCTGGCCAGTTGTGCCCTGGCCTGAGGCCAGTGCAGGGGCTCAGTGTTGCCCCGAATCCCTCCATCACCAGGCACTCACCCTCCACAAGAAGGCTCCAAGGAGGAGATCACCCTGTGGTGGGTCCCAGGGAGGGGGATAGCCTGCTGGAGAACTTCTCCCAGGGGCTGGGCTCCACACTCACCTCAGGGAGTTTTGGGGGCTGAGGCAGCACTTTCTCCAGATTCTGCTCAAGGCACCTAAGCAGCCATGGGCCAGACCTGTGGAGGCGGTCAGTGGGCAGCCTGAAGACGGGGGCAGACATACCATCCTGACTGTCCTCTGGGGGTCTGGCCCTCACCAGCCCTTCCTTGCCCTTGGCTCTTGCTATGCAGTGGGGCTTTGTGCTCGATGTTCTCAAAGGGCCCCCAGGAGGTGAGCAAACTCCTGCCAACCTGAAATTGGACCCAGGGCTAGACCAGGCTCTGGACCACCTGACCCAACTTTGGAAGCAGGTGAGGTGTGGGAGATCTTGGAGGATCTGAATGCAGCTCAGGAAGTTCCCTGTGACAGAGACAGATAGAGCTGGCCTCATGGATACAATGTACACGTGTACAATCACACACAAGGCCCCATACTTAGAAATGCCCATTTTGTGTTTAACGCATGTTATAGCTTGTATCTAGATGTCCCCTCAAAGCCCCATGCAGTCAGGGGTCTCGAAGGTGGCTGGAATAGAGTGTGTGAATGTGGATTAAGGGTGTGATACTGGGATTAAGGGGGTGGATAATGGGAGCCCCATCTTGAATATGATGTCATCAATCAGGCTTGTAGCCTGGGTAGCAAATAAAGGAACAGAAAGAAAGCAGGCTGCTGCTGCTGCTGCTGCTGCTGCTTGCTGCCTTCCTCTTGCCACAACATGGATTATTTCTCCTCCATGTTCTCCTTCTGCCATGCCACCCTGCCTTGGAACCAGCTGACTATAGACTGAACCATTATTATACAGCTGTTTTTATCCACAGGCTCACAGGACTTTACTCTGCCGTTTTTCATCATTATAGATATGAAGATTGTGCTGATCATTAAAATGTTTTACAGTTATCACCACTTTCTGTGCCTTGTTAAGCCTGCACTTCCACTGAGGCAGAGTCAGCCGGAACTGTGCAGAGCGCCACCTCTCTGAGGAGTCAGGTGCTATTGCTGACTGTGAGGCTGACACGACTGAGCGCCTCAGTGTCCCCAGGCTCTCCTTCTGGCCTCCACATGAACCTCACCCACACAAAAGCCATGTGCGAGGCCCTTGTTCACCACCTCTGCCTTCTCAGAAGGTGACCCCACCCGGGGTCTCCCATTAGCAGTACCACAAGCCACAGGCAGCACACAGACCTTGTCCCGAGCCCATGCATGATGAAAGTGAGGTCCGGAAGAGGGCAGAGGCAGGTGCCAGGTCACACACAGAGGTGGCAACAGGCCTTGCTCCTGAACCCAGAACCTCGGCTCAGCACACAGCTCAGCAGGTGACAGTGACACACAATGATAGGGACTCACCCAGCCTCCTGGGCTCTGAGGGCCCCACTGGGTCCATCTGCAATCCCTACGGGGTCAGAAAATACAGGAAGGAAGGGAGGGAAAGATGGAGAGAAGTTGATCAATGGATTCTGAGTTGCAGCTAGACGGGGACAAGTTCTGGTGTACTCTACGCATAGCGTGACTATTGGTAGCGATTGGCTCCTGTCTATATCACAGGCCTGTGCACACCTGTGATCCCCGCAGTTTGGGAGGTTGAGGTAGAAGGATTGCAAGTTCAAGCCCAGCTTGGGCAATTTAGCAAGACTGTGTCTCAAAATAAATTTTAAAAGGGGCTAGGGATATAGCTCGATGTAAAGGCCCTGAGTTCAATCTCCAGTAATACACGCCTTGTTGGTGTTGTTGTTTTGGTTGTTATTCTGAGACTGGATCTCACTATGTAGCTCAGCCTGGCCTTGAACTTGTCCTCCTGTCTCAGCCTCCTGAGTGCTGGGACTACAGGCGTGTGCCACCATGCCTGATATAACAAACTTCTTTTAAAAGCTAGAAAAAAAGGCTTTTGAATGTTTTTGCCATAAAGAAATGAGAAAGATTTGATAGACCTACTATACAATGTATATATATAAAAAAGCATTACATGGTTCCCCACTAATATATAGTTTTTATGTTTTTAAGTATCAGTTAAAAAATAAATTCAATTAAAAATAAATTAATAGGGCCCGGGCTTTAGCTCAGTGGCACTGCACCTGCCTTGCAAGTGCAAGGTCCTGAGTTTTATCCCCAGTACCAGAATAACTAATTAACTGCAAATAAAAGTTTAAAATCAATGAGACAAAGAACATAGAGAAAGGTAGTCAACTGCAAGAGACATGCCTGGAACCTGCCCAGGGCCTGGGCAGCCTGGAGCAGGAACCAGAGACCCACTCAAACCTAGGCCCGAGCCTAGAGAAGCTCTGGCCAGCATGGACTCTCCTGAGGGGCAGTGCCCATCCCAAATGCCCCTTGGCTCTACCCTGAACAGTCACCCTGCCTCATGGCCTTACCTGTGTCCCCAGTGCTACACGGCCCAACAAACTGTGCTCCATCCTGTGGGGACAGACAGGCACACATGGCAAGGAGCCCAAGGGCAGCCTCCCCGCCACCACTCTCCAGCTGGCCACCCCTCCTCAGCCTCCAGCCCCTGCCTACCTGAGCTGGAGCCTCTGGGTCAGCCGCACCATTCTGGGCCATCCTGCCACTGCAGGCAGGCTGTGGAACGACCTTCTCCACACCCTTCCTGAGCCAGGTCAGCACCCAGCTGCTGGAGCTGCCAGGTCACAGAGAGCAACAACTATCTACCTCAGCCCCAGCCCAGCCCGTCCTGCGTGGCAGCCTACAGTGGCCCAAAGGACAGGGCTCAGATCTCAAACCACTATGTTCCCACTGGGAGACTTCAGACCCGTTACCTCCCTCCTGAGCCTCATGCTCCTCTCTGGCAAACAGGGGACACCAATGCCTCCCGTCATGAGGCCAGGTATTCCCAGTGCTGTTTGGAGCCCATCAGTTGCTCAGCACAGCAAAGCTAACCTCTCCTGTCCCCATCCTGTCACCTCGGCTCCAAGCCCCAGCCTATGATCACAAGGGGTCTGTGGGGTGTATCTCTGGGGTGCTCACCTACACCTGAGGGCTCAGACTTCCTGCCTGAGGCCAGTGTCACCCTTCGCCCCTGATGTGCTTAGCTGGAGGAGTCCCATGGGCTACACTGTCTGAGCTAACAGGGAGATTCCTGGCACAAGTGGAGATTTCTAGCTTTGCTGGGAAAATCAGAAGCCCTGAAATCAGCCCAGCCTTGAGACAGCCCTGGACCCCCTAGAAGGGACACTTGCTACCGCAGCCCCAGCTGCCTTTTCTCTAGGTCGTGATGCCCATTTGTTCCAGGAGACACCCATGCTCCCTGAAGTTCTCCCAGCTAACTTCCAGGATGTTCCAGGGCCTTCACCCACAACAACTCCAGACCTAAATGCAGTGCCACCCTTTCCCCCTCCCCAGTGGCCCACTGGCCGAGAGGGAAGTGGGGTGCCGGCCCCAGGGAGAGGGGAGGGTGGTGAGGTTACCTGTTCACATCAGAAGCCACTGTGACTTGGGCCTGGAGGGCTGTGGGCGGAGGAGGGACAGCTTCATGGGTCTCTGGAAAAGAGTTCCCCAGACTTTATATCTAGGCCCTTGGAGAGTTCCATTTCTATCCCACTGAGGTCATCAGAGGTGAGAGAACAAGGAGACTCCCAAACTTTAGAAAGTCAGGGTTCCAGCTCAGTTGGACTAAAAAGTCTCCAGGAGCCCACACGGAGCTTCTCTGAGCCTCAGTTTCCTCATCTGGGGAAGGGGCAGGCATGAGGCTCTGCTGGGGCTTCCAGCACTCACCCTGAAGGCCAGCATCCGCCACAGCCACTTGCTCCCTGTGAGTGGGTTCTTCAGGTGGCTGCAGGGTTCAAACAAGACCATATAGGTAACAATGTAGGTAAGAATGCCTGCTTAAACAGGGGGGGCCCCTGATTCACCCCATGGGACCCATAGCCCCTAAAGAGCTAAACGGCTCTCTTCTCAGCCATCTCTGTGAGTCCTGCGGACCTCACTTTCCACTTACCACACTCCCTTCCTCCCAGCCCTAGGGTCCCACACTAAGAGTGAGACCTTCACTCCTACCTCCCAACCTCCCAGACCTATCCTATCCCGCAGGAAGCTGCGCCACTTCAGTGACCTTGAGAAGAGGGAGGAACAGTTAGAGTTTTATGAAGGCCTGGGACAAACAAAGGGGAAGCAGGAGGGCGAGGAGCCCAATCCCTTACCCTTCCTCTGGCACAAACTTCCCATTCCTCTCTAGCAGACAGAGTTCCACCTCTGGCCTCTGCCTTGCACCTTCCTCTGCAGCCACACCTCCCGCTATTGTATGCCTCTATGTGCACACACAAACATGCATGTGCACAAACGTGCACACACTTTCACTTGGATTTATCTATGAACATGGACACACAAATATAAGCATGTTCACACATAGGTATATACACAGTGACACACTACATCTCAGCATGCATATACAAATAAGTACGTATGCACCTGCGTGTGAATGCATATACAAATGCCAAGTGTGTGCACATGCGTGCTACAATGTACATGTGCCAGCACATGCGACCAGAGCATATACACAGTGCCTGTGTGCAGCCACACACATGTACACAGGCCTGCCAATGTACGCATGCAGACATGTGCATACACAAAGGTATGTTTGTATGTCTCTCTCAGCATTATATATGTATAATGTGTACGTACCACAAAATGTGTGTGCTCAGTCATATAAGCAGACATGAACATGTGTGTATTTGCAGACACACAAATATGTACATGCATGTGCATGTATGAACATCTACATTTACATACACAGTGTACATGTACACGCACAAAATATACTCGTGGATATATGTGAACACATGTGCACACGTATGAACACACAACATGTACATACACATAAAACACACAAATATATTCACATGCTCAGAAATTTGCATAGGCTCACAGTAGTACAACACATAGAAACATGGAACCACAGACACACTCAATACATGTGCATATGACACACACTTACACACATGGGCTGGCGTGCCCCTATGTGCACGCAGATGTAACACCAAAGACACACTGAACACAAACACATACCTACCCATGTGTACACGTGCACACACACACACACACACGCACCCTATGCCCATTTCCTAAACTTGCCCAGGACTACCCTAGAACTGGCCTTTCCTCTGCCAGGAATGTCCACCCTAAGCACCAGGTGAAAATTCTGCCCAGCCCAGTGTCTAGGAAGCACTTCCTGCCTGCTTCCAATCCCCAAAGTGATG
The DNA here is from genome assembly GCF_012274545.1 of Fukomys damarensis. NCBI lineage: Eukaryota > Metazoa > Chordata > Mammalia > Rodentia > Bathyergidae > Fukomys > Fukomys damarensis. Next base: position 23,282,377 of record NW_022900944.1, read on the forward strand.
GCTCTGTCTTCAGAGCTCCTAGGTTCTCCACCTGACACACCCACTCACCCTTTCAGAAGGGACAGCCGAGGCCCATGCTGGGGCTCACACATTCCCTCATGAGTCCTGTCTCCAGCAGAATGAGCTGACTGGGTGCCTGTCTGTTGGCCCCAGGTGCAACGTCTTGTTCATCTTTATGCCTTCAGTGCTGAGCACAGGGCCTAGCATCAATTAGTAGCTAAACTGAATCTGTTCACCCCAACTGCTAAAGGAGATGTCATCAGGCTCACCATGGGATGCAGAGAACAGCAAATTTTTTGTGCTTGAAGGAAAGTTCTAGAAAAATGCTCCTCAAGGTGTGGTACAAGCACCGGTGCCTATCTGCAAACTGTTACTGGTTCACGATGATCAAATAGTTTGCACCAGAGTGTATATTAACTCCCTGCTTCCTTCACTGAAGAAAGTGTTACTACAGCACAAATACCAACTGAACTAATAGGGTACCTAGTTACACTGTAGATTTACACAGTAAATTTTATTCTGAGCAAGTTCCTAATCTCATCAAGGACTGAAGATAAATAGTTCATGCACTAGCTCCTTTGAGTGGTTCTGCACTGGGCTCTACAGGTGGGCAAAATATAGCCATGGGCCATATCCACACTGGGTTTTATAAATAAAGTTCTCTTGGAACACAGTCATGCTCATTTGTTTATGCATCATCTATCGCTGTTTCCACACTACAGTGGCTGTTGTGTAGCAAAGATGGTGTGACCTGCAAGGCTTACAATATTTGCTATCCAGCCTTTTATAGAAACTGCCTTGAGCAAGCCCTGTTCGTTGGCCTGAGCCTCCTCATTTATATAAGCATTGGACTAGCCAACTACCACCACTAGCCCCAACTTTCTCCATTGTAGGGCCATGGGGAGCAGGTGGTCCTAAATCCCCAAGTGGCAGGTCAGTCTGCCCCTAATCTCAACCCCCATCCTCCTGCTTCTCACCACAAACTCGCCCTCAGGGGCGGCCTCCCCTGGGGCGGCTTCAGGCTCAGCCTCTGGTTCTGCCCCCAGCTCCAGCACCAGCTCTGGCTCTGCTTCTTCTTCCTCCTCTTCCTGCATCTTGGTCTTCTGAGAGGTTCCTGGGGGCTGAGGCAGCACCTTGTGGACCCAGCCCAACATCCTGATACCTGTAAGGAACAGAAACCCTTAGATGCCCAAGTGCTCACCATTATTCCCATCGTCTATGGGCCATGTTTGTGGGTTACACATTTCTTTCTCTGTTCATCATCTTTAAGAAAATATTTCTACAATTACATGTCCAGGTATTTACCTTACAGAATTACTCAAGGCCATAAGCATGTATGTACAAAGAGGTTGGTTGTGACACTACTATAGTAAAAGATTTAAAAATACCCAAATATTCATCAGTAGGAGACTGGCTACTGCAAAATACCTAAACATTCATCTGCAAGAGGGCTATGTATTCAGCAAATTACAATACATCCAATGTTGGAATACACACCCACTAAAAAAAGTGGATCTGTTAGAACTAACATGAGCGAATGTGCATCAGTACCCTTGGGACAGATGTGGGGCAACTGGAGTTAAGTCATGTGCAGATCGATTCATTAGACTCTCTGTGCCTCATTTTACTTGATTATAAAATGGGGACACTCACAGAAATTTTCCCATGGGCAGACTGTGAAGATAAACTGAACTGATAAAGACAACATACACAGAACAGTGACCGGCACATGCTGATATCTTCATAAATGTTGGCTAGGACTACATTGGGCAGTCAAGTGAAAACACTAAGGAATATAATGTACTGCATACTTTCATGATAAATTAAAAATATACATTATCAGTAACATATGAATGGGAAAAATCTGTTGCTTAACATAACATTATGTTCATGATTTTTTAAAATTTTTAAACAAAATGCCAGTTAAACCTCTTCGTCATGGTCTACAGTGACATTTCAGTCCTACCTTATACCTACACGTTCAGTTTCTGGCTTTTGTCTCTTCAGCAAATAGGGACCACCAGACTATGTCTCTGTACCTCTGTAGGACGGCCTGACCCAGCCAGCACCATACAGGTCAGTGTATGCACACTGCCAGCCCTGGGATCCCCTCCCAAGGCCATAATGAATGTGGACCTGACAAAGCCATGCCTCTCTGTGCCTCTCTGCCAGGGACACTGGTCCCAGGAGGGAAATGAAGGCCCAGGGCCCAACACTCCTGGGAGCGTCCCTGGTGCTTGCAGAGTCCTAAGTAGAGGAGGCAGATCAGCCTCCAAAAGGTGAACCTAGCCAGATATGACCCTTCTGGTCTTCCATTTTCCTGATGGGTGAGGGTGTGGACACCATGATCTCCCAGGTTGGGAGAGACCAAGGTCACATGTTTGGGATGGCAGATTCCATAGGCCCCAGCCAGCCACAGGGAGCTCCAAGAGCCAGAACAGGGCTAAACCCTCTCCCAGCTTTGACCATAACCACCCTCCTCCTCATCACCACAACCCTGGCCCCAAGTACATAGAAGAGAATTTTCATCCTGGAACACAGCTAGGTCACAGTATTGCCCAAAGTGACAAGGGCAGAGAGTGGCTGAGTTTGCACTCAGGTCTGCCCAATTCCAGCTGCCCCGCATCTGTCCCAAGGGTACTGATGTTTGCCCAGGGTTGGCCTCTTCTGCAGGCCAGACCTGTAGGTCCTTTCCCGGCCAGCAGCAATCCTGCCTTGAATTTCCAAACCTAGAAATGATTAGGGAGGCTTCCCCAAGCCCAGGTGTTCTTATTCCCCTAAACACAGCCAGTCCTCTAGGATGGGAACTTTAGTAGGTGTCTCCCACCCCCACCTTGCTGCCATGTCCTGGCTGACTCCACTTTGATGAGGGAGGCTCAGGCCAGAAGTGGGCCTGGGGGTGGCAGCCCAGGGAATTATGTTATTGGACTGCCAGCATTTTCAGAATCTCCTGGAGACCAGGAGAAAATGCAGATCCTAGGTTTCCTAGACTATTGTGAGTGTCCTGGAACCTGCATTTCACAAGCTGGATCCCCAGAGAGGAGAGGGAAGCCACAGGTTTGCTGCCATATCTATCTCATCACACCCAAATATCTTGTTTGAATCTGAGCATGGGGTTCCCCACTGGGGTTCTCTGAGCCTCCATCTCATCCCAAGTTACCTGCTCAGATGCCAACCACCAGCCAGGAATTGCCTTCTCACTACCACTCAAAGCTGGCCTCTGGGATACACAGGGATTAATTAGCAACAGCCAGGCTGTGCAAAGGATTAACAGGTCCTGAAGGGGGGCAGGGTAGAGAAGAGGCCATTGGTGCCTGGGGAGGCCAGCAACAACACCCAAGTAAGCATCCAGCAAAGACCTCGGCCCCAGGTTTTGTTGCTAGGAAAGCTGCCCAGGTACCAAAGCCTGGCTCCCCATGTGCCTTGGCCAGTCCACTGAGTGATGCTGGGAGAACAAGAGTTTAGGGTCCATGTGGTTCTGGGAGACTCCTCAAATTTCCAGGGTCTTGTCAACTCAGCAGGGGCAGAGGTGTACCCCATCTTTCCAGGTCCTGTCCAGGTCCTCAGCAGGCCCTTTCCAGCCGTCAGTCTTCAATAGTTCAAGTTCTTCCAGAATGGACATGGTTCCAGGATAGGGCCATTAGCTCAAATCTGTATTAGTCAGGGTTCTCCAGAGAAACAGAACCAATGGAATATGAAGCCTCAGAACCAGACAGGCCCACAGTGTAACCCCAGTCCAAGCCTCAGGCCCAAGAGCCTCAGGAGGATAGCTGGTATAAGTTGCAGAATCCAAAGGCCAAAGAACCTGGAGCCTAGCATCTGAGGCCTGCAGCAAGGGAAAATAAACCTTACTCACAAAGGAAGAGCCAGAGAGTTTTCCCTTCCTCCACTTCCTGTTGTATTCAGGCTCCCAGTGGATTAGATGATGACATCTACATTGAGGCCAAGTCTCTCCACTTAGTTTGCTGACCCACTCATTGATCTTCTCTGGAAATACCCTCATGGACACACCAGGAAGTGTGCTTTACCAATTCTCTAGACATCCCTAGTTCCATCAAGTTGATGCCAAAAATTAACCATCACAGGTTCCAAGGACTGGCAGATAATAGACTGCATTGAATCTGTGGGGAACTGAGGTGGGACCTCAGGGGAACCAGAAAGCTATTGGGGAGGAGGTGCAAGGGGTGAGAGGCCCAGACAAGAGGGACCTGGATGGGGGATAGGAGAAGTACATACTGAGCTATAAGGTATGAAAAGCAAAAAGACTGGCTGAGGAACTATCTGGGTGGACAGTAAGCCTTGAAGAGGAGAAAGGCAACTGCAGGCCTGGAGTTTAGTGGGTGCAAGGGAGAGTAGTGGTGGGTAGAGAGGTGAAGAAGTGGGTAGGGTCAGATCAACCCCATAAGGGTCTAGGTGGACCATGGAAGCTCATAGTCTTAGTCCTTTCTGTGGCTATAACAAAACACATGGGTGGGGTAATTTACACACAGCAGAAATGTATTGCTCACAGTTCTGGAGGCTGGAGATCAAGGCAGATCTGTTGTCTTTGAGAGCTCGTCCCTCATGGATGGTGCCTTCTATGCATCCTCATATGGAAGAAGGGGTGCACAAGCTCCTTTAAGCCTCTTTTATAAAGGCGCTAATCCCATTCATAGGGATGGAGTGCCCATGACCTTATTACTGCCTAAAGACCCATCCATTAGTACTACTGTATCCGAGATTTGGTTTGCACATGTGAATTCAGGGGGAAAGGGGGACACACATTCAGACCATGGTAGGTGTGATGGTTTTGAACAGCATTTAGAAAGAACATGTGTAGTTGTTTCACAGTGACAGGCATGACAGCAGAAGCTGGTCAAGAGGGACAAGCTAATTTGTGACTGAGAGACCCCCGGACTCTCCCTCCAGAGCCAGGCTTCAAGACCACTGATACGCAACTCCCCAAGGCCAGTGGTATGGGAGAACATTCTTTCTCCCAACAAGGCCAAAGCCATTGGCAAAGTTCAAGGTGGTTGCTGTCCTTCCCTTTTTAGGATTCCAGGCTTCAGGGGCCACAGCAATTCCAGCCAGACCCCTGCAGGAATGGAACATGGGACTCTTTGGCTCTTCCCTGGGCCTGCAAGTGGTGGCCTGGGTCATCATTAATAGTCACCCTTGCCTCTGGCCTAACAAGGATCAAAGACAGCATCTGACTAGGCTGTTAGCAGTAAAAGTAGGAGAGAAGGGGGAAGGCAAAGGAAGGTGTTGGGAGTGTTGTTTGGGAAAGGGCAGGATATAGGTGGCACATTTACCAGAACCAGAACCAGAATGTGGGATGTGATGAACACCAGGAGGTATGACTGTGTGAGAGGGGTGATCAGAGGAGACTGTCATCTGGCTGAGACTTGAGATGTGTACCCTGTCTGGTCCACAGGGGAAACTTGGAACCCAGAGGGAGTAGGGGGAAGAGGGCCTGAGTGCAGGGTACTGAGTGCAGGCACCACAGCTCAACTTTCCCCGGAGTGGGGAAGCCTGGGGGCAGCAGGTGGTGGAGTGTCACCTGCTAATCCCTGGCCTGCTGAGGCCACCACTCTCCCTGATCCCCACGCTGACGCTGGATACTGGCCATAGCTAATCTCTATCCCTAGTGCCCCAAGGGCTTTCAGTCAGTGCAGGGTGCTTTCCCTGAGGTTTCATGGAGGAGAGAACCCACCTAGGTTCCGAAGGACCCCTAAAACAGGGCCTAAGGCCCTTGCCTGTCACAGACAGGTGCCTGGAGGCCTGGAGGCCCAGAGAGAGAGAGAGAGAGAGTAACTAGCTCAGGGTCACACAGCCTGGGGTAGGCTCAACCATCATATCCCTGGCCTCACCTCAAGGGAGCTCAGCTCCCTCTCTGACATTACCCAAGATGCCTGGCTTGTGCTGAGGCCCAGGAGAGAGGGAGCACCCAGGGTAAAGCAGCCCCGACAACAAGCCCTTCTCAGAGCCTGAAGTTGCCAGGTTGCCTAGGAGCTGTGTCCTCACAATCAGGCTGCAGTGGGCATTATCTATGCTGTCCATAAGACCTGGCCCACCTCCCTTCCTCTTTTGCTTACTGAGTGGTCGCAGGAGCAGAAAGTCCTCGAGAGTCTGTACTCGGCCTGCGCCCTGCAGACGAGGTAGCTGCTGCAGGTGGGTCAGAAGCAGGAAGCGCACTGTTCCTCTCAGACCTTCCTTCCCTGCCCCTCTCTACTCAATTCCTTCCCCAGGCAGCTTCCCACGCCTCATCACCATGCCCTCTCCCTCAAACTCCATGGTCCCAGGTCCTCTCTCTCCTCCTGCCCATCTAGCTCCCCCGTCCATCTCTCACCTCTACCTCAGGGTTGGAAAGAAAGCAAATGAGTCAACAACATAAATGACTGAAAGGGGCTCTTAAGAACATCTCCTTTATAAAGGGAGGCAGTGCTTTCCTAGTTCAACTCTATCATATGTCTCTTCTTTAAAACACTTCCGAGTCTTCTCTGTAGAATTTTGGGTAAATGCCAAGCTAAGGCTAAACCAGAATTGGTCACCTAGAGTCATTCAGTATTCTGAGCTACGTTTTGAATTTATTCACTACTGCTTTTTCCTGTTCAGATTATTTAACAGACTCAAATGCCACTTCTTTTAGACCATTCCATGCCAGACTGCAGCCTTGCAGACACACGGCCTCCAGTACTGAGCTCCCTCCATCCCTTGGCACAGCCTGTGTGTATGTACATGTGTGTACATTCCTGTTTTTTGCCAGGGCATGTGGGGCTCCTGAGAAGTATGCATACAGCAGCCACTCAATAAATGCTTGACAGGGAGACAAATGAGCATAGGCCAAGGCTGTGTTCCTCCAAGGAAGGGTCTGACTGGCTTAGCCCAGAGTGAGCCCCTCTATGCCCTCTGCTCCCCAGGTATGGCTCGCATCATTGACCTGGTGCCTTGGGATGATGGCTCCACCCACGTGTATGCGTCCCCAGCCATCTTGCTCCCTATGGAGCGACAGCGCTACCAGCTGGCCGGTGTGAAGCAGCAGCTCTACCACCCAGCCCTACCCACTCTGCGCCGCATGGACATGGACACCACCAAGGCCTGCCTCCCAGACGAGCACTGCCAGTCCACCACCTACTGCTGCAAAGGTTAGGCCACCTCACCTGCCGCCAGCACTGGGATCTTGTGGGCCTTCGGAAGGACGGATGGGCAAAGAAAGGGAGTTTGGAGGAAGAAGCCATGAACAACAGATGAAAGGGAGACATGGGCTGGTCCAGCTCTTCTAGGCCCTACCCAGAAACCTCCAGCAAGGCCTGAGTCTCTACGTCCTTCTCAGTGAAATGGGGGTGATGACAGGGCCTCCCCTGCCCCAGGCTGTTGTGAGGTTAAAATGAGATGCTAGGAAAGGGACGCAGAGCTGTGCCAACAAGTGTGATTGCTGGTGCTGCTAAAGCGACTGCTCTCTTAAATTTTAATGCAACAAGATTCATTTTGGCACACAGTTGTAGAGGTGCCAGGTTGTCAAGGGGTCACATCTGGAGAGGGCCTTCTTGCTGGCAGAGTCCAGAGGTGGTTTAGGGAGTCCATGGTGAGAGATAAGGGCTTGCATGCATGTGTGCATCTTATGGTTCTTGTTAATGGAGAGAGCACAGCACAGAGGTGGGCACTTGCAGTGAGAGGAATAATAATTGCAACAAGAACAACTCTTGCCAACTCACCCCTCCATCTGGAACAGGGAGAGAAGGAGCCCTCCATACATCTACCATAACTATAGTCTGGACACACGGGCTCGGCGGGGGGACTACTCAGCACAGACAGAGAAGGTATTTAGGAGATAAAGTCAACAGGATTTAGTTCCAGGGTAGATAAGAGGAGAAAGGGGGAGTTCAAGGTGATACCTAGGTCCCTGCTTGGATGGCAGGCAGGTGAGAATGTCAAAACACATGAGAGATTCTCAGAGATCCACCCAGACCCCTCTGGCCAGAGCAGGACACCACACACACACACACACTGGAGGTGGTGGGGATGAATGGGGATGGGGAGCAGTGGGACACCCACACCTGTGCCTGCTAGAGGAGCAGCTCCGGCGCTCAGGATGGCTGTGCTGCATGCAAAGGTCGGCAAGATCATCAATTCATCCAATTTCCTGCTCCCAAGGGAATCCCAGAGTCTTGATTTTTAGGGAAAGCTCTGATTTTGTATGCATTTAATTGTAAACATGTATATATATTTTTTCCTTTGGTCTTGATTTGTACATTTCAAAATTAGGGAAACTGCCTTTCATCTATAGAATTAGTAGAAAACATTTTCCATTTGTCTTTTGACTTCTTTTATATTTTTGCTATGCAGAAGTTTATTTCTATGTAGTGTTATTTTGGTTGAGGGGATTTGGTTTTATTTTTGGTTTTGTTTTGTTTGGTACTGGGGATTGAACATAGGATCTCTGCACTAAGCTATAGCCCCAGACATTTTCTATTTTTTATTTTGACACAGGGTCTCCCTAAGTTGCTACGTTTCCCATGCTGAGCTTAAACTTGAGATCTTCCTGCCTCAGCCTCTGAGACCTAGGATTACAAGCACGCATCACTGCACCCAGTCTGATCTTTTCTTAAAGCTTCTGACTTTTTAGTTAGAATTAGAAAGGTCTTCTCCACTCCAAGTTTATAGAGAAATTTGCCCATATTTTCTTCTATTATTTCTTAGGTGTCTTAGTCCCTTTCTTATCACTGGGACAAGCACCTGACACCCACAACTTAAAGAAGGAGAGGTTTATTTTGGCTTACAGTTTTTAGAGGATTAAATCCATAGACAACTGGCCTGAAGGTAGGTATGGCTGGTGGAAGGGTCTGGTAGAAGAAAGCTGATCACATCATGCTGACCAAGAAGCATAGAGAGATCAGGTAGGAGCTGAAGAGGCAGATATACGCTGTTAGGTCATGCCCTGAGTGACCCACCTCTTCCAATGAGGTCCCACCTCCTAATATAACATTCAGTTCTAGGTTGTCATGATCCAAATACCTTCCAGAAACCCCACCTCTGAGCACGTAAGAATTCTGGAAATAATTCTGGATCTAAACCATACCATTTGGCTTCATTTCTTTATATTGAAATCTTGATCTATATGGATTTTATTCTAATGTGTAAGGTGAAGTATGGATACCATTTTATCTTAATCTTCAAAAGCCAAAAACAATTTTGTGGTACTGAGGATCAAGCCCCAAGGTGTTCCCACTGAGCTGCCTTTCCAGCCCCTCTCCTTTTTAAAAAAAATGTTTTTGAGAAAGTGTCTTGCTAAGTCACTAAATTACCTGGTTGGGCTCCAACTTACAATCCTCCTGCCTCACCCTCTCAAAATGCTGGTATCAAAGGCACTCACCATCACAGCCAGTTTAAAAACTATCCAAAAACTTTTTTTAATTGTAAAGCATAGTGCGGGTTACGACTGCCAGTGGGACACCTCTTTTTCTCCCTTTATCTTTTTTCAACAGATGAGTTTGACAATGCGCATTTCACACTCCTGGGGGTCCCCAATAAACCCTTGCAGTGCTTGGTGAGTGCCCTTTGCCCTTGATTCTGGGTTTTCTCAAGAGGACTAGCTCACATTCAGCCCCAGGGACTTCCAGTGGGCTGTACTCCCCGAGTAGTCCTCAGCTGCCAGGGACACCCTCCCCCAGCCCAATCCAGGTTGGCCATTTTCAATGTTCCCCTCGGTCAGATGAACCAAATGTCTGCTCAGGGCTGTGGGGTGGTCTGGGAAGGGCCAGGCTGCTGCAGCTGCCCCTGTGGTCCTGATCCCCATCCCTCTGGCAGGACATCACGGCGACCGGCCAGAGGCTCCACCACAAGTACAGCGAGGGGAAGCTGGCGCCCATCGCGCCGGGCATCAATCGGATCGACTGGCCCTGCTTCACGCGCGCCATCGAGGACTGGTCCCGCTTCGTGTCCTCTGCTGGGGAGTTCAAGCTGCCTTGCCCGGGCAAGAGGGGTCTGTCTACCCGCTGCGGAGGATGCCCCTGGGCAGAGGAAATGGGCGGCAGGGGGAGCCAACCTGGGCCAACAGAGGAGCTGGGGCTTTCAGGGGGCGCAAGGCTTGTTCTGGGGACAGGGCTTGCTCAGGGAACCCAAGGTAAGCTCTCTCCACAGTCGAGAGTTTCAGTGGCTACGCGGTGCGGTACTTGAAGCCAGATGTGACCCAGAACTGGCGGGTAGGAAAGGATGCGTGCTGACTAGGCCCTGGGAGTCCTGGTGGGGAGTGCTAAAGCGAGGGAAATGGGACGAATAGGGGAAGGAGACCGAAGGCCGGGTCTAGAGATCCAGTATCTTGAGATACTCAAAATATCCAGTAGGGGGCGCTCTGGGGCGCGGATGGGGGTCCTCACTCCCCCAGCTTATCGCCCCCCCATCTTTGTGGCCTGCCCCAGTACTGCCTCAACCAGAACCCCAGCCTAGACCGCTATGGACAGAAGCCTCTGCCTTTCAACTCTGTAAGTGACGCCCCGCTCCCTCGACCCCACACTCACTCGGAGGACGGAGGGTGGGGTCTGGGCCGCTTTCATAACGTTCGCCTAGTGGTTCTTGAAAATGTGAGGCTTGGCAAGTATTGAGTGGTTCTAGGACAGCCCAAGAGAAATGCAATTTCAAAATGAACGAATATTCAACTCCTACCAAACCGAGCGCGCTGTCACCAGCGAGGCAATCTCCCTTTAGGAGTGAAGGCGTTAAGTGGGGCGCAGGGTAATCCCAGCAAGACAGCCAGCCGGGAGACGGCCGGCCCCTCCTCGGGCTAACCCCACCCCTCCACGTTCCTCCACAGAAACGCTTTCCGGCGCTTCGGCTCCCACTACAGGTAGGGGACACCTGTGTTCACCAGGGCCAGGTAGGGACCAGGGTGTCCCTACAGGCCACGCCCCTGCTGGGCTCAACCCAGGCCAGGCTCAGACCCCCCCCACGGTGGGCCCGGCAAGGGAGGAGGGGGTACACTCCTTAGCGATGGGGGTTGGGGGGGCACCAGCGGTTTTGTCCCTGGCAAAACCACAGCTCACTGGGCATGGCGTGGGTGTAGGAGAGGTGCCTATCCCACCAAGACAGATCCAAAGGAGGCTTCCAGGAGGGAGGCATTACCTCGGAGGATTGCAGACATGTTAGAAATATGGAGAGCCAGCCAGACACGGTGGCACACACTTGTAATTCCAGCACTCTGAGAGGCTGAAAGTTGGGAGTCCAGCTTTCTACAACTTAGTAATTTAGCGACGCCCCGTCTCAAAATAAATAAAAAAAAGGGGGTGTGGAAGCTCAGAGTGGAAGCCCTGGGTTCTATGCTCAGTGTATGTGTGTGACAGAGAGAGTTTGAGAGAGAGAGAGAGAGAGAGAGAGAGAAGAATCTGACTCCTGGGCTGTGGATAGGTCCTAAGGGAGGGAACAGGTGTTTCTGGCCAGGAGACAAGGCTCAGAAGTGGGAAAGAGAAGGGGGAGTGTGGCAAGATTTCAAGTGTCTTTTTAATTGGCGGTCTCCCACCTCTCCACCCTGCCCCATACACTTTAGCAATACCAGACTCCCTTGGTGCCAAACCCACAAGCACAACCAGACACTCTCCAGACCCTTGCCTGTGCTGCTTCAGCACCTATATGGTCCTTTTGATAGAGGGCATATTATTGTAAATAGCCTAGTTAGTTAGAAATAGTAGAGGTAGTCAGAGAGGACTGGGCCTTCAAAGAAGTCAGGACAGAAGGCAATTATGGCTGGAGGTGAATTTATTGAAGGCCATGTTTCAAGACAGAGATTTGACTATACCCACAAACTTCCCCTAGGGATGAACAGCAATAATTGATATTCTAAATGGGCATCAGTCACCTGGGTTGGTGACCAAGACCTTCCTATCCCTTCCAGGAACTATCCTTGTTCCTTCCATGTATGCTTGCAACACTACCTGCTTCCCCACTTAATTCCCATTTAATCAATATTACCTAAGCAACTATACTGGATATCTTATTGGTCAACCATTGTTCTGTCCCACCTTATATGCACCTCACTTCAGGGTTTTGCTCTGTAAAACTCCCTTGAGAAGCAGGGTCTGAGGGCAATCTACTTTCTAGACCCTCTTCTGTCTCTCTTAGACAGAAGCTATCTTTGTCTAAAAAAATTCTTCCTACTCTTAACCTCTGTTGTTCCTAGAATTCATTTTTCATTTTTGAGAACACAAACTCACTGTGTCAGAAGAATGTACTGAAAGATAGCTTCTGTCAAAGAGAGACAGAAGGGGGCCCAGAAAGTAGGTTGAGCATGGACCCCATTTCTCAAGGGAGCTTTATAAAGCAAAGCCACAAGGTGAGGCAGGTATAAGCTGAGACAATACTATAGTCAACTAATAATATACTTATACTTACAAGTGTAGTCGCTTAGGTAACATTGATTCAAGGAAAATTCACAAGGTGAGTAGAAGGTGAAACAAAATTATGATTGACTAATAAGATTACAAGTATAGTCACTTTAATATTGATTAAATGGGGATCAAATGAGGAAGCAAGTCATGTAGCAAGCAAAGATACATGGAACTAATAAAGATTTTTCAGGAGGAATGGGCTAGGGAGGCTTGGTCCCCCACCCAAGGTGATAGATGCCTATTTAGAATATCATCACTGTTGTTAATCCCTAGGGGAAGTATGTGGGTGTAGTCATTTCTCCTTGTCTTGAAGCCTAACTTGTATGGAATGCACCTCCAGCCACAGTTGTAATATATGCTTATCTTCTCTCCAGGCCTGTCTGACTGCCTATAATATCTTAACTAATTTAGTTGTCTATAATATTCCTCCCTCTGAAGAACCATCCCTAACTGTGGTTAAGGGACAAGGGGTGTAGTTTTTGTCTAACTGAGAAGGGTTCATATAGGGGAGAACACAGTCAGGGACGGTCTTCAGAAAGCTAATCTAATGGGCCTTGGCTAGAAGTCATGTTGCAATTTAGCAGTTATAAACTCCCTTTATAAGGTCAATTTAGTGGATCCTGGTAAAAAAGAGTCTGGCGTATCTGTTGTTGGTTCCGTTTGCATGCTTACTTGGAGTTTGGCAGCCTCCATGCATGAATAAACACATTTTCCAAGAAATTAGAACATGTATTATCAGAGCATGAGAACTAGAATGTTATGGTAGGTTGGAGAAAAAGCCACATCTAGAAACTGCTCTTAAGGGACTAGAATAGCAGTTGTAACCAGTTGGCTCAGACCCCTCTTCTGATGGAGGTTATCTACAAGTCTGATATTTCTTTTAGTAAGTCCCTCTAGTTTCAGCTGTAAGAAGGAAAGTTTGGTGGTTTTGAGGACAATTTTAGCTAAGGAATTTAAAGTCTCTTGTTGAACTTTTATAAATTATATTATACTTTTTCCTGAATGAACCATAATAGTGGTCAACTACCAGTGTAGCTGGAAACAGCCAGAAGGGGTCAGTGATTGGAACCACTTTTTATATCTAACTTTGTTACTATAGTATTGTTTTTATATATCTTTGGGTTATACTTTTGTGCTGGGTGTTTAAGGCCAAGTTAAAGTGAGACCTGTGTTAATCAAAAATAACCTCTTGCTGTCTATGAAGGTTAAGCCTCTTTAGGCATCACTTTTGAAACCATGTACAGAGCCTCTCAGCTCATCTGTCAGTGTCAGCCATGAGGATGGGTCATAGTCTTGCTTAACCATGTTGCTTTCTGTGAAAGCATGAGAGACTTTTCCTTCTTTGGTGACCCTTCTTTGGTACAATGTACATTTATTGATTCTTGCCTTCCGGGGTCCAACAATCTCCCTGCTCAGGAGGTTGGGTGACTTACCAAAGTTGTAGGATCCTCTAGAAAAAGTCCCCTCATGTCATGGTTTTTTGTTGACCTTGGAGGGCCAGAGCCAAAATATTGGCTGTCCTTTTAGCCCAGTTACCTCATTAGTTCTGGTTTCAAAACTTTATTTGTTGAAAGCCCAGAAGAGAAGATAAGTGATATTAGTATTGCAGTGGGAGCAGTGAGGTTAACTGTTATAATTTTATCTGTATATCAGGCACTTTGAAATATAAAGTACAGCCAGAAGACTGTTATTTCTTACTTTTCTTTTTCTTTTTTTGTACCAGGAATCGAACCCAGGGCCTCGTACTTGCTGGGCAAGTGTTGTGACACTGAGCTACATCCCCAGCCAGACTGTTATTTTTTAACCAGCTATGATTGTTTTTTGTAGTTGAATCCCTGCAGAATGTTAACAGACAAGTATGGAGTTTTATAGAGAAAACTTGAAGTTAAGAGCCATACATAGTCTGTCAATATAACAGTCATGATAGTCTCTGTGGAGCACATTTAAATGCCTATCCTAATATAGGATTGCCTTTTTTGTCAAACATCTCTATCTGATCCCAAGACATTAGTGCTCACTTTGGCAGCACATATACTAAAATTGATCATAAGATATAAAATGATATAAAGAAACTTACCTAGTTTGTTATCCTTTAATAGTATACCATCTAAGGAGAATCCACTGACCTATAAATGTTACCTTAGAAGTTTATATTTACCCTCTAATTTTTTTTTTTTTTGTGCCAGGGATTGAACTCGGGTCCTTGAGCTTGCAAGGCAGGCCACTGAACCACTGAGCTAAATCCCCAGCCCTACCCTCTAATTTTTTAGTGTGTGACACTGGACTGCTCTGTGCCTAAGCATGACTAAGTATAGTGACATGCATATAACATACTCATCACATAAGTTTTTTAAAATTATTATTTAACTGGGTTGACATGTACCTCTTATCACAAGTACAGTGGACTCTTCACTTACGAACTCAGTTTGTTCTTGAGAGCTGGTTGTAACTCAGGTTGGTTAGTGAAGGCTCAGGCTCCACTACACAGCTTTCAAAGTTGCTTTCCTGTATACAGGTAGAGCTCAGTGTCCTTGGAGAGACATTGCCTTAAGATTTCTCAACCCCGCACAGGAAAGGATGTTGTAATGTTCTATCCAGAAGACTTTAAGGATTAAATCTGTATCTGAGACCATCTGGAAGAATAAGCAGCCAGCATTCAGGTCATAACTCAAGACTTTGGTCATAAGTTAAAGCTAAAATTTCGGTCAGAACCCAGGTTGTTCATATGTCAGACTGGTAGTAATTCAAGGGCCCACTGTAGCTGGAGCACAAAGAAAGGCAGATATCTGAGTTTTTAAAAAAATGTTACTACTATAAATAATTCTAGTTTTATAGCTTAAAGACTGGGAAGCATGAATACATTTAGTACACCATAGATTCAGCAATAATGAGTATCACAGCTATATGAAACCCTTTGTCCCTTAATTTAGTTATTTACCAAGAACATCTTTTAATAAAACATTACTGTTTTTCCCACAGAAAACTTAACCTTTTGATGATGACCAATGTAAACATATCACAATAACATAAGAGCAATGTTTATTGGGATGTGTCTCCCATAAGACTATGGATATTGGGGTCCCATCAGTAAACAAAGACTGAAATAAAATATTTCCAGGCAACTTCTCCTTTTTAAGTCTTAATTATCATAACAAATCTTTCAGATGGCCTATGAGAACCAGACCATAACAATTAACATCATTTTTGACCAATGAAAGATTCCCAAGTTATTGTACACAGACAACAATACATTTGTAAATCCAGTCCTTACATCATTTTGATCAACTGGAAACCTGGGTGGAAGCATGTCCTTAACTCTAATAACATTTATCTATAAGCCAACTTAAGTTATAGATAAATATTTTTTAAACCCAAGGGGCCGGGGATTTAGCTCAGGGGTTCGGTGGCCTGCCTTGTAAGCACAAGGACCCAAGTTCAATCCCCGGTTCCAAAAATATAAAAAATAAAAATCCAAAAAGACAAAAAGAATAAAAAAAAATGGTGAGCT
>NW_022900944.1:23298392-23315523 GCF_012274545.1 Fukomys damarensis
CAAAAAAAAAAAAAAAAAAAAAAGCTGTGGATAGATAGACAAACACACATAAGATAATTTGTTTAAAAACCAAAGTGCACTCAGGTGGCCAAGTCAAATTATAATAACCTTTTTACAGTTTTTAGGTTTGTAACTATAAATAAGATTGGTTAGAACTTTTATAGATCAGTTAACAGAGGTCTTTTGTAATAAAAAGCTTTTATACCTGTGAAAGCAAAGACAGTTTTTAAGATGGACCCTAGGCTGATGGTTTATCTGATTGGAATATCTGGTTATACAGGCTTCTTACTGTTGCTTTAATAGCCACAGTTGTTGAATAGTAACAGCCACATGTAACTGTTCCCCCCTAGAGGAGCAGATTGTTAAAAGGTAATTTTAACTATTTCTAGGGGTGGGTGTGTAGGCCAGGACTGGATGTAGAAAGAGACTAAATGACACTCTTTGGAGCTAAGTATTCTAAACAGTAGGGGGAAGAAGGCCTGACAAGGCTTCAATCTGCCCTGCTGCAGATGTCTACCTGTGGCAGTTTTGGATTTTTTCCCCATTTTTCCTGTGACCCTTGAACCATACTTAGCTATAGGCCTTCCTTTTTCAGAGCCTCAGTTAGCACGTCTCTGAGAATAGGGACCAGCCTGGCAAAGATGTTCTGGAGGGAAATCATGAGAGGCAGTCCTCTGGACACTGGGGCTATGCCTGTTCTTTAATACCTATTTTTGTTTAAAACTATTATTAAACTCATAAAGTTCCCTAGGAATGTTTTGTTCTATCATTGAACTTATTGGTATTATAAAAATCAGCCAGTCTGCTCTGTGCTATAAAAACGAGTCATCATCATCATTTTTTTTTAACCAGGGATCAAACTCAGGACCTTGCACTTTCAAGGCAGGCACAGTGCCTCTAAGCTAAATCCCTGGCCCAGGCATCATCATTCTTGAGGGTAGAGGGAAGTAAGAGGAGTTACTCTTTCTGCCTAAGGACTGAAAGGCAGATAAACATGGACTAAAAGTTTACATTTATATTTTGAGAGTTTTAGGATCAAATCCAGACCTTTTTTTTTTTTTAATATGACCCAGTGATGTGAATGTTAGCTTGTCTGTGGAAGGGACCTAGGGAGGGGAAACTCACCATTCTGGAAACTTGGTCCTGAGATCCAGCAGCCACAGAGGAGAGAATTACCCTGGACCAACCACTGTTGCAAACAGCATTTTTTCCCAAGGGCAGGGAAGTGGAGAAGGGGCAGAAGAGTGACTCTAAGTGTGGCACAAGAACTAAATCTTAACCATCTCAGGTGCAGAAAGACAAGTCAGATCAACAGCTTTCCCAGAAAGGATCTCTAATCCGCCTTTAGAGACAAAAGCTATGGTTGACTCCATCTGCATTGCCAAGCAAAAATAATCAAAGAACCTGAATGGCTGAGGTTTTTTAAGAGAGACAGAGAGAGAGAGAGAGAGAGAGAGAGAGAGAGAGAGAAGAGAGGAGAGAGGAGGAGATAGAGAATAAAAGTGCTCTAACTATATTGTTTAGGGCTTACTTTTTAATACATGACCCTGAATCAAAAGAGATTTATTACCTCCAAGGACAGAGACAAGTAATAGTCCAGAAGAAATTTTGGCTTTAGGACAAAGAGGTCTTTTGGAATATTTTAGGTTCTCTAGCTAGTCACCTAAGGGTTACTTCCCTCCATAGCAGTTCTGGCTATGCTCTACTTATACCCACTCTGAAAATATGTATCTCCAGGTATCTATAATACACTTAAGAAACACAGATTAAGACCCGTACCCATGTCTCTCATTAGAAGGCAATGTTTGATTTAAGCACAACATTACATCTTTCCAGTCTAGTTCATAGGTTTGAGTAAGTCCTCTAAAGACCTCAGTGTACCTATTAGGGTTGTCTGAAAACTTTCAGAACCTATTTGATCTGTTTTAGGTCACTGAGAAAAGGATACATGAACACAGGTAGTCCCACATTTGCCATTTACTACCTGTAATGGATACTGTCCTTGAGGGGCTTGAATAAAATTAGCTAAGGATGGATATAGCCCTGTAGAGGCTTTAATTACAGCTGGCCTACAAGCACCCGAAGGGCAAGTAGGGGAAGCCTCAGACTCAGTAATAGTGGGCAAGACTTTCATTAAAATTGCCTTTGAAACCTCATCCTCAGGTTCTGAAGGGCAAAGAGTAGCCTCAGGCTCAGTGACAGTGGATGCCTTAAGGGCCAAAGGTGTCTGGTTTTCCTGTGACTTACATTTATATTTTGCACACAGGTAAGGATTAATTCTTAATGTAAAAAAAGTCTGAACATAAGGAAATTTTTACCATTTTCCCTCTTTCTTACAGTATGATCCTAGTTATGAAATAGCAACCTAATTAATACTTTCCGCTGCATCCCATTTTGTCTTGAGAATCCTAGCAATTCTGTGCCCCTCCCTTCATTTAGCTTCAGCTCAGTCACCTCTACATCTTTTGTCACCTATTCAGACCTTTTTCCTCTTTTAACTTTGGTACATTTTAAAGTGATAGAGAAGTGCTATACAGTAAGACAGGCCCTTGCCTTGCCTCTATTTTTTTTTTTTTTCCACAGAATGTTTTGTTTTGGAGATGTGGGTTTGTGCTGAGCTCTTGCCCAATGTATCAAAATGGTTTCTGACTGAACTGTGTGACCTTTCAGGAATGTTCTGTTAAGCTCTGCCCCCTCACAAGAAGGTTCTGTTAAACTCCACCCATCCCAGGAATGTTCTGTAACTCCACCCACCTGCTTCAGTGAGCATGCTCACTTGGCATGTGTTTCAGGAATGTTCTGTAACTCTACCCCTCCTGCTTCTAGATCCCTATATAATGAGGCTCTCATTTCTGGTAGAGTGCTCAGACTCCTCTGAGCCCACAGGGGCTCACTGGCATAATAAAGGTTTTATTATTATCCAAATGAGCATTGGATTCTTGAGTCTTCAAATTACAAGAGCTGTGACCCAGAGCTGCCCCATCTCAGAGGTGTGTTCAAGAGCTGCCACATTGAGCTGTATAGCTCAGCTGTGTCTCAGAGCTGTGTTCCAGAGCCACAATACTGAGCTGTAAAGCTAAGCTATGCCTCAGAGCTGTAGCTCTTGGCTGCAACACTGAGTTGTAACAGTTAGCTGTGCCTCTGAGCTGTGGCACTTAGCTATGACACTGAGCTGTAACACTTAGCTATAGCACTGAGCTGCTCTGCTCTGCCACAACAAAGGGCATAAGAGATTTTGATATTGAGTTTCCTATAAATGAAAGAGGGAAAAAATGGAATCTCTTTTAACTTTTTCTTGATTCCTATATCCTCAAGGCATCCCCAAGGTGGCTCTACTCCACAGCAGGTGGCCACCCTCTAGAGAGAAACCCAAAGATAAGCCAGGTTGAACTAACCACAGTTTACCAGCTCATGACCCTGTCTTCTCCAGAAATTCTTACTCCTAATACTAGCAGATGTTTCTAAGAGCACAAGCTACTATTGATTCCAACTGTAGAAATCATGTTTAAAGAAGGAAACAATGATAGCAAACCAACAATCAAAAGATGAAAACCACTGTCTTCTAATTCTTTGAAAGAAAGTGGAAAAATATCAAAGAGCAAGTAGGAAATAGTTGGAGCAATTCTTATCCTGTAAAAGAGATCATCTCCAGAGAGAGATAAAGTCAGGCAAAATGACTCAGAGAAATCTTGCCCTGAGCCCTAGAGTGACAAAGCCTCTAAGGCATTTGTGTTATCTACCCAATCACCTAAGCAATCTTCTTTAGCAGTAAGACAAGGCTATGCTCTATTCAAAATCTAATCTAAAAATTTTAATGTCTCTGAAGTTCACAAGTTAAACTTATACTCATCACCTAGCATCCACAATTCACATGTTAGTAAAGGTACATTTATCAGTTTTTTACACATCCCTGGAAGAAGAGAAAGGCTGACTAAAAGCCCTTTATTACTCTTAATGAGCATATACAAAGTATAAGTGTAAGTTGCTAGCTGATTGCTATTCTCCTCCATGAAAGGCAAATAGTTTTGTTTGTTTGTTTGTTTGTTTGTTTGTTTTTTGAGACAGGGTCTCACTATGTAGTTGAGACTGACCTGGAACTCACTGTGTAGCCCAGGCTGGTCTCGAACTCAGTGATCCTCCTGCCTCAGCCTCCCGAGTTGTGGGATTACAGACATGCGCCACCACACCTGGCAGCAAACAGTTTTTCCAAGCTGCCTCAGCCTGACTTCCTGGAGGGAGAGGTAGTCTAACTATAGCTAATCAAGTTTTTTGGTTTTTTTTTTTTCACTTTTCCTTTTTGGTACTGAGAATCAAACCCAGGCCCTTGCACTTGCCAGGCAGGCACTGCACCACTGAGCTACATCCCTGGCCCAAACTAATCAAGTTTTAAGGTTAACTCAGCAAACTGGAAAAACTTGGGTAGGGGGGTTCAACTTACTAGCAGAGAGAAAAATCAAAACCTGTTCTCAACTCTTAATGGAGACTTAATCAGAGGCGTTAACAGTGTCATCTGTGGTCACTCTGGGGCAGAGGATATCAGAAGATAGCTTAGAGAGTTACTTCTCATCTCACTGAGGAATCTAGGTAGGGATGAGAGATAAATAGAGATTTTTCTGTTGGTTCCCCAGTTAGGCTGTCAGCACCCAGTTTCCACTGAGGAAACTTTGGTTACCTGCCAGAGTTCCCTGGCCATCACCCCTCAGTTGTCATCTCAGCTTTCACTCATTCATGAAACCAAAGATTTGTCTCCAAAAAGGAATCTAGCTGCCTTTCTAGTCAACATTTAGTCTACAACTTATTTGTAGCCAAAGTATTTTCCTCTCCTACACACATAAATGATGAGAACCAGATCTAGGAGGAAAGAGACAGAGCTAGGAGATTGGGGGTTCTTCCTTAAACTAAATGTGTTTTGGTCCCTTAAATATCATGCTTAGGAAATAGCTCCTTCTAGTCTCACCCAGAAGTTGATTCTTTCCATGGGGTCTCAGTTTCAGTCTCCTGAGAAACACTGTTGCCCAAAACATTAAGTGGGGACATCGTCACTTTTATGTGTTTTCTCCTGGACGGGTATGTGTTCCTCAACAAAGATGACTTCCCTGTCTTCCATGTTAGCAAACACTCATTTTCTATGAGCTCAACGTAAAGGTTCTTAGTTGTTTTTTGGTTTCATTTTTCGGGTAGGAGGGAAAGGTTGGAATACTTTAGGATTCCTTTTTTTCTAGTCTTACATGCCTTTAAAAGGGAAAATATAAAATGACAGGGAAAGATAAGAAAGGAAATCAGCAAAAGGAAGTCTTCTCTTCTCATGCTCATGGTGAATTATTGAGACAACTTGCTCATAAGTCATCATTCTCAGCCTGGAAAGGCAAGAATGGGGAATTGTAAAAGCTAAGACTGCCTCCTGATTAGCAGAAGATCAGACCATAAAGGGAACTGAGGCAGAATAGGCTCACCATTTTCTCTAGAGTGTAGAGGACTGGGCCAGAATGTCTCAGTGAAACCTGTTCCCCAAGTCTTAAGAAGGGCTGTCTTCTTAACTGGAAGATAGTATTGCCTTACTAACTAGTGGAAGGGGTCCAGTGATTTATTAATAAGCATATATATTAACTAGATTTCATTTTTTTAAAAACCCATTTTACAGAATTTTATATCAAGGTCCATTAGGGGGTGCTCAAACACTTTTTCCCTAACACTGTTGTCTGAGATAATAAGCCATAACAGTCAACAGATCAAGAGCACCAATAAAGCCAGGCGTGGTGGTGCACACCTGTAATCCCAGCACTCTGGAGGCTGAGGCAGGAGGATCGCTGTGAGTTTGAGACCAGCCTGGGCTACATAGTGAGTTCCAGGACAGTCTCAACTACATAGTGAGACCCTGTCTCAAAAATTTAAAAAAAAAAAAAAAAAAAAAAAAAAAAAAAAAAAAGAACAATAACAAAACAGGAATAGGCCAGAGATTTAGCTCAGTGGTTCCACCGCCTGCCTCACAAGCACAAGGACCCAAGTTAAATAGCTGGTACCAATAAATAAATAAATTAATTAATTAAAAATAAAAATTTGCAAACAAAACAGGAATAAAATGTAAAATGTCACTTTCTTTGATGGGGCATATCTTTCTATGTTCTCAACTTAAATTTACCATCATTTTTTAAAAAGACAAGGCATAAAAACCAAGGCATACACAACTGACAAAAATTCAATACATAAGGCATAAAAATTCAAGACAATTTTGATTACCTAAGCAAGTCACAACCCGGGATCTATGGAACAAAAGCAAACTCTTACCTCTGTCCAATTATCTCAGTGGGACCTCCAAATGATATAGGGCATACGATATAGGGATGCTATTTGGACCTCCAAATAATATAACTCCCAATCTGCAAGATGTCCAATATGCCAAGTTCACATTCTCTAAAATTGAAAGATGAATTCTAGGAACAGTGGAGATTAACAGCAGGAGATATTTATTGAGACAAAGACAGCTTCTAAGAGTGACATAAGGGGGGCCAGATAATGGTTGCCTAAGGACCCAATTTCTCAAGGGAGTTTCATAGAGCAAAGCCACAAGATGAGGCAGGTATAAGGTGGGACAACTAATAAGTTGACTATCCATATACTTACAAATACAGTCACTTAAGTAATATTGATTAATGGGGAACAAATAGGGAAGCAAGTCATGTAGCAAGCCAGGGTACATGGAACTAACAAGAATTTTCTGAGAAGGAATGGGCTAGGGAGGTTTTGGTCCCCCATCCAAGGTGATGCATGCCCATTTAGCATATCAATCATTGCTGTTCATTTGTGGGAGAAATATTAAGTACCTCATCTCTCCTTGTCTTAAAGCCTGACCTTTAAAGAATGTGCCTCCAGCCACAGCTGTAATATGTTCTTATCTTCTGAATTGACTCTCTCCAGGGCCCAGCCCTATCTGACTGCCAATAATATTTTAACTAACTTAGCTGCCTGTAATACTTTCTCCTCTGCCTCGCAACTCCTTCCCACTCTTTAAAGTTCAGCTCAGACATCTCATCCTCCTTGAAGTCTCCCCTGACCCTCTGCCACCCCCAGCTCACACTCCCTCCATTTGGTCACCACCTGTAGCTTATAGCTTCTGAATCACTATACTCTCACTACTGACTGTAAATTGCTTTTCCCTTCACTCTGTTTTTTATCACCATGGATGCCTAACAGAGTATCTTCACTAATGACTGAAAAATAGGCGAAGCAGTTCAAAGTAGGGGATCAGTACGAGATAAGGATGAGGCAAACTGGAGCCAGGAGGGGAGAATATGAAAGTCAAGTAGAACAGTGGAAAATACGTAAGGAAATAGGAAGGTATAAGGCTTTTGAACTACACAGAAGCTGGATGGAAACTAGTTTTCAGAGCCCGCAGATAGGAAGGTGGGTTTGAAGGGAAGCCAGAGCAGTGATGATGAACGTTTTAGAGCATTCAGTGATAACCAACAGTCTGCTGTGGCACATGTGCGCAGGTTCACCACTGGCCTAGAGAAAGCCTAATTTTTCTACAGGATAGTTTGAGGGCCTCACTTAACCCCTTTTTCTCTCCACAGCCGTAGCAATTACCTGACCCCTTGGCATTAATCTGCGAAAAGAAGGCCAGCCAACACCCTGACTGCAGGACCATGTCCCTCAGATCCCCCAGTGGGACAAAAGGACATATAGTAGAACCACCCACTTCCTGACTAGAAATAAACATAACGCTTTCTCAGGGAGGCGGGGTGTGGGTGGGGGGGAGAAGAGAGAGAGAAGGATGAGAGTTTTACCTTGTCTGTCACCTGCCAACTCCTGGAAAACTATGGGCCTTGGCAGAGGGTCAGAGTCAAAACCCAGGCCCAGCCAGCATTAAGGTCAAGGGCACATCCAGGTGGATTTTCTGTGCTCCTGTGCTTTGCCTGCACACCCCATCCAAGCCCCTCCCCTACCTCAGATTCTCAAGGAGGGGTTAGAAAGGAATTTGCTGGGGCCTCTTTCTGAAGCCCTGCCATACCAGTGTGCTCTGAGTGGCTTCCTGGAGGCAGGCTCTGGGGTGGGTTGCTGGTTCAGCCTATGTCCTCTTATTCCTATGAAGCAGCAGAATGTGGGTTTATACCTGAATGAGAAAGTCCATCCTGGAATGTGACCCAAGCAAACATTTGAGCCCTGTCCCTGGATGCTGGGGTGACATGCAAGATGCCATCCCTGCCTCTGAGGTGCTTCCAGTCCAATGGGAGAGACAGGCAAGTACAGCCAATTCAAACCCAAAACCATGCTCCGCCATCCCAGGACACCATGGATAGTAACCCATGCCAGCAGTTTCACTGCAGGTTCACAGCCACTGATTACTTTTAATCCTGGTTTCGTAAATATAAAAAGGCACGCCTAAGAATAATGGAAACAGATTAGGAAGGCATACACAAGGCTGATTTTGTGTGCACAGTACTGTCTGTTCTTAAACGGAAGACAAGGCATTAAGCAGTTGCAAGCCCCACAGGATGGGTAATTTAAAGCCATTTGTCAGCTGATAAAATGTAGCTGGGAGGTTACATGATTGGCACAAGATCACACAGCTGGTGACTGGCAGCGCTGGGGATTGAAGACTGTCTAACCCCTGGACCTGTGGCCATCGTATTCTGCTTTCCTGCTATGAGAGGCAAGCCAAGAACAGGAAGGACATGGGAAGGGAGGGGCTTCCTGAGGCATCTGGGTAAGGCTCAGGAGGAGGACAGGATGTCCCATCAGGAAACTCTCAGAAGCCATGAGCAGCTGGGTATAGTGGTATATGCCTGTAATCCCAGAACTTGGGAAGCTGAGACAGGAGGATTGACCTGAGTTGAAGGCCTGCTTGACCTACATAGTTCAAGGCTAATCTGAACATAGTGAGACCCCTGTCTGAAAAACACCACCCCCAAAAATTTTTAAAACCAAGAGCAGCAGCATGGGCCTGGAATCCTGAGATGACTGGAGCCTAGGGATTCAAGACCACCCTGGGCAACACAGTAAGGCCCAGGCTTCTGTCTTGAAAGATAGAAATTGGGTAGAGGGAGAAAGTCCTCAGAGTTGCTGGCAGTAGCCAAGGTCCCAAGGCCTTAGCCTCTAAGGATTCTTAGCTTATCATAAAGAAGTCATGTCAGAAATCTTCACTAGACAACCTTAGGGACAGCCTAGCCACTGTGATCTATCTTGCTTTCAAGCCTTCCAGGCAGACCCCAGTGAAACATCCTGTTACCCTAAAACAAACCTTACCACCAGCCTCCTGGCTATCCTAGTGCCCCAGGCTCTTGTCTGTCTCTAAAACTCTGTTCACAGTCATCCTCCTACCAGGTCATTCCCTCACCCCTTGTTACCCAACCCCACCCACCCTTTCTTCCAGTCAGGACTCTGTCAGGTCTTCCTTTCTCCCCTATTCTTCCCCAAGACCGTGAGGACAAGAACAGCAGCTATTCAGGGGCTCATACCCTCTGGACCATGGTGGGCTTGCTTCCAGGCTCCTCTTAGCTGAGGCTCAGGAATTGGGCCTGAGGTCCCTCAGAACCAACACACATACCTACAATAAATGAATGCTACTACAAAAATCATAGTGGTGTTTATTACAAAGCAACATGCAAAATACACATAACCCAGGGCCTGGGGCTGGCACTGGGGCAGGTTCAGGAATGGAGTGAATGTCCAAGCTGAAGGTGGAATGGAAGGAGAGTCAGGAAGGACTTTTGCACATAAAATTTCCTACTAAATATCAACAGTTTTGACCTATTTTGATCCTACCTCTGATTCATGAAAACCCCAAAACTCTCATCTGCAGTTCTTTGTGTCATGTGGCATGGGCTGAGGGCCTGGCAAACAGCAGGTGCTCGGTAATGCTAGTGGATGAACAAAGGCAGGAATGCAGACATACACACAGTGAAGACAGACCCCACACCCCCCCCATTTCCTTTTCAGACTATTCAGCAGGAATGTTTGTAGATTTTAGAAAATCAATAGCGGCCAAGGCTCTTCCTAAAGGTGTGACCTTCAAAGAACAAAGAAACCACTTGCTTTCAGATGGGCTGTGGAGCTTGTCCTGGGAGAGTTTGGCTAGGAGGCATTGGGTTTCTATGGCCTGAGCAGTCCATGGTCTAGGAAGAAGCCTGCTCCAAAGGAGGAAGGAGAAAAGGGGTCTTGGGGGCCAGGATGCAGGCCAGAAGATGGAGAGATGGTCCTCCTTGACAGTGCCCAGGAGGCTTAGACCTAAAGGGAGCTGATGGTGCACTGGAGTTTTGATATCTTAAGCAGCTGACAGTGGGCCGGAGGGGCTGGCCACCCTCTGCCCTGCTGGGGAAAGCTTTCCTGCTCCCTGGGTCAGAACGACGACTGGTCCTGGCCACTGTCACCAGCTTCCTGCCCAGCAAAGGTTAGGTTGGAGCCAGAGTCTCGGGCACCAGTGGTCAAAGCTGGAGGCCTGCGTGGTTCAGGGCACAGGACTCTCCTGGCCCCACTGTGTCTTCCACCCATGTGTACATCCTAGATTCATGTGACCAGCCCCTATAATCCAGGCTGCTTGCATCACCATGTACAACTTTGGACAAGTCCTGGACCTCTGAAATTTCTTCACAAAGGGATTACGTAGGTCCACCCTGCCTACTAGGTGGATGGGTTTTGCCTAAGGTCATGTGACTAGGAAGTAAGTCAGGACTTGAGCCTGGAATAAGACAAAGGGACCTGGCCATCTCCTCCTGAGGTAGAGGCCTGCAGAAACAATCACATGGCTTTTCAAGTGCAAATTCTTCCCTGGGTCACACAGAAGGAGCATTCCCTGGCTTTTTAGTAAGCCTTCTGTACCCAGTTTTGGGGTTCTCTACAGTGCATATAGCTCCTTGCCCTTTTAACTTTCCACCCTCACCCTACCCACCCAGGGCTAGGTCCTCCTGCTGGCTACCTTCCACTGGCTCTCAGATGCCCAGACCTGGGTACTGTTTCTCCCTCTCTCCAGCCCCACCCTGGCCTTTGAAAAATGGGAAGAGGGCTGGGTTGTAGCTCAGTAGTCAAGCACCTGCCTAGCATGGGCAAAGCCCTGGGTTCCATCGCCAACTGAGAGAGTGGGGGCGGGATATGGTTAGAAAGAGACTGAGATGCAATTGGGCCCATGGAGGAAAGGAAGAGATGGGCATAGAGGAAACCAGTATGGAGGCACTGAGGTAGAAAGCAGAGGGGTCACTGTGGGACAGGATGGGCAGTGGTAAAGCAAGACCAGGCCAGCCTCTGGGCAGGGCAAGGCCAGCTGGGTTGGCCACTGCTCCACAGAGGGGATGAGCAAATTTTCTTGCTTACCATTACCAGTCCCAG
Source organism: Fukomys damarensis (assembly GCF_012274545.1). NCBI lineage: Eukaryota > Metazoa > Chordata > Mammalia > Rodentia > Bathyergidae > Fukomys > Fukomys damarensis. The sequence continues at coordinate 23,309,712 of NW_022900944.1, forward strand.
CCCTCTGGCCCACCCTGACTCACTGGTCCCTCAGAGCCCAACTCCCTCCTCAAGTGATGTGGCAATGCCCCAAGGTCAAGGACAGGCAGGTCCATTCTTGAGGGCCCATGTGTCCCGCAGTTGATATTGCCAGCACTTTTTAGTTTTCCCACCAGGGCCTCATAACACCATATGATCTCACAACTGCACAGCAAGACAAGGGTTAACCTATATCCAAACAGATGAGCCAACTGAGTCCCAAGGAGATCAAGCAAATTGCCAATGCCACACAGCCAGAGTCCAAAACTTTGGATTCAAATCCAGCCTTTAGTCCCAGATCCCAACCTGCCTGTGTCCCATCATCCCCCTGTGGAAGCACGAACAGAACAAACAGAGCTTTGGTCTGTGACAGTCAATGTCTTTACTTCTAAAGCATACATTGGCTCACTATATAGTAACATCAAAAGTGGCTACCTAGAATGGAGTCATTCTTTTCAAAAATTCAAATTCTCACATTTATATATAAGATCCAAAATGATGTAAAATTAAACTACAATGTTATGAATAGTATAACAAACTGCTTTTAGAAAGCAAAATGAAAGGGAAAATTTAGCAGTTGGGACTGTCAGGACCTGGGTTCCAGTCTTTTGAGGCATTGTGACCAAGAGCCAGCACCAAGGGGAAAGGCCAGCCCCTTGCTGAAGCACAGAAGGGAACCTCGTCAATTAGACAAGGTGGACATGGCTGTGCAGATTCCATAAGGTGAGAGGAGAGGTGGTGTCTTCCTGCCCCTCCAGCCCTTGGCGTGTGTACCGATCAGTCTTCTTTAAGACCAGGAACAGGTGGAGCCAGAAGAGGGCAGCGGCAGAGCTGGGTTCAAAAATGATAATTTTGATAATAAAAGGTGGCCCAAGCCACCGCGATCTCAGTTGATTCTATCCACCTGACAGGCACACTACCTACTGGATTCCTTAACCCACTTACTCCCCTTATTCCCTGTGCCCTGGACATCTTCTGCCTTAAGAGACCTAGTGAGCTCTAGGAAGCCCCAAAGGAGAACTCCGGGCTTGGAAGTAGCTGGATGTTATCCAGAGCATAAGATCCCTAGGGTCCAGGGCAGCAAGCAGACTGATGAAGGGGTGGTATTCCCATGGGCTGACTGGGCACCGTAGGGCCAGAGGCCATTTTCCACCCTGGCACCCAAGCCTGGTCTGGGCCCTGAGGCAGGTCTGGGACCACAGACACTTTGGTTCACACAATTTGTGGGGAGGACACTTGTGCATCTGCTGGGGACATCATGGGCTTGGCCTATTTCCTCTGATACCTGGAGGACTCCAGTCCCCTTCTTTCACACTTGCAGCCCCCTCTGACAGCTCAGAGCCACACCCAAAGCTATGGGATAAGCCCTCAGCATAAACAGTCTGCTTGTCCTCCTTCCCCCTGGCTAGCTCTGTCCCCCTTGAAGGTGTCACAGGAATGTCTGCTTCCCAGCTCCTGGCTAGGCTCACTGGTCCCCAGGCAGACCCTGCCTGAAGAGTCCTGTCCTGAACATCTAGACTATCAGAAACCTGGGGGACACATCACCTTTGGCTCCCTGTCTGCCCTCCTCATCCCCAGGACTACATCACAAAACTGGCCTTCCTCCCTCAACAGCAACTTGACAGGGATGCCCCGCGCCACCTACCTCTGGGGTCTAGGCCCTACTATAACCCTCCCCCCACCCCCAACTGATTTCTAACTAGGCTGGAAGATTTGGGAAGGTTGGAGCCACTTGACTGCCAGTGGGATTCCAGAGATGAGGGAGGCTGGCAGCTCTCTGGAAGGATTCCTGTGGTGGGAAAAGTTTATGGAATCAATATCTGGCTCTCCCCAATGATGAGCCAGGAGTGCCTGGCACTACACACCTTCCACCTGCCCAGCACCCTCCCAGGGACTCAGAACACCAAGCTGGGTGGGGGTCTTGATGTGATGCAGCTATAAGGAAGCCATAAGGAGGCGAGGCTGGACTGGACCCACTGGGCTGAAGGGCCTCAGGGCAGGCAGGCGGCCACCTGGTAGGCACCCTCAGCAGCTGCAGCTGCAGCACTGTGCTGGGCACTGTGCTCCTGCAGCAAGGCCACGTCCAGGAAACGCTCGCCACACCACACACACTTGAACTGCTGCTCTCGGGCGTGCACACCCTGGTGCTTGTTGAGGTGCTCACGCTGCTTGAAGGCCTTGTCGCAGTTGGGGCACTTGTAGGGCTTCTCACCAGTGTGTACCCGACGGTGGCGCTGCAAGTCTGAAGCATACTTGAAACGCTTCTCGCAGTCCGGGCACTTAAGGGGCTTCTCACGTGCAGGGTCACAGCGGTGCTGCACAAACTCTGAGGAGGAAAAGAAGCGGCGATCACACAGTGTGCAGCGCAGAGGCTTCTCAGCTGCCGAGCAGTGTGCTAACTGGTGTTTCTGCAGGGCTGAAGCCCGCTTGTAGGCCTTGTTGCATACAGGGCATTTGAAGGGCCTCTCGGCTGAGCCTGGCAAACACTTGTGCCGCAGCAGCTCAGCCGACTGGTCAAAGCCCTTCTGGCACACAGGGCACTTGAAGAGAGTCTCGAGGGTGTGCACGTGTTGGTGGTAGAGAAGGTGGCTAGGCTGGCCAAACCCCTTCTCGCACAGGCCGCACTTGAAGGGTTCTTCAGTCTTGTGCGTGCGCCGATGCCGCATAAGCGCATACTGCTGCTTGAAGCCCATGGGGCACAGGTCACACTTGAAGGGCCGCTCAGCGCTGTGCGTGCGCTCATGCTGCCGAAGGTCCGAGGGCCGCTTGAAGGCCTTCTGGCACTCTCCGCAGCGGAAGGGCCGCTCGCTACTCGGGGTGCACGGGTGCTGCAGCAGTTCCGATGACTCTTTGAAGTGCAACTCACACACGTTGCAGCGGAACAGATGGTGTTCACCTGAGTGAGCATACATGTGGCGCACCAGGTGAGAGCGGTGCTTAAAGGTCTTCTCGCACACAGCGCACTTGTAGGGCCGCTCTGAGCTGTGTGTGCGCTTGTGGTGCACCAAGTGGGACGACTGGCTGAAGCTTTTGTCACACAGCGTGCATTTGTAAGGCTTCTCACCAGTGTGGATCCGCTCATGGCGAGAGAGCTCTGACAGGTGCTTGAAGGGCTTCTGGCAGATGGGGCAGCTGTAGGGTTTTTCAGGCTGCTCCGTAGGGGCCACAGCAGGAGGTGGGGGTGCAGGGGGAAGTGAAGGGCCCGCAGTGGTGGCTGGCTCAGTGGCCTCCACTGGCTTATAGGTCTTCTCGCAGATGGAGCACTTCACAAGGCCAGTATGGGCACTGTGGTGCTGTGCCAGGGAGGTGAGCAGAGAGAAGCCCATCTTGCAGACACCACAGACAAAAGGCTTCTGCTCAGCCTGCACACACTGGTGCTCCAGTAGGTCCGTGGCCTGGTGGAAGATCTTGAGACACTGGGTGCATTGGAACGAGCGGTCATGGCCCGCCAGGCACTGGTGCTCGTGTGGGCTGGACAGGTGTGCCAGGTCATGACCACACACCCCGCACTTGGGGGCCTGCTCGCTAGCTGCCTGGAGGGGCGCGTGCTGTGGGGGCTGCAGGCCTGGATCTGGCTGCAAGAGGATACCATAGACAGCACAGCCTAGGGGGTTCTCAGCCGTGCCTGGGGGCAGCGTGTGCTCCGCCAGGGCCGGTGGTGGTTCTGCATGGTGCTGAGGCTGTGGTGGCTGCGGCTGCTGTGGCTGTGTCTGTGGCGGCTGCTGCCAGGTTTCCGACATGCTTGGGAAGATGAAACAAGGCTTGGAGAGTAATGGCTTCAGTTTCCCGCTTATAGTGACCCAACCCAGAGAGAGAAGATGCCCGATCTCAGGGATGGACAAGGACCTCAGATAAGGCACAGAAGAGGATGAGCAGCCCCAGTCATTAACCAAGAAGACAGACTACAAGGTTGTGTCTACAGGACAGGGGGCTCTTCAAGGCAGGGTCCCAACAATGCCAGGGAGGCTCTGCCTTCCCAGAGATCGGTTCTGTAGGGAAGAGAGAGATTGTGAGCTGGAGACAGGAACAAGCAGCCTTCCCTGGATCCTCTCCCTGTGTTGGCTGCACCTGGCACATGGACACAGACCAAAGGAAAGGAGATGCTCAGGGCTGGGAGACCTGCTCTCCCACATGCCACCAAAGTCTGCTGGAAGCTCAGCATCTCCAGGCAAAGTAGACAGCAACTATCTCCAGTCATTCCTACCTTAGTTCTCTATCCCTGTCCAGGACATCCACTGAGTCCCCTCTAGCTTCCAGCCAACTCTCCTCAGACAAGTGTCTCACAGGTGAAACAGGAGTGATCTGTCCATAATGCCAATGTCTCCCTGAGGTCTGCCAACCACTCTTCTACTTGTCACCTTGAGAACAAATCCAGGACACCGACCAGAGGTCCAGCCTGTTGATCCAAAGAGACCATACCTAGCCATCTGAGAGCTCTATTGCAAAAGGCCTCTGGCAGTCATATTAGGACAACTCTGTGGAACCAAAGGCCACATCAAAAACCCTCTCCTGAGACACAGTGGCCCACATCTCTCTGCATCTATGCCCAGACCTTTCACTCTGGCCATATGCCTATTTTCTCTCTACCTAACAGGACAGATGGCCCTGCAGGGACTTGAACCCATGGGTGATGGTGTTAGATGATAGGTTCACAGAACCACCCAGCCTCGATGTCCATGCAGAACTTCCTCACTCTGATCATGTCCCAGAGCATCACAAAAATGTCTTAAATCTTCTGAATGTCTCTGTCATGGTCTGCAGGAAAATTAAGGAATTGCACTGGTCTACCTCCATAAAATGTAGGATGTAGCATGCTAAAAACAAGTATTTCTCCTTATCTCTTCTCTGGAGACAATCCATTCCCTTGTTCCAGGTCTATAACTTCCTGGATAATCAATGGAACGCCCACTCAGCCCAGGCAAATCTCTAACTCACCACTTTGTGGCAGCATAACATAATGCGAGAGAAAGGAAGGAACTTTTAGTCAGAGGCAACCTACTTCTAGATTCCCAGCTCATCTGCTTATTACATTTTAAAAGTTTTTAAGTTTTCTCCCAAGAGGAGAGAGGATAGAAGATGCATTCAGACCATGCTGACTTCTGAGAGTTGTGCCAAACAAAACCATTAAAAGTCAAGCTAAGAGTTGCCATTCTCAGCATCTTCCAGGAAAGGAGGAAGGAAGCAAAGGGGCAATTGTTCTTGCTGGAGGTAGCAAACAGGTGTAACGAACAAGCAGGTACCACTTGGTTATCTAAGCCTTTCTAGAGCATGAAAGGGAAAGGTGAGCTGCCTTAAGCACTGTCTAGGTCTGGCTGCACCAATCCAACTGTGGCGTTTTTCCTGGCATGAATAGCTGCCGGATCAAGCCCCCGCACCCCACCCAGGCCTAGCTGCAACCCCACTGTCCACCCTGGCTCTCCTCCAAGAAGGGGCTGCCAGGAAGCTCTGAGATTACTCTGCAAGGGGAGGGGTAGGAAAACAAGGGGAGGCCTCACTTGCGCCCCACCCAGCCCTCCTTCCTTCCTAGAAAACTAACTGGAAGCCGATCACCTCCCACCACCCGCCCGGCTGGCCCAGCTGGGCTGTCTCCTGTCAGCCCTCGCGCTAGAAGGCCAGGCCACTGCGGGCCAAGAGTGAATGGCTGAGACCAAGGGCCGCAGGACGGACCCGGGAAGCAGCTGCGCTTCGAAGCCGGGCCTGGGCCGCTCCCGAGCTCAGGAGGCCACGGGGTCTAGGAGGGTGGCGGCCGGGCCAGCTAGGGAGGGGGTGCAGCGGGCGCGGGAGTGGCCCCCAG
>NW_022900944.1:23316075-23334800 GCF_012274545.1 Fukomys damarensis
GGTGCGCAGGGCGGTGTTCGAGCTGCCAGCAGCCACGCTTCGGCTAACCGAAGGAGGGCGCACTTCTCGCGCCTCCGCCGCCGAGCACCGGGGTCCGCCTCTGGCCCGACTCCTGCACCTGACCGGGACCTTCCGGTCTCAACGACTGATGCACCCTGAGCGTTCAGTTTGGCTCTGAGGGGAGGAACCTCGGGGCTCGGACTTTGGACCGGTTTGCGGAGAGGGCTCCGGACCTGTGAGACGGGCACACCACAGCTGCCGAGCCCTGGAGGCTCAGCTCGCGCTCCATTCGCAGCCAGCAGTTGAACAGAGCGCAGCCCCTGCTACCGTCTAGTCGGTCCCGCCTCGAGGCGGTGCTACCGCAGGTCCCGCCCCCGGAGTGCACTTCCGCTCTGCGGAACTCCGGGCACAGGGTGAAGTTGCCTTCCGACCTGACCAGTGGTCGCGGCCGAGGCCCCATGAGCGCCGCGCCCCTGGTGGGCTACAGCAGCAGCGGCTCGGAGGATGAAGCCGAGGCGGCGGTCACCGGGCAGGCTGGCCCGGGGCCTGGGGGCCACTGCCGGTGAGGAGCGAAGAAGTCTTTCGGGGAGACGGGGTTTCTCTTGAGACCCGGGCAGTACCTGAGCGTCTGAGGGTGGACGGGGGTTCGGGACGGCTTCCGGGGAAGGAAAAGGGTTACAGACGAAGGAGGATCCGGAAGGCTCCTCTGGGCGGAACCCCGGAGTGCCCCTGCCCGGCTGGGGCATGGTTAGGAGGCAGGGCACTACGAAATCCGCGCCCTTTATCCCCTGGAGTGCGACACTGTACCACCCTACTTCTCTTTCCTCACTGGACCATAGTTGCAGTAATAATAGCTAAATTGTATGGAGAGTTTTTTAATTCATCTAATATTCACTGAACACCTATATCTGAACCAGACTGGAGACTCCAGCAAATAAAAAAAGATCAAATCCTCTTATGTGATAAGGCGTTAGATTTTTTTTTTATTTTTAATTTTTTTTTTTTTTTTTTTTGGTACGGGGGATCAAACTCGGCACCTTGAGCTTGCGAGGCAGGCAGCAGAACCACTGAGCTAAATCCCTGGCCCCAAGGCCTTGGATTCTTAAATACCTATCCTTGCCAAGTACTTTACAAGTAGTACCTCACTTGACCATACAATGGGTCTATCAAGTAGAAATAGTCTTCACACATAAGGAAACTGATGTATGCATACAAGGGTACATCCTCTGTTCAAGATCACAGAACTGCTGTTCCACCTCAGATCTGTCCAACCAGGGAATGTGACCTTTGAAACACATTGCTGACAGCCCAAGGTGATTCCCATAGGGACCAAGTTCCCTGCTAAGTTCTTTCCAAAGTTGGGTGACCCCAGGGTGGCTGTGTGGCTTTTTAAAAGCTACTTCCCTTACCTGCATGGAAATCCACACTGAGTCACTGTGTATTAAGTGTCACAACTTTTACCATATGTACAGAGTTAGAGAATGCTAAGAGGATAAATGTGCTTTTTTTTTTTTTTTTTAATTGTAGTGTCCAAAGCCCCCTTTCCAATGAGAGGTTTCCAGTACCTGACAGTGTATTGAACATGTTCCCGGGCACAGAGGACGGACCTGAGGATGACAGTGCAAAGCACGGGGGACGAGTGCGTACCTTTCCCCACGAGCGTGGCAACTGGGTCACCCATGTCTATGTACCATGTGAGTCATGCATATATGGAAGACAAATGGCTGAGACCAATAGGTGCCTCTTGGGAGGAAGAAACCATGGGCCCTTCGTGTGCTGGGTTTACATCCTACCCCACCTGATGAGCAGCTAGGCAAAAAATGCCCAGGCTTCAGTGTTAGACCCTACTCTACTACCCACTATTCTGGGTGTCTTTTATTAATTAGTCTGTTTCCTCACCTCTAAACTGAGGATAATAGTAATACCTATCTCCTAGGAAGATTAAATCAGATAATCTATGTCAAGTGTTAACACGGTACACAGAATAAATAGTGGCTCTTAGTATTTTGTGTAGCCTCACCCATTACCAGCATCTAGAATGGTACATTTGTCACAGCTGATGCCTACATTGGCACCCGCAGGGTTCACTCTTGGTGTTGTGCATTCTATGCGTTTGGGCAAATTTATAAAGACTTGTATCTACTTATATACCATATAGAGTAGTTTCACTGCCCTAAGAGTCCTGTGTTCTCTGCTTGTCATGTCTCTCCTCTGACCCCTGTTAATCACTGACCTTTTAACCATCTCTGTGGTTTGCTTTTCCCAGAATGTCACATAGCTGAGATCAGTAAATATGTAGCATTTTCATCTTGGCTTCTTTCATTGAATAGTATGCATCTAAGGTTCCTTCATGTCTTGTCATGTCTTGCCAGCTCCTTTCTTTTTAACCCTAAATAATATTCCATTGTCGGAATGTGCCATAGTTTGTAGCCTACTAAAGGATGTTTTAGTTGCTTCCAAGTTTTGGCAATATGAATAAAGCTGCTACCTACATTTGTGTGGACACGTTTTCAACTTTGGGTACTAGGAATATGATTGTGTGGACACGTTTTCAACTTTGGGTACTAGGAATATGATTGCTGGATTGTATGGTAACAGTGTGTTTAGCTTTTTAAAGAAACCCCTGAGCTGCCTTCCACCATGGCTGTACCACTTTATACCACACCAGCATAAATAAGAGCTCCATTATTTCACACCCTCCCCGACACTGGTGTTGTCAGTGTTCTAATAGGTGTAAAGTGGGACCTCACCATTGTCACTTAGCTGTGTTTCCCTATGACATATGACTTGGCACCATCTTTTTGTATGCTTTTTGCTATCTGTATATCTTCTTCACTGAGATGTATATTAAGGTTTTGGACTTATTTCTTGATTGAGTTGTTTTCTTATTGTTGAATTTTAAAATTCTCTACTTCTTAGTACTCCTTATCAGATATATCTTTTGCAAATATTCTCCCAATTCTCTTGGAAAGCTTTTTTTTTTTTTTTAGTTCTATTTTGTTTGGTTTGGTTTTTTGTTGTTGGTGGTTGTTTATGGTAGTGAGGATTGAACCCAAGTCCTTCACACCAATCTACATCCCCAGGCCCTTTTCATTTTTGATTTTGAGACAGGATCTTGCTAAATTGCCCAAATTGGGCTTGAACTTGCAATCCTTTGCCACAGCCTCTCAGAATGCTGGGATTACAGGTATGCGCCACCATGCTTAGATTGTCTTTTTATTCTCTTGACAGTGTCTTTCACAGAGCAGAAAAATTTAAGTTTAAAGAAATATATCATCACTTCTAATAACTAATAAATGATTTAGCAATCAGAATATGGACTACCCATATTCATACCATCACTACCAGCTTTTGGTTTTGTTGATTTTCTCTGTAAGTTTTCTATTTTAAATTTCATTGATTTTTGCTCTAGTTTTTATTACTTTTCTTTTGCTTACTTCGAATTGAATTTCCTCATCTTTTTCTAGATTGTTAAAGTGGAGGCTTAGATGACAGACTTTAGATCTTTAAAAATATGCTTTAATGCTTGTTTTTTTATATGTATTGTTCCAAGCACTTCTTTTATTGTATTTTACAAGTTTTGACAAGTTATTTTTTTCACTTAGTTAAAAGTGCTGTATTTATAAACTTCCAAAATTTTCTTTCTAACCCATGTAGTACTTAGAAGAGTATGTTTAATTTCTAAGCATCTGGGCATTTTCTGGCTGATCTTTCTGTCATTGATTTCTAGTTCACTTCCATTGTGGCCTGAAATCAGACACTATGATTCTAGTTTTTAAAATTTGTTACAGAGTTCTGATGTTTGCTGTATCTCTATAAAGAATATTTTTGTCTATTGCTACGGGTTCTTGTTTGTTGAGGGGTTGTTTATTTGGGTTTTTTTAAATGTTTTTGGTGTCAGGGATCGAACTCAGGACCTTACACTTGCGAGGCAGGCAATGGAACCACTGAGCTAAATCCCCGGCCCATTTGTTTTTTATTTTTTTGAGACAGGGTCTCACTGTATAATTCATACTGCCCTTCCACTCAATGTATAACCCAGGCTGGCCTCGCAGTCATGGTGATCTTCCTGCCTCAGCCTCTTCAGTGCTGGGATTACAGAAGTACACCACCATGCCAGGCTGTTAGGTCTTACATTGTTTTCTTCATAGCTGGACATGATGTACCGTGTAAGCACCATGATAAGTGGGCCTTCAGTAAGATGAGGAGGGGGAGCATGCAGTACCCATGGGATCAGGTCCCGTCTTCTGGTGAGCCAGAGCCTCTGCACTGTGACCTTCTCACAGGCTATTTGGATTTTGCCCTTCTCAGATGGGACAGGAAGACTAGAGGCAGCTGGAGTTGGGTGTTTCCCTTCCCCCAGAGTTAAGCTCTGATAAAAGCCCAGAACATTAGGATGTGGTGAGAGTTTTTCCTAAGGTAAACCTTGGTAAGAAAAACAGTTTCCACTATTTCTAATGGTTTCTTTTCAGTCTCCTGCCAGAAGTACAAGAGGATTTTTCTCTGAAATTCTATGAAAATGTTGTAGAGCTCCAGGAGATAAACTTCACAGTGTGGGTGTTGCTCTGTGGGTCCTCCTGGAGCTTCCAGCTTTTCATTTCTACATCCTGAGTCTCCAGCAGTTTGTTACCATTGACCATTAGAGGCCTGATCCTTGTTCTGGCAGATTTCATCTCGTGTTTCTGGTCACCTAATTTCAAGGTCTCTGTATCCACCTGTGGCTCTCTCACTTCTCTTACAGATCTAGGAAGAGCTACTGCTTTTTTAGTTTCTTGAGCATTTTACTTGTTAGAATGGGGAGACAACTTCCAAGCTGCTTATATGCCAGATGGAAACCAGAAGTCCTCTGTACATTTCTTGTGTACTTGAATCTTTACAATGAGCACATGTTTCTTAGCAGAAATACACATTACAACATGATTAAGCAATACAGACACAGGCTACTGTCAGAATGAGAGTAATAAGGATTTTTCTGCCTTCTGAGCTTCTTCAGGCAGCCGTGACACCATAGCTAAGATAACGGCCCACCCTCTCCACTCTGCCCTCCAGATGAAGCCAGGGAGGAGTTCCCAGATCTGCTTGACGTGCTGCTGCCCCATGCCCAGGCCTATGTGCCGCGGCTGGTGAGGATGGAGGCATTCCACCTCAGCCTGTCTCAGAGTGTGGTTCTGCGCCACCATTGGATCCTTCCTTTTGTGCAAGCTCTGAAAGACCGCATGGCCTCCTTTGAAAGGTGAGTGCTTCCCTCTGCCTCTCAGATCCCTCCCCTCTAAGGCTCCTCTCCTGAGCTACTGTGAGCCTAGAAATGTGGGGTTGACATCATTCCTTTGAACAGATCAGAACCAACGGCTAGAACATGGTCCAACTCTGGGCTGCCTACTGTCCATCTCATCCTGTGTGACCTTGGTTATGCCACATAAGCTCTTGGTAACACCAGTTCCTTATGTGCTATTAAGGAAAATCCTGCTATCTTTCTTTAAACATTGACTCAGTATTCCCAACACTTCTGTGGCCAGATTTATGAGTCACACCAACCAGTTCTGTACCTCTCCAGACATCATTTGGGTACTCTACAACTGAATTCAGCTCTGACACTGCTGAGCCCTCACGGGGCTCTGTCCCCAAGACTGCCTCCCACTTCAGATGCCAACTGCATGTATTGAGTCCCCAGGTTTCTCACAATGTCAGTCTGATTTCACCACAAATTAGGGGTTGCAATGACCCTTCTCAGGTGTGATCATTTGCTAAAACGATCACAGAACTGAGGAAAACAATTCACTTCCTATATCACTGATTTATTATGAAGGATTTTTGAAGGATACAAATAAACATCCAGACGAAGAGATATATAGGGTGAGGTCTGGAAGGGTCTCAAGCATAAGCAGTTGTGTCTCAGAGTTTCAGGATGCTACTCCCCAGAATATAGATGCATTCTTGTTCACCAGCAGAAGCTTTCGTGGCCCTGTCCATTGGAGTTTTTGTGGAGGCTTGAGTATGTAGGCATGATTGATTATTAACTCTGCTCTTTTCCCCTCCATGGAAGACAGGGCTGTGGAGCTGAAAGTTCCAAGCTTCCAGTCTGGTTTGCTCTTTCTGATTACCCTCCCTCATCCAGGAGCCCACCAGTAGTTGCCCTTGAGAGCAAAACCCACTCCTATCACCCAGAAAATTCCCAAGGATTTAGGAGTTCTGTGTCAGGAACAAGGGTCAAACACTAAATAATGGAACAGAAGATGCTCTTAGCACCCCTACCACTTAGGACAGTACAGGGGTTTAGGAACTCTGTGTCAGGAGTAATATTTCTCATTATTCATATCTGCATATAGTCAATAGGATGGTGGCTGCCTCAGAAGGAGCTTGTAGGTGAAATGAGATCATGTGTACCCTGAGCATGGTTCCCTGTAGAGGGTCAGAACTGGATCCCACTTCTGCTTTGGTGTGCCAGCCTATATATATATATAAACTATTCCATACATCTACAGAAATGTCTTTCCTGTCACACGTGACCAGATCAGAACCCTGCTCTTTTCTTTTTGTGTGTGTGTGTGTGTGTGTGTGTGTACCAGGGATCGAACTTACCACCTTTCACTTGTGAGGCAGGCAGCTGCACCACTGAGCTAAATCCCTGGCCCCAGAACCCTGATCTTTCTCACCTAGAATTGCTCAGAGGGACTTTCTTTTCCTGTGTCTTTTTACAGCCATGAAACTGATTTCCCTTGTCCTCATATTCAGTCATTCCAATGCCCATCTTCCCTCTGGAGTCCAAGTTCCAGCAGGACTATAACTTCTCTCTGAATGACCCTACTACTTTTTTCCAAGTGCTCTGCTTAATTACCCTATCAAATAGATGCTTGCGGTGTGATTGGGCAGGAACCAGGAAGCCCAGAGAAGAGCTCTCTTAAAGTTCTCTCATTCTTCTTAAGGCTGGTACTAGAAAGTGCCTAAGAAGCCATCCAGGTGGTGGTTTCTGGTTTTTCATCTGTGTAGCCTTTCTTCAGATGAGGTGTTATACACACGTCCACTATGTAGATTCATGAGACAGAAATGGAAGCCTTCTAGCCAAAGCCCCACCCTACCAGCTCAGAATGCCCTGGGCCTGGGAATTCCATAGCCCAGCTCCACCCAATTGGAAAACTTTTCTGTAATTGATCCTTTTCTGAGGGATGGAGAAGGAAAGGATTTGCCCCAATCTAATCAGTTGACCAGAGAAAAAGAACTAAAACTCATCTCCACACAGTCCATCTCTCCCTTTTTTGATTTCATTATCAAATTTACCGAGCCAGATGTATATATCAGGACTCTTAATCACAAGTGTCAGAAACCCAACCCAAATTGCTTTAACATGAAGGAGTTTGACAGAAATGTTCAGAAGTCACACTGGCTTTGTACATGAGTGGATGGTGGTGACCAGTGTCAGATGGCACCTTTTCTGTCTCAGCTCTGTCTCCCTCCGGGTTGGCTTCCTTCCCACAATGACAAAGCCACCAGCATCTGCAGGGTGATGCCGCCTGGAAAGGTGAGGATTAGCTTCACCAAAGTCATGGAATGACTTTGACTGTCTGACGTGGCATCCATGCTCTTTTTGTGAGTAGTTTTAAAAGCCCTTTCTCCACTCTGTGAGAAAGCTTCCCTTACCCCGCTGGACAAAAGTGGCATACCATCCTTTGGTGAAAATGACAGCCTGCTTCAGAAGAGCAAATGAAGTGTGAAGGCGGCCCTGGTGGGATGACTAAGGCTTTGGGCCCCCTGCTGATACTGGTTCTTTACTTGGGTAAGCCCCTGGCTGGGGTCTCTGGCAGCTCTGCCCAAGGACCATTGATTACAAGAGGCATTGGTCCCTGGGGGGCATGTATGAGACTGTTCCTTTGCTCACTTGGGGGCCAGAGAACAGTCCTTGGGTTGCTGAGTTGGCTCCCTCTAACAAGATGCATCTGATGCTGTCCTCAGTTTCCAGCCCTGTGTCCAGAGTGAAACCAGACCAGCTGTGGTGTCTCAGAGTTAGACTGTCATTTTGAGCCTAAAATGACCAAGAGTAGCCATTGCACCCCTGATTCTATTACTGCAACTGAGGGACTGCTCTGCTCCTATGGGCCAGCCCTAGGTCAGGTGCCCATCCCTGGAGTAGGGGTGGGGAAGAGTGGTGTCCACTGCCGAATACTTGTCAGACCTCCTTGCAGAGCTCTTTAAAAATCTATGTGGAACCAATTTCCCTGTGGTTCCCTTATCTCTGTTTTTCCCAGAAAGGGATGCATCAGGAGGTGGACAGCTGAATGAGGAAGGGGAAAGTAGGTGGCTGACTTCACATCCCTGGGCAAGTTGGCTGTGAGGCTCTCTGCAGCATGCTCTGTATGGCCTTCCCTCAGCTGCGTGAGGCCTCTGGCCCAAGCCTGGGAAACCATCTTTGCCTGTGATGAGACTTGCCGGTTGGTCATGTGGGGCAAGAAGGCAGTCTGCCCTCTGAGATCTCCAGTGCCGAGTGAATACAGCCAGCACTCACCTGCTGGTTCTTACTGCTCCCTTTGTGGCTCATCTGAGTGGTGAGTGCCAGGTGCTTCTGCCTGGTTTTCACTCCCAACATAGAAGCACGTCAGTAAAGCATCACAGGTGAGAACGAGGGCTTTGTGATCAGGTGAACTGAGGTTTGAATCCTGCCTCACCAAATTCAATCTCACCAAGCTTCAGTTTCCCTGTCTGGAAAATAGGTATAATTATGCTGTTTCCCCCACACACACAGTGTTGTGTGACAATTCCACGGGGTGACATGCACCAAGCCCTTAGTTCAGCCCTTGGCACATGAAAAATATTCTTATTATTTCTTAGATTAAGTAATTTGTCCTTTTCTTTTTCAACCTGCAAGGAATGAATTGACCCTCAGATGATCTGTTATCACCAACCTGATCACTAAGACTTTCTCATCAGTAAAGTTGAAATGATGTCAAGTTGTCTTGTAGAATGAATTGCTCTTTGTAAATTTTTGTGATGCTATGTGTTACTTGGAAAGGGTGGTTTTAAGGTCTTACCCTGCTCTAATATTTTAAAGTTCAGTTTACTACTTAAATAATGAGGTAAAAATATTAAGTAAAAGATAATTGAATTATATTTTCAAAGTGCTGCCTTTTGGTTGTGTGGGGTTTTTGGTTGCTGCTGCTGTTTTGTGCTGCTGGGGATTGAACCCAGGACCTCAGGAATGCCAGGCAAGCACTCTACTACTGAGCTATACTCCCAACCCCTGTCAAAGTATAATTTTTTAAAACGTGAACTGTTTTTTCTTATTTTTCCTGAAATACGATCTTTCTTCTAAATTTCAGATTCCTCTTTACTGCCAACCGAGTAAAGATTTATACCAATCAGGAGAAGACCAGGTAAGTTCTCCTGACCCTAAGTTTCTACTAGAAGATATTAGGTGCAAATATTGAGGGAAGAGGTGATTTTTTTAAGTGTGGCTACAAGGCAGCCATTCCCAAATATAAAATTTTGTTAACAAAAAGAATGGGGAGGGGATTGGAAGAGGAATACAGAGGTAGAGCAAAGCATCTTGGCATAGGGGAAAAGCCGATGAAGGTAGAGAACCTACTCCTGCCCAGCTTCATCCTCCGTTGTAATACTAGGTTTGCATATTCTCCTCTGTGACCTTCCATTTCCACTGTCCCGTGCCTCTCGATGCATCCATTTTAGGGCAGCCATGATATTCAAATGAGCATAGCAGATTTTTGAGAAATTAAAAGTATTAAAGCAGTTACATGAGCCGGGCATGGTGGCACACGCCTATAATCCCAGCACTCAGGAGGCTGAGGCAGGAGGATCGCTGTGAGTTTGAGACCAGTCTGGGCTACATGGTGAGTTCCAGGTCAGCCTCAACTACATAGTGAGACACTGTCTCAAAAAAAAAAGCAGTTACATGAAAAGAAATTACTATCATCAAGGCTTCAAAGCAAGCTTTCCTGTCCAGTTCTCTCACTGAGCCACCCTCTTCTCTCAATACCTCTGAAAGAGCTCACTGCTTCCTTCATTCTATGCTGCACAAATTTGTTAAGCTGAAAGGTTTCAAGGAGGGAGGAGCCAACTGTGTCAGATACTTCCCAGTGAGTAAAGAGAGGAGGAACTATTGGATTTGGAAATGTGGCAATTTGAACAAAATTTAAAGGGTTAGAGATGAGAGGTGAGAAAGCAGAAACAAAGGAAGAAGACAAACCATTCTTTAAAAATTTTGGACCTGGGATAGAGCTCTGTGGTGCTGCTCCTGCCAGGAAAGTGTGAGGTTCTGAGTTCAATCCTCGGTACCAGAAATTTTTTTTTTTTTTACTGAGAAAGGGATGGGACTGACTGAACATGTGGCTTCTAATAATGAAGGACAGCCTGGCTGGGAATTTGTGGGAAGGAGGCAGATGCCAGAGAGCAGAAACTTGAAGGTGCATGGGATTCAGTAGCAGCAGGAGCCAAAGTAGAGACCATGAGCTAATGGCCTTGGAGACTTAGCAGTGGTGGAAGAAGGTGTCCCTGCAAGGGTTACTAGATGCAGGGAAGGAGGAGACACTTGGGTTAGAACTGGAAAGGGAAAGTTTAAAGTCGGGAGGGGGAGGATGGAAACTACCAGGTAGATGGGGTGAGGCCATGGCCCAGACCTCTAGGCTTTTGGTCTGGTTTGTCCTCAGCCCCTGCTTAGATGGTTTATGCTCTCAGAGGCTACACCTCATACCCATGTTGTCTCTATCTCTGCCTCTTCCCCAGGACTTTTGTTGGGCTTGAGGTCACCTCAGGGTATGCCCAGTTCTTGGACTTGGTTTCAGAAGTGGACAGAGTCCTGGAGGAATTTGACCTTACCACTTTCTACCAGGTAATGAACTGGGTTGGAGATAATGAGTAGAGATAATTATTGTTTCTTCAGGGGGGCTGCTGCCTCTCCATTGGCCTTTTATAAGTGGATTAAAACCATCCATCAAGAAGTCTTCAACAGAGACAAACCAAAGAGTTCTCCAGAACTTTTCCCTTGTGGAGTGTCCCAAATGCCAGTACACAGAGGACACAACCCTGGGCAATGAGGGTTTGAGATGTGTGGCTGGACGCAGCCCATCCAAAGTTCATAATTTTTTTTTTTAGACAGTTTCTCACCATGTAGTTTAGGCTGTCTTTGAACTGTGTATCCCAGACTGGCCTCAAACTTGCAGTAATCCTCCTACCTCAGCCTTCCAAATGCTGGAATTACAGGCATGCACTAGCATGCTCAGCTCACAGTTTTTAAAACCTGTTTCCATACTTTATTTTGTTTTGTTCTTTTTTTTGGTACTGGGGATCGAACTTGGGTCCTTGCGCTTGAAAGGCAGGCAGTGGAACCACTGAGCTAAATCCCTGGCCCTCCATACTTTAAATGTGCTCAAGACTTGTGCCTTCTACTTCAAAATATATCCATGTAGGGCCAGAAATTTAGCTCAGTGGCACCATGCCTGCCTTGAAAGCACAAGGTCCTGAGTTCAAGGAACAAAAAAAAAAATGTATCCATGTATATTTTATATTTCCTAAGTAGTAGTTATCCTCAACATTGTTGTTGTTGTTGTTTTAGTTTTGTTTTGAGACAGGGTCTCACTATGTAGTTGAGACTGACCTGGAACTCACTATGTAGCCAGGCTGGTCTTGAACTCACAGCGATCCTCCTGCCTCAGCCTCTCAAACGCTGGGATTACAGGCATGTGCGACCACGCCTGGCTGTCCCCAACATTTTTAATGAAACTGACCCCTAGGAAGAGTAGCTTCACGTGCTTTATTGTACCTGCCCTGTGCTCTCCAGCCCTGTACTTGGACTCAGGTTGAGTATCAAGGTTTTAATAAAGGGCTATAGGTTCGATTTGATGTATTTTTTTTTAAAACTATGCTGAGTATGTAAGTATGATTTTGAATGGAGATAATTATTGTTTCTTCAAAATTTTAGATATTTTGGGTTTTGTTTCTTTGAAAAGTATGATTATCTCCTAGGATGTTCTAGATCAGAAAATAGTCAGAGCCTATGTTCTCTTCCATGTCCCCAGATCTGAATTTAAAGGAAAGCCTAACATCCTACCTTAGTTAGCTCAGGCCGCCACAATAAAATATAGTCTGGATAGCTTCAACAACAGAAATTCATTTTCTCACATAAGAGAGGGTAGAAGTCAACGATCAGGGCAAGAGCATGATTGGTTTCTGATCAGGGCTGTCTCACTGTGCCCTCACCTGGGGGAGGGAAGGAAAGAGGACTACACATGCTCCCAGTGTCTTCTTCTAAGGGCACTCATCCTATCCTAAGCCCCACCCTCACGACCTCTTCTCACCCTAATAACCTCCCAAAGGCTGCATTTCCAAACACCATCACATGGCAGGCTAGGCCTTCAGTATATGAATTTGGTGGCAGTTTGTAGCACGGACCAACCAGGCTATTTTGTCTGTCTGTGCAGGGTGCTTGGGATCAGCACTGAGAGTCTAATCTCTCACAGGGAAGGCCAGGGATCCAGTAGAGATAACTTGACAGCTCTTGTCACAGATGTACAGTGCTGGCTGGGCTGGCTGTGACGTCCAGGTGATGGCCTGCCTTCCTGTTTATCCTTTCCAGGACCCTTCATTCCATATCAGTCTGGCCTGGTGCGTGGGAGACGCCTGTCTTCAGCTGGAAGGGCAGTGCCTGCAGGAACTACAGGTGAATTCACAGGGCAGGTGTACAGAGGGTGCTGAACTCCAGAAATAACGTCAGGGACATTGGGGAGGGGAAAGATTAGATATACGTATCTGACTCCCCAAGAAACCAGTAATGTGGCAGGAGCCTCACAGCACTCTGAAAGTGTGGCTCCTGGACTAGAAGCATCAGCAGCCCCTGAAGGCTGGATAGCAATATGTGCTTTGGCCCCACCCCAGACCAAAGAAAAGAGAATTGCATTTTCACAAGCTTGCTAAGGACTTGCGTGCACTGCCCTAGAACAGCGATCTGTAATTAGGTCATAGACTTCCCCTGCAGAGCTAGCCTCTTACACGTCAGTGGCTTGGGCCCGGAAGGTGCTGGAAATGGCAGAGTGTACCAGTGTAAGGAACACGCAGCCCTTAGAGCCTATCATGTTTTGATAAGTAGATGAAATCGTTTGTCTTCCAGTCGGTGCCCTTGGAGGAGACAGTATACGTGTAGCAGTGACACAGAGCCGGTACTCTTCCTTTGACAGGGAGGCAGTGGGAAATAACGCCACGCAGGAACGTGGCTCAGTGTTGCTAGCACTTCTGTATTTTAAGGGAAGCCAGAAATCTGGATTTTTATTTGCAATTTTCCAACTTTAAATGTTGGCAAGTTTTTTTTAAAACATTTTGCAAGCCAGACAAAATATGTGCAGCCCGTGTAGAGCTTATTCTTAGCCTAATCGTGCAGAAGGCAGAAAACTCCAATTTCTAGCTGTGGTAGACCCGGGTCATGATCCTGGTTTCACTGGTCTCTGAGTTCTGAGCATCCGTGTCCTCATCTGTGAGTTGGGGGATATGGCTAACCTCCCAAGATTGCATAGGGGAGTGGACCAATTCACTGATGCAGGGCCTGGAGCCTACACGGCTTGTGTCTCACTCAGCATTGCCCAGCCTCTGAGGGAGTCTGCTAGGCTGGTTTTGTTCATAGTACCTCTGAGTCTTAGATTCCCTTTAATGACTGTCTTCTCCTGGCTGCTGGCTGAAGGAAATCGTGGATGAGTTTGAAGACTCTGAGATGCTGTTGCGTGTGCAGGCCAAGCAGGTCCGCTGCAAGTCTGGGAACAAGTTCTTCTCCATGCCTTTGAAGTGAGCACCAGAAGCCTTCCTTGTCCCAGGCCTCTCTGCAGGGGCAGATGGCTACAGAGATGGAGGAGTCCCAGGGGGTGCTCCCAGCCTCCCTTTGGGAGGTCCCAGGACAGGTTGGATGCTATGGTGTTGTGGTAATTCTTAGAAGACACCAGTAGAGGGCAGACTGCACTTCTTTATTCTTGCTTTGCAGTTAATAAGCGAAAAGAAAAATAAAATGAGGGTGGAAAGCTCACCTCACTCATGCAGAATCCCCTTGTAGTCCCTCTAAGAACTGCCCCTCTCCTCCCACTTCCCTCTGCAGTGAATTCTGTTTTGATGCCATTGGCCTCATATCAGGGTTTTTTAAAACTGTACTGTGGCTCATCCCTGTCAAGAAGGGAGAGAGGGTGTTTCAGCAGGTTGAAGTGTCTTTTATTATTTAGTTTGACTCTCACCCACTTCCTATGGCAGCAGAGGCCATTTCAGGGCCAAGGTATACAGCTGCTAATTTGTGGTTTGGCGTCAGTTTTCTCCGTTCCTTCCTCCTACTCACCCTAGCCAGGTGCCTGGGGAGACCTGAGCAGATGTTTCATTTTGGCCTGGCCATGGCTGGAAGCCAGGCCTCCAACCCTCTGTGACCTCTGGCTTCCCAATTAATTTTCCCAAAGAGGCAGAAGGCTGCCTTCGCCAGTCAATTCTGCTGCCTCCTCCTGCTCCCTGTAGCCTGTGCACTCTGAAGGGACATGGAGGGGAAGCCAGGGATGCAGAGGATTTTTGTCAACAAGCCCTCACCGAGGTAAAGAACCATCTCTGTCCAGTTGTCATCTGGATTTCTGGTGATAGGTGAAGAAATATTTTTGTTACAATTTTAAATTATGTTCATCAAATAAAAATTGTGCTTTTTATTTGGGACCTTGTTTTACATTGCTTCTATTTACTGAGGTGAGAGATGGGTTTTCCACAGCCTCTTCAGCTGTGCTTCACAGTGTGTGCGCGTGTTGGGGGGCGTTCTCTGAAGTCTCTGTTATGACTCTGCGGTGGGCTTGGGAGGCACTGGCAGTGCCTCAGTAGAGGGGGAGGTTTACCCCATCTGCCATGTCTGCACTCAGTCTGCACAGGGCTGGGCATGTCACAGGGGTCGCACCCCCATTACTCACGGGTATAAGCGCAGACATTTAGACTTACGCTGTTACAACACTCAGTCCTTTCTGAGACCTTCTCATCTGCTCTTCCCGGCAAAACCCTGAAAAATAAACAGGGCAGAAATGATTACTGTTTTATGGAGAAACAGGTTAAGTGAATTGCCTGGGGGGATGAGAAATCAAGGTAATGGCCTGACTCAGCCCTAACCTCCCTCCTGCTCTGGCACAGCTAGGTGCAGCAGCCCTTGGCCCGCCTCTTCTCAGGCTGGAGAGAAGGCATGCAGAGGGGGGCTGTCATCTGGCTGTGCCCTGGCAACTGTGCCTTTTCCTGACCCAAGAAATCACACTCGTGCCTTGTTCCCCCAACACTGCCACACTGATTTGCTGACTCCAACTGACTAGTTGCTTGCTTTTTTGGCATTTGAGGTCACTGAAGAGGAAGAGAAAGCCAGGCATTTTCTAGCTTGCACGCAACATGGTAACTGGCTGTGCAGCCTACATTACTGACACCTGCGTGGTGCCAGGCCCTGAATTGTGTACCTGGATAAATGAGAGGAGGTCTGGCCTTCTGGGTACTCACCATGGGGAGTGCAGGCCAGGTTCTCAGAGGGGATTCCCCACCCCCAACTTTGCCCCTCCCAAAATGAACTGGTGCTCCCCTGAGGGAGGATGCAGTTTGGGATTCTCTCTGCCTGTGGATGGGATTAGAATGCAGTCACTTTGAGAATCGGCCAAGATCAATAAGTGGCTCCTCAGTGGAGAGTGGAGGTGGCAATGGAGGAAAGAAGCAGGAGCTTCGCTGAGGTGGGGGTTGGGCAGTAGGGGCTTGGCCAGCACCCAGACATCGAGCGAGCCTCAGAACAGTGCGTGTTTAGCCAGTGCTCCCGCTGACAGTGCAGAAGCAGCTGCAGCTCTTCCATAAGAGGAGATGTGCTCCTGCGAACCAGGAGACAGCTCTGAGACAGAAGGCAAGACTGCAGCACGCTGGGGTCCACCCCGAAGGGGTGGCACACAAGAAACCTCTTGGTGGGAGTTTTATCACACCAGGGAGAATACAAACCCAACACATCTGGCCTCGGTGTCCTCAGCCGTTCCCCAAAGATCAGGGAAATGATCATGTCACAGCCTTACTGGCCTATGCCCACCTGGCCAGTCACCTCCACAGCCCTCTCTATCACCTCCACAGACCACCCCAGCTTTGTTTCCAAAGGCGAGGGCAATTATCTCCACTTGTTTGTTTATTCTTTGTCTTGGCGCCAGGAGTCGCCAGGACTGCCTGGTTACCCAGCCAGGCCTGGTTTGCCTGCCTTGCAGTGTGCCAACCACTGAAACACTGAGTTTACAAGAAGGTTAGTTTATCCACGAGGCAGTCAAATGTGAGGAGGCAGGGGTCCCAAGTCTCAAATCTGCTTCCCCAAGGACAGGGTTTCAGGTGTACAGAGCAGAGAAGCAGGATGATCTGAGGCATGGGGAAAGGTGACGAGGCAGGGAAAAGTGAAGTCCTCAGTGGTCTGCAGTCATTTCATGGCTCTGCCTAGGACACATGCTCTCAGGGCGGAGTATTTGGCCCTCTGATGTCGGAATGCCACTCAATGGACACCTGCACAGGCCCACTGGAAGCATGGTTTGTGCTACCTTCACATCACTGAAAAACAACTTAGCCGTTATAGCCTTGACCCATACCTCAGAGGTGTTACCTATAGCAAACCTAATGGGCATATACCGCTTAGCTCTGTGATCGCTAAAATTGGTGATAAAAGCGAGTAACAAAAAAAAAAAAAAAAGCAAGTGAAGCTAGAGGGTTTATTCTTGGTTGCAGCCTCCCCTTTGATGGCAGAAACCAGGTAGCTGAGGGAGAGGAGTCCTGGGCCTAGTTGTAGCCCATAGCAACTGAACAAGAGACCTCGTCTACTAGCTTGGTCAGAACCCTCCTTTTACAAATGAGGAAACAAACCCTCAGAAATCATCCAGGAAATTAGGGTGTGGGCAGGAGCCCAGTGACCTGATGTCTAATTCTGGGCTTTTTGTACAACCCCTCGTACCACATCAGCCCTTCAACATAAAACTGTGCTATGAAATGTCATGTGTAGACTTTGATTCAAGACTCCAAAGAAAAGAAAGTGTGCGTGTGGAGGGTGTCAGGGTACAGAGAAAGTGATACTGGTGAAATGTGGATAATGTTCAAAGCTAGTTAAGGAAGAGCTGAAGTTTACACATCTCAGTCCCATGCTGGTTCCTTCACATCTTGGGTGCTGGCTAAACTAGAAATGTAGTCGCCTTGTGATGTCTGTATATATAAACTCACCTTGGCTCAACTCACAGAAGTCAGAACCAATCATTGGGAACCTGTCATAAAGGAAGCCATTTCCTTAAGATAGGAGTGACCCCATAAGGGACCTCCAAAAGAGAGGGCAATCACCAGACTCTTAAAAATCACAGACCTCTTAAAAATGCTGCTCATATTCCTGGGCTCCTTTCTTACTTGGTAGCCCCATAAACACATTTTTTTTTAATTGCTGGTAATAAACATTGTGAAAGATTGCAACTCCAGGGTTGCCCTCTGGGCACAGTCTCAGCGACCTTTGACCCAGGCACCCTAGCTCTGACTTCCAGCACCCACAAGGCCCAGGTCTTAGGGTTCCCGGAATAGAATTAAATCAAGCTCCACAGGAAGAGTTGCCCACCATCCTAGCTCTGTCAGGGCCACACAGTCCCACTTCACATGCATGTAATAGTGGCCAAGCAGGCCAAGGATTTAGCTCAGTGGTGCTGCCACCTGCCTCGCAAGCATAAGGTCCAAAGTTTAATCCCTGGTACCCCCACCCCCCAAAAAGGTGGCCAAGGGAAGAATGACTTCTGTTTAGAAACAATGTGTGCAGACCAGGACCACATTTCCAACAATTTGCCCCATGTTCCAGATAAAGACACGGAGCCTCAAAAAATTATGTTCAACATCCAGACAGCAGGTAAATGGGAATGCAGAGCAGAAATTGTGCCACTCCTGACCCTACATTCCATCAGTCACCCCGTCCACTCCAAGTGCCCAGCCTCTCACTTTGCCACGGAAAGGCCACACACTGGGGCTTGTATGTTTTTGTTTTTGTTTTCCTGAACCAGGGATCGAACTCAGGACCTTGCACTTGCAAGGCAAGTGCAGCGCCACTGAGCTAAATCCCTGGCCCTATGCTGGGGCTTTTGAAGCCAGACCTCTGGGCCAACAAACTTTCAGAGGTTCTGTTTTGTTTGCTTTGCTTTGTTTTTAATAGCTCAAAACAGTACTTCGGCTCCTCCTTGCCCACCTCAGCCTCATTCCCCACAGCACGAAAAAGATATTTTTTTCTTTCTTCGCGGGCCAGGAGACCACGCCTTCTTTTGCGCCCTCCCTCTGCGGGGCATCGAGTTGGGGGTCACCCCAGCTCCCCAGAAGCAGGGATGCGAGTGACGCGAGGAAGACTGGAGTAGGCATGCAGCCCTCCACGGAGGGTAAAATGGCCACCCACCTACTGGGGGCTAGACAGCAGGCACCTGCTGTAGCAAGCCTCGCGTTACGGCAGCACCGCCGGCTTCTGCCTAGGTCCGCGAGCTGGGAGCGCACTGGCCCTTTAAGAACAAGCGGCTCACACGCTAGGAGGAGGAGGAGGAGAGGGAGGAGAAGGGCTGGAAGCACCGGGAGCCGCGAGGAACTCGCCGGGGACGTCGGGCGCCGGCTCCTAGGCTCGCTGGCTCGCTCCGACCTGTTCCCTCCGCTCTTCTCGGGACTGCCTGGGGGGACCCGGTCCCTATTTGGGCGCGGCAGCCAGCGGAGTCCCGGGCGGGAGGCGCGCGCTC
>NW_022900944.1:23335014-23352311 GCF_012274545.1 Fukomys damarensis
TGGGAATTTGCCGAGGGGACCTTAGCGGCTCTGGCGGGGACCCGGAGCCCAAGGTCTGCTGTGCGCCCGCCGGGCGGGAAGCCAGGGAGCGGCGCAAGTTTCCGAGCCGCTCTAGGGGACCGGGCGCCAGCGAGCGAGAGAGCCCAGTGTGCAGTGATCCGGACCAGGCTGGGAGACGAAAGAATGAGCAGTGACCAGAGCGCACCAGGACGGCCAGGCAGCCTTCTTGGCGGCCGAGAGGCGGCGGCGCGGCCCCGACTGCTGCTGCTACTGGCTCTTCTGGGCTACATGGGCCGCTGCGGAGCGGCGGAGGACGCAGAAGTCCATGCCGAGGTTAGGACCCCTGCCCTGCCCCTTGGCTGGGAATAAGGGAGAGGGAAGCTACGCCCGCAGCCGGGATCCTGGAGGTGGGAGAACGCAGATGCTCCCCCGACACGGGTAGGGTGGACCTGGACCTGCCCCTCCCGGGGCGATGCGGTGCACCTCTTTGAAAGCGCTGGAGGGTATTGGGCTCGCCCCCCGGCCCCCCGCCAGGCTGCTGCTGTGAGCGCTGACCCTCCCAGGGCTCGAGGCGCCTCTTCCGCCGCCCCCAGTCCATCTCCTGTCTTTCCTTCCTTCGCGGGCAGCTGATTCCTCGAGAGCCCGACTGGTGCGGGGTGGCGCTCTGCGAGCGGGGAGGGGGCTGCCGGAGGTGGAGACGCGGGCGGAGTAGGAGCTGAGCAGTCCTCCTGCTGAGGTAGCTCGTGGCCTGGGTGACACGGTGCGTCGTTCAGCCGGCCGGGGTGGGGGAGGGCTGCGAACTGCCGAGACAGCGGACTCGGCTTGGGCTTGCGGCGGCGCTTTGGCGACTTTCCTGCGCTTTGGCGCTGAAGCCTCTCCACGCCCGCTAAATCTCCGAGGGCGAGAAACCTCCCTCCTCCGGCATCACTTCCCATGAGAGCCCTAAGGCGAGGCCTGGATGGGAGGGGGCTAGACTTCGCGCCTCTTTTCTCTAGAAGCCAGTCTCACTTCCCTTCGCCGGCCCCACTCTGGATTGGTCCCGCGGGTGACCAGGCACAGCCTCCCAGCTGACCCCGAACCTATGGCTCCTGGGGGGCTCCCAGCGCCATCTCGCTCCAGAGCAAAAACAGGGTCTGTTCTTCCCTGAATTTTCTGACGTTACTACCTGCCCCATAGAATATGTGGAGCTTGGGCGAGAAGTAGAGAAGCGAGGACCACCCTGGAACCTCCTCTGCGCCGGCCCGGGTAGTCTCCCACCTCTGTGCCCTTGGGCTGCCCCGGCTTCGGGCCCAGAGAGCGCCTGAGCGTTGTTGCTATTTGCAGCCCGGCCGGTGCTCCCTCCCAGCCCTCTGCGGCTTCCCCACCTCCCCCGTTTGCCTGGCCTGGGAGATTTTTCCGCTGGAAGCCTGCTCCTTCCCCGCCCTACTTTTATAAAAGCTTGGAGGAAGGGCTGGGGATTCCTCTCAGGCTCAAGTTACACCTCCAACCAGTTCCCTACCTGCTCTGCCCTCCCGCCAAAGCCACGCCAGGAAAAGCTGTGGGAGCCAGGCCTTGCTCAGTCTCCTGCTGCCCCCCACCCCAGCCCCTTACACATTACACGGGCCATAGACTGACTTAGGGGCACCTGCTGATGAGACTGCCTGTTAGCCTGTGACCCAAGTACTGGGTGGAGAGTACCTGGGGCCCACCTGCCACTGGAGTACCAAAGATTTTCAAGTCACAGATTCATTCTTAAGGAGTATGTAATCTATTTAGAGATGGCATTTCCAGTCTCTAGTGATTACAGACTAAGCTGGAGTTTGGATTTGGTGCTTTGTGAATGGGCATCCTATATAGCCAGGGGCAGAGGATGCTGGATCTGTGATCTGAAGGCCTTCATACTCCCTTGGCTTCTGCAAGTCAGTCAGTACACACACACCCCCATGTCCTCCTGGCTGAGGAGCTCAGCACCACGAGGGCAGAGAGCCTGGGCTGCACTGAGGCCACAAGCCATGGCTTTAAGCCTGTGGTGGCACTGGCTACAGATTCTGACCAGCCCAAAGCCTCACTCCTAGGAATCAATTTGGGTTGGGCCATGGCTGTGGCTAGAAAGGACTCCGGAACGTTTAAGGAGCCTCAAATCTTAGGAGACACTGTGGCTAGAAGGCTAGCGATAGATAAGACTGACCTAGCTCCTAGAGCTGGCTTTGGGGTATAGATTGCCTCTGCAGTCCCATCAGGTCTAAGCAAATCATATCAGGACCCAACAGTGGTCCCTGTAACCAGCGCATCTGCTCAGAGAATCCTAGACTTTGCTTATACCTTGTCCAGAGCCTCCTTCCTTGGAAGAGGGCTGTAGTCCTCATCCCAAAAATGTCCACACCTCCAGACCTCTGGTCTGCTTGTGTCTGGGACCTTCTCTGAGCACCCTGGCAGCTGAGCCAAAGCCAACCCTGTCCTCTTCCTTTCATCCTCACAGTGTGGAAGCCTGAGGAGTTTCATCAGGCTGAGGAATCAGGCCAGAACCTGATAAATACTTGTAACCTGCCAGGCCCCCACCCAGAGAAAACTGTCTCCCTTGGTGAAGCCACCACTGAGCTGCTCTAGTTCCCATCTCTAGCCATTGTGTACCGGAGCCCCACCTGGCAGAGGTGCCAATTGTAGCTCTGGCCAAATGGGCAGACTCCAAGCCCCCATCAGGTTTACCCTTTCTGGCTACAGTTGTGAGCCAACTTCAATGTCTTTGGTTTTCACTGGAGAAACTGTCTGTCCCCCTGCCACCAGTCAGGACTTCAACTCTCTCATCCTAGCCAGTGGTGATGATTCAGACTGCCCAAGTTCACAGTTCACAGTTAATGGTGCCACCACTACCAAAACAGACACAACCACCTGAACAAACCCAAGAGTATCTTCCTGCCCCTACCTGACCACAGGGTG
This sequence comes from Fukomys damarensis, assembly GCF_012274545.1. NCBI lineage: Eukaryota > Metazoa > Chordata > Mammalia > Rodentia > Bathyergidae > Fukomys > Fukomys damarensis. Next base: position 23,337,931 of record NW_022900944.1, read on the forward strand.
AGCAAAACAGAAGGGTGGGATCAGCTTGAGTTCTCACTTTGACCTTCAGGCCTGAGGTATGAAAAACAGCCTCAGGCTCCTGTGTACCTATCTCTACTGACATTTCATTGCTGGTTGCTGAGGGGTACCCCTGGTGGAGCAGAAACTACAGATGCCCTTTGCCCACCCTAAGGAGAAGGGGGTTCTCTTCAGGGTCCTGTCTCTGGGAACCTGCAAAAGTTGAATGCTCTCTTCTTGCTGTTAACCCACCACTCCTCTCCGCCTGCTGTGGTTCAAAACTCAGGCCAGGGATGGGGATCTGATGGGGCCATGGCCCTGTGTTTGGGCAGCGCCTGAGCACAGCCATCCATCATCTCTTCCAGGGACCAGCACAGTATGTGCTTGTCTGAGAAGCATATGGTGCTGTGTGTGGTGACCCCCAGAAACAAACACCTTTTGCCTCACTCAAGAAAGGTGGAGACTTTCAAAAGACATCCCTGAATCGGACACAGGAAAGCACAGAAACATACCCACAAAGGAACAAGAGTTCCTTTAAAAGCCCAGCACCCACCCTCCAGATCAAGCACAGGCTCAGAATGGCCACACTGTGGGCCTGGAAGAGCTCCTCCCTGCCATGCACTTGGTTCTGGCTACCCTCCATTCCCCTTTTGTTTCTTGATACAGATGTTCTCTGACACATCACCACTGCCCAACTTGGAGTTTGGCTTCTACCAGGGGCGATCTGTGGTAGTATCACTGTTTCCTAGCTCAGATCAAAGTTGGCATCCTCAATGTTGTCCCAAGACTTACATGGCTAACACTTGGGGACACTCAGCCTGGCAAAACCTCATAGCTACTGTTTTGCGCATGGAGAGTCAGCAGTAGAGAGGGGTTGAAAATATGGCCACAGGTAAACATGGGGACCTGGGACCCTGAAGGTAGCTGAACACTCTGGCTTGAGATACACAGTAGGTGCTTTCTGGCTGGACACCCCTCCTCCCCAGGTCTTGAGAATTAGGGCTCCCATGAGGACATGTATTCCAGGGCTCTCTGGAGATCCTGGTGGGGCTAGGCCCTTTGTGAGAGGTAGCACAGATTTTACAGCCTTAGACAAGAATGGCATCGGTGTGTGAGCTGGGCTTGGGTCAGGAGAACAAAGAAGGAGACCTTTTACCAGATCCCATTCTTCTGGAGGAAAGGGGAAGAAATAGCAGGAAGACCCACCGCAACCTCTGGTGTCAGGATAAATGGATGACGACCTGGGTACCAGCCATTAGCCAGCCTTGGAGGTGATCCCCATCCTACTGCAATCTGAAGGCTGCCCCACGAGATCTGTGAAGCCCAGAGGCCAGAGTCGGGGGTCAGCTCTCCAGGGTTGACCTGTAGTCATGGGTCTTCCTGTTCCTTTTCCCAGAAGTGACTGCCACCTTGGAGGAGTGAGAGTTCTCAGCTCTATGTGTAGCACTTAGAAGCATGGCACCTGATACATAGGCAGGCAGTGCTTACAGAATAGTGAAAAAACTAGTAACTGAGAAGCGAGGGGCATTTGATGTTAGGCAAATTACTGAACCTGTCTGAGCTGAGTTTACTGGTCTATAAAATGGTAAAAGAAACAGAACCTACGTGATGGAGTTACTGTGAGATTCATTGTGTTTATATGTAAAACACTAAACAGCTATTTGCAGTGGCTGCAAATGGGGCCCAGAGAGGCTTGGGTGTTATTTTTGAGCTGCTTCTACATGTTAATTGTCTTGGACACAGCCTAGGGGTATGCTGTGCTGTCACATTCATTCTCTGTTTAACTCTTAGTGTGGGTGCTGCATTACCCACTGTAGCTGGAGTCCCCAACCCCAAGCTGCAGGTCACAGGCCAGGGTGCCACTCTGTGCCACTCTGTGAGCTCCTGCGGAGTTTCTGCCAGGCAGGAGCCTGCTGGGCCTGAGCCAGGTAGGAAGGAGGTTTCAGGGGTGGAGCCAGAACTGCCCTGAGCTGTGTAATTGCCACCAGACACCCAGACCCTGCTCTGTGGGGAGCCTCATCTAGGAGTCACCTGCAGGGAGAGTTCCAGGTGAAGCCACAAGGCCTGGCCCCCCTCCAACCCCGAAACTCCTGGCAAACAGAGGCCTCTTTTCACCCTGCCCACGTACCAGCCAAGGGACCCATTTGTTTCTTCCTCCAGATTAAGAAGTGTGGGGGTGGGCTGGGTGGCTGCAGGGTAGAGAAGTGGCAAGAACTTGGGACATGTGCCTCCTTCCTGCTTCCCTGACTGGATGTCCCCAACCATCAAGAGTCCCTGGTCAGCTTTAGCTCAAGTAGTTACTTCCTCACATCAGACTTTCCCAATTATCAGAGTCCCAGCCCACACCTGCAACTCTCCTTAAGACCTGTAGTACAAAGCAGATTTAAGTCTCAGGTGAGCACAGATGTCCTAGAACTGCTTAAATGTGGGTCATGCCCATCCAAAAGGTATCAAGCAAGCCGCCTAGGCCTGGGTGGCCTGGTCAGGCCCCTTTCCTGACTGACCTTGGGGCTGGTTTCATTTGTGCTCTTAACCCTGTCCTGCATTGATTCCATTTTGCAGAAGAGAGACTGAGAGTCAGAGAAGTTGTCTTAACCATTTCAGTTGCTCAAATGCTTATTAAGGGACAAGCAGTCATGACCAGAACCAGTGGCAGAGATGTCACTGGGAGGCCAATTTCTGTTTTGTTTTGGTTTTTTGAGACAGGGTCTCACTATGTAGTTGAGACTGACCTGTGTAGCCCAGGGTGGTCTCGAACTCACAGTGGTCCTCCTGCCTCAGCCTCCTGAGTGCTGGGATTATAGGCCTGAGCCACCACGCCCGGCCCAATTTCTGATCAGTGTGAGGAAAAGGTTGCTGATAGTCACTGCTGCCACAAGATGGAACAGGCTTACTGGCAGCCGGAAGGGGCAGGCTGGATGAGTCCTTGGCCCAGCTGTGGTCCATGGAGGTCTAAGGCAGGTAGTGGGGCTTGATGAGGTTATAGCCCCTTCCAGCATGGGACTGGATGTGTCTGGCACCTGCTCATGGTCACTCAGCTGCTGCATGGATTCCTGGATGGGGCAGGCCCCAGTGGCCTAGAGTACATGTCCTGCTTCTTGCATGGTCTCTGTCTGCCTTAGTACTCATTCCATTCAGCACCTGCTCAGTGTCCAGCTCGGCTGGGAGTGCAGAGCCAGCAGAGCCTTGGCCTGATCCCAAGAGCCTTCAGCAGCAGCAGTATGGAGTCGGGAGACAGGCACAGTGAGGACTCCATGAACCCATGAAAGGTCTGGGGGCTGAGTTCACCACTGGTGGCCCTGACAAGACTCCTTTTGTCCCTGGCTTGGCAAACCTGCCCAGCCCTGCTCAGATTGCAAAGAATTAGGTGAGAGGCAAAGCAGAGCCTCCTTATCACCCAGGTTCTGATAAGGGTACTGTGGAAAGGGGCTGCCTGCATGCCGGCCAACACTACTGATCTGAGCCCTGGAAGAGCTGGCTGAGGCAGGAATGAGCTCTGGTCCCTGCCCCCATCCCCTACAGCTGCTTACTGTACAGTATTGATCTGGCGGCTCTTTCTCAGACGAACCCTCCCTGAAGGCTTGCCTCCAAACTGTCTCAGCAGTCCTGGAGGAGGGGGGTCCTGGCTCAGTGCCCAGAGCCAGCCAGGGATATTGGAAGGGAAGGATTAGATGCTCTCTCCCCCAGTGCTGTGCTGGACACTGTTCCCGAGCAGAGCTAGAGCTCAGTGTCCCCACCTCAAGCCAAGAGAAGCGAGTAGCACTTCAGCAACAGCCTGGGATCTAATAGCACTGCTGAGTCCAGTTCTGACCTGGATCAGCTGTGTGACTCTGGTTGGGCAACTCACCCTGTCTAAACCTTGTTGTCTGTAAGAACAGGAATGGTGACATCTTTCAGTGGTGGTTGTGAGCATGAGATGGGGTGAAGAGCTTGGCCTATGCCAGATTCTCAGATGCTACATTTTTGGCCTCTCCCTTGGGGCCAGGAATCCCTGTTCTGACTCCTGAGGCCCCATCTTCTTGGGGCAGCCACTCACCTGCAGCATTCATAGATACTAACAGGATGAGGTCGGGAGTTTGAGAAAGAAATGGCTGAGAAAACCAGTGTTGGGGTCTCCTGCAGCAGCCCCCACCCCGAGCTACCGGTGGGAGGGGTCCTCTCCTCTGCCACTAGAGTCCTTGTGGAGGGGGAGACCTGCTTCAGATCCTTCCTCTACTCTGCCTCTTATGGGACCTCCTCGAGCCTCAGTTTCCCCACCTGAGAAAGCTTTATCTGCTTGGCTCCTCCTGCGAGATTCTAGATGACAGGAAAAGGAGGCTGCTTGTATAAGCGACAGTTTTTACTGGAACCTGAATACAGCCCAGTCCCGCTTTCATACTGGAAGTTCACAGCCTTGAGCACCGTTCCCACCTTTGCAGCTGAGGTTCTACCTGGAGCTGCCCCCAACCTGGAGGCAGCAGCACCTCTGCATTCTCTTCCCCCCACTGTCTTCCTAACTCATCCTTCCCACCCAAGCTTGTCACCCCTAGCACAGTGGCAGTGTGGTGGGAAACTGCCCCCTGGACACTGAGAGAGGAAAAAGCCCTTAGCCCTATGGGTGGCGCCTGCTGCGCCCTGGTAGATTTATTGGCACTTGGCATTCAGCCATCCCAAGCACGTGTCTGCCAAGCCAGGCAGACTGTCAGCCTCGCCTTGTCATCCAGAGGCTCGGGCTGCTCTGCCAAGGCCATGGTTCCGATTACCTCCCCCTGCTGCCCAAGAGTGTCACTGGCTCTCTGCCTCTGGCTTTTCACCCCAGCGGTGGCTGCCCAGGGTTTGACATTAGGTGGAGAGTGAGATACCCTCATGGCTTCCTGGAGGCTCAGAGTCCCTGTCTGTGAAGGAGGGGCCACAGGCACCCTGGAGGGTCCTTCTGGAAGCAGCGGGAGTTGTCCCTGGATTGAAGAGGCACCTCTGCCCATCCCTTCTGTTCTCTGGAGCTGGTCCCTGCAGACAGCTCAGCTTTCCTCCCCTCCCCTCTCCTTCTCTCCCCAGGGCCCTGCCTGAGCCTCCTGTGCCCTGCCCACCCCTCCTCCTGCGCTCTGCAGACACCACTAATCAGCCCCTCGGTGGCCTATGATTGCGCTCCCGGAGATATTTTTACCTTATGCAAATAGGTGATGTAGAGGTGCCCTCATCTGTCAGCGGCCAGCCCCCACTCTGCCCCTGGCTCCAGCTGCATGCCTGTTGCTGTTAGAGCTGGCCCAGCGCGTGGCCTTGCCCTCCAACCACACCATGCATCTCCGGGAACACTCTCCATTAGGGGGAGGGTAGACCGCCTCCTCCCACCCCCCTGACCACAGACGCTTGGGAAGAACAGGAGCTGTGCCATGACGTGGCCAGTGTCTGACAAAGCTGAGGGAAGACGGTGAGTGAGGAGTTTTTGTGGAAGGGCATGGGCCACTCCTGCCTCCTGAAACTGGCTGGCTGGTCACCAGTGGCATGAAACTGGGACCCTTTAGCTTAGTTGGTAGAGGCAAAATGCTGCCAGCCTCAGGGACAACCAGACAGGTCCCCTGGTCTCCATCATTTATACATTCACTGAGCATTGTCCCGTTTAACCTTTTAGACTCCAGGAGATGAGGCAGGCCCTAAATGAACCCCCTTTTACTGTGACAGCTGAGGCCAGCAAGATTATGAAACCAGGCTTCACCCATCTGTGTATCAGAGCCACCTGCTGTCTGTCAGCTCCATGCCTCTGCCTCCTTGCTTGGCCTCTTCCCTGGGTCTGCAGGCCACACGGCATGGCTGCTCCCCCAGACTGTGATTCTGCCCGCTGGGCTCAGTGGCTGCTCTGCCCGTCACAGCGCGGGTGCTGCTGAGCTGGGTGGGGCTGGTGGATGGCACCAAGGACTCCAGCACCTGAGGGGTTGGACATGACGGTGGTGCTAGGCAGGTGTGCGGGTATGTGGCCCAGGCCGGCAGGCATGGGGCTGTCAGTCCAAAGCAGCCACTGTCCTGACTCGGGGCCCTCCATGGGCACTCAGAGCCGACTGGGAAAGGTGGGCAGGACATGCTGGCATGTGACAAGGCCCACAGCAGCCCCCAGCCTCACTCACCCTCCCTCAGTGGTTACCACGCTCCCGTGGCCCGAGGGCACCAAGCAGGGGGGGATCACCTTTCTCACCACGGTCCCACCCGGCTCATCAGGGCTTTCACCCTCCCAATATGACTGCAAGTGTCTTGTCTGCTCACGGACTTGCAAGGTGTGCAGTCCTCCTCTGTGGGTGCCGGGGGTCTCCCAGGGTGACTGCAAGCCCTGCAGGGTAGGGCACTTCAACCATGTCCCCCCACAGCCCCCAGCTGGCAGGATGAGTAATGGATGGATGGGTGGGTAAGACTGCCCAGCCGCCTCTGGGTGGGGACAGATGTACCCAGGGCCGACTCCCTCAAATGTCATCCCAACAGCCCCTTTATTCCCCATTTTGCAGATGAGGAAACTGAGGCCCAGCAATGATAGTTTGTGGCAGAGCAAGGACTTGGCTTGCCCATGCCCCATTCTCTCAGGTCTAAGTGGGCAGCCTGAGTCTGTTTGTTCTCCTCCTGGGAGACTTAGGGGCTGCTGGGAAGCAACACCAGGGTCAGGTTTTTCTGTTCGGTGAGGTCTTAGACGTTTGTGAACCCTTGAGGGTCCCTGGCAGTCTGCATGGAGTGGCAGGTGGGGGCCCACCCTGGAGGGACCAGTGCAGTGATAAGGACAGCTGCTGTAGTGTGTCCATATGCACACAGCTTTGTCCTGCTGGAGTGTGAGCAGTACCACCTAGTAAAGCATAAAGTGTCTCAGATGATGCTAAGTGCAGGGAGGGAAGAGGGGTCCAGGGAATAGCAAGCAGGAGCAGGGCCATTTCTACGTAATATTGTCAGAGAACACCTCTCCTGTAAGGTGATGTTGAAGCAGAACCCTTAAAGAACTGAGAACTGAGGACCTAAGTCTGGAGTCCAGGAAGAGCCCTCCAGAAAGCAGAAGCAGCACATGCAAAGGCCCTGAGGCAAGAATGGATGCCCAGCTGGGGCAGATGGTACGAGTGAGGTTAGAGAGATAGGGCCTTGTAGGTCCTGTGGCATTTGGCTTTTCCTCTGGGCTAGGAGGTTTTTCGAGATTCCAAGCAAAGAATTGACTGACCTGGCTTGCTCTGCCTTTTGCTCTCCCCTTGGGTCAGGCTAGATGAGGAAGGAGGAAGCAGGAGGGTTGGTCCAGAGGCTCACAGGTCACCCAGCCAGCCGTGAAGGTCGCTTGGACAGGCAGTGGTGGTAGAGGTGGTGAGAGGTTGGGTACAGGCTGTGCATGTCGAGGTGGCAGTGCCAGGACTGGCTAACAAAACTGTGGCTTCTTCGTAGAACTGGCTGCGACTCTACGGCTACCTGCCCCAGCCCAGTCGATACATGTCCACCATGCGCTCTGCCCAGATCCTGGCCTCGGCCCTCGCGGAGATGCAGCGTTTCTATGGGATCCCCGTCACAGGTGTACTCGATGAGGAGACCAAGGCGTGAGTCTCTCCTCCCAGCCCCTCTCAGCCTTCACAGGCACCTCTGCTTCCTCTGGCCTGTTCTGAGGAGGGCCTGACTTCCGGAGTTTCCAGCGATGAGTGGCCTGGGTAACAAAGAGCAAATGATGATTTCTCTCTCTGTACCAGTTTGGACTGGACACAGTGGCTGCCCGAAGCCTTGTGTTGAGGCTGGATCCAAGACTGGCATGGGTACAGGGAGGCCAGTATACAAGCCCTGGATGGGGCATCCTCTCTAGGCCTTGCTCTCAACCTAACAGAGGTGAGCAGACCTAAAGCCACATTTTTTAAGAAGCACAGAGCATAACAGGCCAAGAACTGGAGGCCTCATCCCGTTCTTGGGTGACACTCATGAGAAGGGGCTCACCTTTAACAAGCCACTGCTGGGCACGAAGTCTTCCAGTACAGGAAGACTGTTCTATCGGAAATCAAAGTTGAGTCTCCCCACCGCCATCACATCCATAGCAGGGGCAGCTGGGAGGTGGGAGGGGACCGTAAGTAGACTGCATGGGAGAGGCGGAGCCAAAGCAATAGGTGAGCCGAGGGGAGGCTGAGGCTCACCCCTTCACCCCTCCATACCTATGGCCCAGGTGGATGAAGCGGCCTCGCTGTGGGGTGCCAGACCAGTTTGGGGTGCATGTGAAAGCGAATCTGCGGCGGCGGAGGAAGCGTTATGCCCTCACTGGGAGGAAGTGGAACAACCACCACCTGACTTTCAGGTAGGGGCCCAGCTGTCCAGCCAGTGGTCCTGCTCCTCTCAGTGGGCTAAGCTTCACTCAGGCTTCCGTTCCCAGCAGCCCACCCCAGGTCCCAGCCTAGACAGTCCAGCCCACTCCCATGCTGCGACCAGCCACACACTGGAGTCTCCCTGCAGGGAAGGTCGAGAGCTTTCCAGCCGCTTCCACCCCAGCCTTCTTGCCGCCCAGTAGCCAGAAGTCTGGGCCGGCCTCACTGGCTCCATGGGCTCCTGTAACACTGCATCTCTGGGAAGGCTGGGGTGTGGGAATCCAGGCACCCAAGTGGGCAGGCAGCAAGGCACCTGCAAAAACCTCAGTTGGGCATTCCCCTTCTTTCTGCTGAGTCCTTGAGAAAAACCCCGAGGCAAGCATGCCTCTAACCATGTAGCATTTCCCTAGGGCTCCCTTCCTGTTTTCAGTCTAGTCATGGCTCCACCTCTAGCTCCATTTCCCAAGAAAAAGTAGCTCGAGTGATCACTTAGACCTCAGGCCCCCGGAGTGAATTCATGGCCCACCCAGCCACAATGCCCCCTTTGCATTTCATGGACATCTGTCCAGCATGCAGAAGCTTAATTACTAGTAGTTAATTAGAAGCTTAATTAGGAGTGGGCCTCCTCACAGTGTACTGTGTGCAGGCTCTGTGCTGTGAGTTATTTCATTTAATGCTCACAGGGATCTCAGAAAGAAAGCATGGCTCCCATTTCCCATTTTAAAGAAGAAGAAATGGAAATTCAGAGATGGCAGCCTCCAACTGGGGCGTGCCTGGCCCTGTGGTCAACATTCAGAAGTGCTTGGCCTGGGTTTCTCAACCTCAGCCATCTGCATCCCATTCCCTAGGTTTAGCCACAAAGCACCTGTACTTTTATTTACTTATTTTCTTACTTAAAATCAGTTTGTCTGCCCTAATGCAAACTTACATGGTGGTATTTTAATGAACTACCAGGTCTGAAAAATTCTAATTTACATCGCAGTAAATGAACAGTTGACACTGACAGCCTTAGGTGTGTTCCTTGGGGACAGAGTAGCCCTCGGACCAGCATCCACTCACATGTCTCCCTGCCTATTGCAGCATCCAGAACTACACAGAGAAGCTGGGCTGGTACCACTCAATGGAGGCAGTGCGCAGGGCCTTCCAGGTGTGGGAGCAGGCCACACCGCTGGTCTTCCAGGAGGTGCCTTATGACGATATCAGGCTGCGCCGGCAGAAGGAAGCTGACATCATGGTTCTCTTTGCCTCTGGCTTCCATGGCGATAGCTCACCATTTGATGGCACAGGTGGCTTTCTGGCCCATGCCTATTTCCCTGGCCCTGGCCTGGGTGGGGACACCCATTTTGACGCAGATGAGCCCTGGACCTTCTCCAGCACTGACCTGCATGGTGAGGATGATTAGCCCGGATGGGGACAGCACCAGAGCTGGGTATGGCCCCTCTGAGTGGGTTTAGCTGCTGCAGGGTTGGACAGGAAGAGCTTCCCCTGGTCAGGTCTCAGAGCCATGTGTTAGATCTTGGTCTGCTGTCCCACCATCTCCAGTGGGAAGTAGAAAGAGAAGGGTTTGTTGTACCCATTTTTCAAATGGGGAAGTTAGAGGGCAGAGCTCAGAGCAGCTCAGCCTCATCCGAGAGGGAAGCAAGGGTAACCTCAGTCCAGGGGGCCCAGATGACCAGGTGCTGGAAGGGGTCAGAGTGACCGTGCTGCCTGCTCTCACCACAGGGAACAGCCTTTTCCTGGTGGCAGTGCATGAGCTGGGCCACGCACTGGGGCTGGAGCACTCCAGCAACCCCAGTGCCATCATGGCCCCATTCTACCAGTGGATGGATATCGACAACTTCCAGCTACCCGAGGACGACCTCCGGGGCATCCAGCAGCTCTATGGTGAGTGTCTGCCACTGGTGGGCCCTGCCTGCCTGCTCCCAGCTCCCAGCCCCGCGACACATAGGCACTGCTGCTAAACCACTCTGCAGAGGAGGAAACAGGCCCAGTGAGGATCAGTGATTTTCCCACATTACTTGGTAAGTGGTGGTGTTGGAAATCAAACCCAGGCCTGGCCAGTGTCAGGGCCTGGTTCTCAGAGCCCATGTTGTGGTTCCACGCAGGGGCAGTGAGGGAACGCAGGTGACTCTCCTTCCCTCCTCAGCCTCAGCAATATTCCTACTAGACCAAGGGTGCCCCAGAGTCCCTGAACCCATCCCTCCCCACCACCACACTTAGCTCGGGCCTGCCACGGGTCCTGCCGAGTGCTGCTGCTTTATCACTGAGGGTGACAGCAGGTGGAGAGGGGTCTGCTATGACAGACAGGACCTTTCACTCAGGTATGCCTGCCGCTGGGGCCTTGGGGTCCCAGAATTCTGAGTGGCAGAATCTGGTAACCAGGCTGCGTTCTGGGACTGCTCCTCTCACTCTTGCTCCCTGCCTCTCTCTCTAGGTACCCCAGATGGTCAGCCGCAGCCCACACGGCCTCTCCCTACCATGACACCCCGGCGGCCAGGCCGGCCAGACCACCGGCCCCCTCGGCCCCCCCAGCCACCACCACCAGGCGGGAAGCCAGAGAGGCCCCCAAAGCCAGGCCCTCCAGCCCAACCACGAGCCACAGAGCGGCCTGACCAGTATGGCCCCAACATCTGTGATGGCAACTTTGACACAGTGGCTGTGCTTCGAGGAGAGATGTTCGTGTTCAAGGTCTGGTCCCACCCTCCTGGTGCCTCCCCCAGCCCCAACAGGCAAGCAAGCTCCAACCAAGCCCATGCAGAGCCTTGCCCTGTTCCTACTAGACCAAGGGTGCCCCAGAGTCCCAGAACCCATCCCTCCCTACCATGCTCAGGCACCTCTGCCTTTTCCCCACTGAGCAGCCCCTGGAGGCCATCAAACCCTAGACCCTAGATGAGCGGAAACCAGCCCCAAGAGGCTGATAAGGGTCACACTCTACCAGGCCCAGCTCTCTCCCTAGGCCTGCCCTGGCTGTCCTGGAAATAAGTACTTAGTGGTACTCAGTGACCTCCCCCTGGACCCTCCCTGACCTGGAAAGGGGCAGTTGGAGGACAGGGCCTCCCCCAGCCAAGGCAGCTTGCCCACCAGTGCCCATACACCCTGCCCCTCAGGGCCGCTGGTTCTGGCGAGTTCGGCACAACCGTGTCCTGGACAACTATCCTATGCCCATCGGCCACTTCTGGCGTGGTCTGCCCGGTGACATCAGTGCTGCCTACGAGCGCCAGGATGGCCGTTTTGTCTTTTTCAAAGGTAGGCTGGGTAGGTGTGTGTGGAGGGGCTGGGTATCCCTCGTGCTCAGACCTCAACCCAGCTGAGCCTGAGAGGAGAAAAGAAGCAAAGAGCCGCAGCTCACATCTCATCCTGTGGGCTCACTTTGCGGGGACAGGGACACCTGTCCGTGGATGGCCAGTGCACCTGGCAGCAAGGCGACAACAGTGGGTAGAGAGAGGCCAGGGCGATTCAGCAGTTCTTTGTTCCAGAGGCAGCCTGGATTGAGGGGGGCGTTTCTGCCCATCATCTGTAGCACAGGGGCGCAGCTTCCTTTCCATCCATCCTTGCCTGTTGTCCTCACAAGAGCAGGCCTCCCAAGCCCACTCTGATGGTCTGTCGGCATGACAAAGGTCTTGAGGGGCAGCACCCCCGATGGTGGGCTGTGTCTGCAGCCCTTGAGCCTCAGTGAGGCAAGGACTCCCTGGGGACAGGGCTGAGCCCACTAGAAGTGAGGACTGCGAGCCACACACCCTATCACCAGCCCCCAAATCCAGGCGGAGACCCTGTTCCTCTTTACACAAACCAGGAGCGAAGGTCCATGTACAATGCGTGGGTGTGTCCAGTGTGAGCAGCTGACTTGTGTGTCACCAGTGTCCAGGGAGTGGATGGCGTGAGTGGCACATGTCCTGGGCGTGTGGGTGTCGAGGCTGTCATGTACACCATTGTGAGTGATCTCATGCATGTGTGAGTGCCAAGATGGGCAGCAGTGAGCGTGAATGGGTTTGCAGGGCCAGAAGAGCATCTCCTGCAGCCCCTGCCCCCAGGCCATCCTCACCTCCCACTCCTCCTGCAGGTGACCGCTACTGGCTCTTCCGAGAAGCAAACCTGGAACCTGGCTACCCACAGCCGCTGACCAGCTACGGCCTGGGCATTCCCTATGACCGCATTGACACGGCTATCTGGTGGGAGCCCACGGGTCACACCTTCTTCTTCCAGGAGGACAGGTGAGTGGCATGGCCCTCCTCTAAAGGGGAGGCCTCCACCAGGCCCCTCACTCACTCTCAAGCCTACCCAGAAGAGCCCACTGCCTGGAGGAAACAGCACCAGCCCAAGCAGGTCTCTAGGTCCCAGCCTGGTGCTTTTGATCACAGGTACTGGCGCTTCAATGAGGAGACACAGCATGGAGATCCTGGCTACCCCAAGCCCATCAGTGTCTGGCAGGGGATCCCTGCCTCCCCCAAAGGGGCTTTCCTGAGCAATGATGCAGGTAATCTCCCAGTCTGCTCACACCCCTACTGTAACCCAGAGGGTCCCCAGTATTGCAGTGGCATGTATGGGGGCCATAGCCTTTCCTGCATCGTCTTCCCCTTCTTACTGAGAGGCAGACTAAACAATATGCCTCAAATCCCACTGCCAAGAAGCCTTTGGGGGGCCTTGCGTTTCATGGGTGCATGCTTGGCTCAGTGTTGGCATCACACATCGGCCTGGAAGGGAAGCCTGGTCTCTGTCACTATCACTGAGCTACGGGGAGATGTGGCTCTTTTAGTTCTCTGGCAGGGTCTGTGGTGCATTTAAGAGAAACCATTAACCTTGGTCCTCAGGCTCTACATCCTCAGGCTCAGGGGAGACCCTGCTTGCTTTGCTAGTGCTGGGGCAAGTTCGTGGCTTGTGTGTGTGTGGGTGTCACTTTGCAGCTGCTCTGATTCACCCTTTGCTTCAGAGCTGCCCTTCCCGGTGTCAGTGGGATACAGGCAAGGTGCCCAAGGCCGGAGAGCCAGTCCAAGGTGGCGACCAGTTCCGCTCCAGGTCCATGCAGGCTCAAGGCCACATAGCCACACTGGCCTCTGGGATGAAGCCAATCTCAGGACAGGGCGGCAGGGTTCTCTGGCTATAGGACCCAACCCAGCAGGCTGCAGGTTCCTCCTGTACCCTGTCAGCCTAGCCAGGTGGCCCAGGATTCTAGTCGGGCCCTTGACACAAATCCATCTGAGCTGCGATAAGTTAGAAAATAATGTATTTCAAAATGCTCAGAGAAAGAAGGCGTTTGGGGTTTTTGTTTGCTTTTTGTGCTGGTTTATTTTGACTTTGGTGCTGTGGATGGAAGCCAGGGCCTCGAGCAGGTTCAGCACACGCTGTACCACTGGGCTACATCCTCTGCCCTAAGGCTGGCGTGTTAGAGCCCCTTTAAGCATGCCCTAGTCGTGAGAGTCTCCACCTGTGGCAGGTGGGGCCTGGCCTGAAGCCACTGTGGCCTGCTTGTCCCCACAGCCTACACCTACTTCTACAAGGGCACCAAGTACTGGAAATTTGACAACGAGCGCCTGCGAATGGAGCCTGGCTATCCGAAGTCCATCCTGCGGGACTTCATGGGCTGCCAGGAGCACGTGGAGCCCGGACCCCGCTGGCCCGATGTGGCCCGTCCACCCTTTAACCCTGACGGGGGTGCAGAGCCCGGGGCGGACGGTGATGGCGCAGAGGGTGATGTGGACGATGGGACGGGGGCAGAGGGAGACAAGGACAGGGATGGGGGCAGCCGCGTGGTGGTGCAGATGGAGGAGGTGGCACGGACAGTGAATGTGGTCATGGTGCTGGTGCCGCTGCTGCTGCTGCTCTGCGTCCTGGGTGTTGCCTACGCTCTGGTGCAGATGCAGCGCAAGGGGGCACCCCGCATGCTGCTCTACTGCAAGCGATCCCTGCAGGAGTGGGTCTGACCTGCACCTCCTGCTCCACGCACGTGGTGCTCGAGGGCTGGGCAGCACCTGCGGTTCCTGGATGGCTCCCTGGAGTACCCCAGAAAGGGCCTTTGGGGACTCAGGTCTGGGTGGGAGCCCCTCCCAGCCAGCACACATCCTGTGAGTCCTTTCTCGTTTACTTAAGCCCAGGTATCTTTTTTTTTTTTTTTTTTTT